>NC_133658.1:579092736-579397736 GCF_037893015.1 Macrotis lagotis
TCCTGTGCAGAGATGGGGATTAGGGAGACAGTACCTCAGGTCACTAGCTCGTATGAGCAGAAAATCTAAAAATCTAGGATGCTGCCGGGGAGGCATGTAGTACTGGGACAGAGTCCAGGCTGCGGCAAGACCAGCTCATCTTTGCTGTAGTTGCTAGTGGGTTTGGAAACTGTGGGGTAGGAAGAGGGGGAATGATGAGGAGAAGGCGGCTTTATATTTTTACCTAACTGTTCTTACTAATATACTTTATGGGTTGCATGTTAAAAAAAATTTTTTTTTACAAAGGATTAAAGATGGGAATAAAAGATATTATTAAGGAATTGTCCAGCAAAGGCTGGGAACCTTCAGCTCACAATACTGGTATGGGGTTGCACCAAGACAACCAAAGATAGGACCGAAATTCAACAAATCTAGAGCTTTTAAGAGGTGAATTAATTAAATGTTTGTCACATATAGCTCAAGAATGATGTTATAAATATCCAAATGGCCCTTGACAGAAATATGTAGTAAGGGTAACTAATGACAGGTAGAACAACTACAGTTCATCCTATTTCTTTGCTGCTATGTCAAGAGAAAGTGAGGAAGGCACATTAGTGACAGGCGGTGGGGGCCCTGTCCCCATACTTTGAGGTCTTGGACAAAATTCTCACAAAGGATGATTTGTGATTCACATTGTTAAAATGACCTTCCAAACCAATTAAATCACAGGTCCACTGGTCTACTCCATACCTTACAAATTTCAGCACCCTTGGGACCAAATCCTAATTATAGCTCTAGGAAGACACACATAGGTGATGCCTATGTATTAGGCCTGGGAGAGCTGAGTCACAGTCAACATTCAGGGAATATTCAAAGCTATATCTTCACATCTGAAAGACAACAAAAATAACTTCCTTTGGATATGTGTTTTATGTATATATATTTTGTTTGTCTAGGTCTATACATCCCAGGGTAATGAAAAGGATTAAAGGAATGGTTGATCTAAAACACTAATCCCCAAACTATTTATTGTCTTAAATTATTCTTTGGTTCCTTGAGTGGCTCCTCTCTCTTCTAACATCCTCTAAATATAGGAACCCAATAAAGGATTATCCTTGGCTGATCTTTTCTTTTTATATTCTCATCCTAATTGAGGAGGTAAATAAAAATGTGCTAAAGTCTAAAGGGAAGGCTCTTACCAACATGGCTCAATCACAGAAATCTTCCTTGGTGAGATGATTTCTGAGTTAACAAAAGGAAAATAATCTTCCCAAAATATAGGTATAGAATGTTACTTAAAACCTCTTCAATTTTGTCAAACATAATGACTGCTAACCATTTCCAGTGTCTCATATGGATACTGACAGAAAGAATCCGAAAGCCTTTCTAAGAATTATAAAGTTTTGGCAAGAAACTGATGATGTTGGAGGCAGAGGTAGTATTTTCATCATTGCTATCAATAGAAGGCAAAGGCTTTGGAAGAGACAGTTTTGGGAAAGGAACATAGTGCCCGAGAGTGGCTAAAAGCTAGGAATGATGTGCTCTTTGCCAGAAATGGTACATAATAATGAAGTATGGAGTAATAGAGTATACCAATGGTGAAAAGGTAATAGAAATGTCTATGAAGTGAAAAGGAAGAGCAAGAAAAACAATAAATCTATATTTGCTGAGCTAGATTAGAGTAGCTACTTTGTAGAAAGAACAGTCATTCATAGGGCACAAAATTCACTAAAGAAGTCAACAATAAAACCCATGCATGGTTTCATCATATATCTATACAGAAAGGTGCAAAGTATAGGTAAAAAGCAAGATGAGCTAGAAGTCTTAATATAAACAGGTTATTTGTATCTCAAAGTTATCATTAACACATAGTAAGACGTAACCTATTGCTTGGGAAAAGTATATACCAAAACAACAGACTAGGAGAGTGGGACAAAAGGAGTGGCATTATATGTTAAGGTGATATGCTTGTGCAGAAACCTGGGAGCCAGAGTAAGGGAAGAGTGGGGAGAAAACAGAGTTGGAGGTCAAGAAAGGGAGAAACAGCAAAGATACTGTCATGGGAACTAGAAGCCAGAGTGAGGGAAATGTGTGGAGAAAACTGGAGTTGGAGGTCCACAGAGGTCCACAGGAAAGATACTACCATGGGAGATTACTAGAGTGAATTCAGAACAAGAGGAAGTAAATGAGAATTTTAGGGGACAACATAAAACTAGCATGACCTTATGCTATCTGACTCTCCAAAACAAAGTGCCTAACAATATTTTGGCTTACCTTAATAATTTCATCCTTCAAAAGAAGTAGCAAGTGATGAGAGTGATTTGCTAACTTTGACCTGATTTTCAATCTTGAGGAACTGACCGCTGAAGTGGAAAGGCAAGGTGTTCTATCTTAAACTTGGGGATAGAGAGGAGAGGACAACCATGTATAATCTGATTTGTAACTTAGGGTTAGGAAGAGTGTCTCTGGAAGGATTTAGAGAAAGAAGAGGTAGGATAACATGATTTAAAAGTCTACAGGAGAAGTTAATCCAGGAATGATGGGAAGCTCTCAAGAATGAATATTTGAAAACAAAGAGAAGAAAAGGTGGAGCTCTCTAAAAAAAAAAAAGATCAAAATGAATGCAAAGGGCTACTAACTTATCAAATTATCCTGTGAACAAAATGAAAGGTATAGCTAGCACAATGGATGTCAGAATCAGCATCCAGGATTTTTGACAGGATAGTAGTTTGGGTTGCTTCTACCAAGAAATAGATGGTGATAAATATAAAGTCCTATTCATTGTATTCAGCCTTGGAGTTTCTCAGGGATCTGTCTTTGGTTCGGTGCTTTTTAATATTTTTATCCCTTGGTTAGAGAAAGAGGGAAGAGTGGGCCAGCCTAGAAACTAGGAAGCCCTGTGTTCAAATCCCATCTCTGGGACATACTGGCCTTGTAGACCTGGGGGAAGTCAATTAATTTCCTAATTTGCCCTAATTTAAGACAATGGCAGAGAAGGAATCCTGATAAGATTAATGGATAAGACAATATTAGGAGGATAGCTTCATTTGGATCCTGGACAACACCCCAGAATTGTATCTTAACTGATTGGAATTTAATAGGGACAATGTTTTATTCTGGGTTAAAGACAAAGGGAATCAGAGGCATTTAGAAGACTACAAAATCAATGTGATATGACAACCAAAAAAAGCTCATGGAATTTAGGCTACAGTGAGAGATATAGTTTCTAACATTGAGGTGAAAATGTTGTATTCTGCTCTGGGACCACCATCTGGGACATTATTTTCATTTATAGGGACTATGTTTTAGGAAGAGAGTCCAGAGAAGAGCAAACAGGTGAGGAGTTGTGAGAGCAGGTTTGGGTCCAGGGTAGAGCCAGAAATAATGAGTTATAAACTAATAGATTTGTTTTCAATCTAAGGAAAAACTTCTTAATCACCACAGCTATACAACAATGGGAAGGGCTGCTTCAAGATGAAATGACTTTCTCTTCATTAGAGACAGGTCTTCAAGTCAAAGTGGTATACTAATCAAGTATGGTATAAAGGAGATCCTCATTCAAGTGTTTGTGGATGTGTGTGTGTCTCATTTAGACTTCATGGGAACTTTAATGGGGAAAAAATACATCTTTATTTTCATTATCCTCTAGCTGAAATTTAGTATTTCATTCAATTAGTTAAAAAACAAATTCTAAAAATGGGTCCATTGGCTTTCTAGACTGTCAGAGGGGGGTTTTCTCTCTCTGTATGTCTGTCTCTCTCTCCACACACACACACACACACACACACACACACATAAAGACACGCATACAAAATCTCTGTCCTTACAACTCTGAAGATTTTCTGCTCCTGAGCTATTTTTGAGTTGTTCTCAAAGAGATGCTAAGAATTCAACATGAGGAGGTGAGAGAAATGGATGAAGGGACCAGTATGATCAGGGGAGATGGAGATGATGCTGTGGAACAAAGAGCAGTCCATTTTTAGGGAAGAAAAAAATCTGTAGGGTGGCTAGGTGATGCAGTGGATAGAGCACTGGCCCTGGAGTCAGGAGGACCTGAGTTCAAATCCAGTCTGACACTTAATACTTGCTTAGCTATGTGAACTTGGGCACGCCCCCTTGCCTTGCAAAAAACCTAAAAAAAAAAAAAAAGAAAAAAGGGGAAAAAAAGTCTGTAAAGAGGAATTAAAGAAACAAGGTTGTAAAAGAGAGTTGGTGCCAGATTGTAGAGGGCCATAAAAGCGTTTCAACCTTACTTGGGAAAAGGAGCCACTGAAGGTTTTTGAATAGGACATGGCCACATTAATGAAGGTAAACATTGAAGCAGTTTATCTGGCTCCAAGTGGTAAGAAAAGTTTGGTTGGAGGCTCCAGAAAGTTTAGATTGAACATCTATTAGCAGGTTATTGCAATTTTTCAACGATTGTAAGGAAATTGGTGGTTGTTTCGTAGTTTTGATTCTGTGATCCCATTTGAGATTTTCTTGGCAAAGATATTGGAGTGGTTTGCATTTCTTCTCCAGCTCCTTTTATAAGTGAGGAAACTTAGAAAAACGGGGTTGAGTGACTTGCCCAGAGAAATTACAGCTAGCAAGTGTCTGAGGGCAGATCTGATCTCAGGGAGACTAGTCTTACTCTACCTCCATCTAACTCAATCCATCTAACTGCGGTGATGATGAAACACTACACACGTTAGTGGGAAGAGAGAGGAAGGAGGGGACGTGTAAGAAGCTGCAATGGTGGTTGACAGCGCTTTGAGAGGCGGTACACAAGGAAGGACTGGGAGGGAAGAGCCAACAATCTTCTGGCAAGATCCTGGAGAGATCGCAAGGCCGGGAAGGGAGCGTTTGGGATGCGCTGAAATGAGGCGGCGGCGTCCCATCCAGGTGGAGACGTCCCGTGGGAGGTTGGAGATTCGGCCTGGAGCTCAAGAGAGGCAAAACAACAGGGAAATCGTATTAAAAACCAGAGATAATAGGGCGCAGTGGAGAAAGCGCCGGCCCTGGAGTCAGGAGGACCTGGGTTCAAATCCGATCTCAGACGCTGAATATTACCTAGCTGCGTGGCCTTGGGCAGGCCGCTTAACCCCACGGCTTTGCAAACAACAACAAAAAAGCTAAAACAACCCCCCAGGGTGGCGGGCCGCCTCGGGCCGCCCCTGCGCTCCCGCGGGGCGCTCGGTCCAGGCGGCCCGGCCCCCGACCCCGGCCCTGGCTACCTGCGGCTCGCTCCCAGACGGGCTCAGTCTCGCTCCTGGCGGCACCGGCGCCAAGCCACGGGCGGGGTGGGGGAGGGGAGAGACAGGCGCCTCGCACCCAAGGCGGAAGGAGAGCAACAGGACCTTCGGAGGGCAGGGCGGACGGGTGGGGGCGGGGCGGGGAGGGACCCCTTTGTTTGCGCCCCTCCTTGGCTTGGCAACCGAGCGCGCGAGTTCGCCCGTCCTGGCAACCGCGGGGAGGGGTCGAGGCCCGTCTGGGAAAACGTCACAAACAAGGCCCCCCGACACTCACCGACGCGTAACCGCGTGGGTCCGTGAGAGCCGGGGGGCTGAGCGCCCGACCGGAGCCCGGCACCCGGAGTCCGACCGCCCCCCACAGCCACCGAATAAACCGCCTTTTTCTTTGCCCGTTTTTTCCACCCCGTTTTTGTAAAATTGTCCGAGTGTCCCCTTCAAGTCCCGGCTTAAGCCCCTTCTCTAAGAAGCCGCCTGGGATCAGCCGTCAGGGACCCCCGAACTTTTGGGAGCGTCCAGTCCGCAGCAGCAGTCCTTGGTCCTTAGCACAGAGTCCCAGCCGCTGGCCTTTCCTGGGGTTCACCCTAGGAAAAAGCCAGGTGGCGGCCCTGGCACCAGGAGGCGGCCCTGGCACCAGGAGGCAGCGCCGGGCCCTCTTGAGGAGTGATAAGAGGCTCTTGGTCTCCCTGTTATTCAGGATTCGTTGCCTTCAGAACCAATACCATCATTGGCCTCCCCTATTCTGTTTATTTTTTAAAGATTTAAAGATTTCTTTTGAGTTTTACAATTTTCCCCCTAATCTTACTTCTCTCCTCCACCCCCCCACAGAAAGCAACTTGCCGGTCTTTACATTATATACATTGATCCAAACTGAGTGTGATGAGAGAGAAATCATATCCTTAATGAAGAAACAAAGTATAACACAGCAAGATCAGACAATAAGATCAGTTTCTTTATTCCTAAATTAAAGGGAATATAGTCCTTGGTCTTTGTTCAAACTCCACAGTTCTTTCTCTGGATACAGATGGTATTCTCCGTTGCAGACAGCCCAAAATTGTCCCTGATTGTTGCACTGATGGAATGAGCGAGTCCATCAAGGTTGATCATTGCCCCCATGTTGCTGTTGGGGTGCACAATGTTTTTCTGGTTCTGCTCATCTCACTCAGCATCAGTTCATACAAATCCCTCCAGGCTTCCCTGAATTCCTGTCCCTCCTGGTTTCTAATAGAACAATAGTGTTCCATGACATACATATACCACAGTTTGCTAAGCCATTCTCTAATTGAAGGACACTTACTTGATTTTTATTTATTTGTTTGCCTCCCCTATTCTACTCAGTTCAGATACTGACCAGGATAAATCAATTTGTATTTCATCTTCTGAGTAGCAAGTTCCCCACCTGCTCCCTGAAATCTGATATTCTAGAGGCACTACAACCACTTGGGTGAAAAACCTTGGAATCATTATAATATTTTTCTTCATGTCCCATCCCCTCATCCAGTTAAATATTATTCCATCACCACATCTCTCATATCTGTTGCCTATTCTACCCTTAAGCAATGACAGACATACATCACTTTTTATCTGAATTATCAGAATAAATATCTAAATGGTCTCCCCACTGGTCTTTTCTCCTACTCCTTCTCCTATCCTTGGCTATCCAACAGCCAAAAAGTCCTCAGAGTAAACTTCCTAAAACACAAGTCTGACCATATCATTCTCTCAAAGGTTCTCAGGAACTTCAATTGGGATAAAATTAAAATTCCTAATTGGGCATGTAAGGCCCTTTACCATGTGCCCCCAAATCTACTTTCCTATATTTTCTGTTTATCCTCTTTACAAATTCTACATCTTTTAGTCATATTGGAAAATTTTTTATTCCCCAAAGGTAGCATTCCATTTCCTATCTCTTTGCTTTTGCACAGACTGCCTCCATGTTGAATTATTTTCCTTCAAGTTTCAGTTTAGGTACCACCTCCTTTGGAAAGTCCTTCCTGATCCCTGTTCCCCTTACTTCCCAATTTTTAGTACTTGATCTTCCCAAATATTGTATTCATTCAACAGAATTAAGTTACTTGAGGGCAAGAATTAAAAAAAAATTTGTCCATTTTTGTGCAGCAGTTTCTTTCTTAACCCCCACTCCCATTCCTCATGCTTAGTTTACATTTCCTAGTCTTTGGGTGGCATAATTTCAAGTCCCTTCCCTTTTTTAGTTGTTTTGTTCCAGAAGTCCTTTAATTTGTTGGTGCCTTTTCTAAAATGTGGCACCTTGACCTGAACAAAATAAATGACAACTGACCAGAGCAGAGAACAGTCGTATTTTCAGCTTCCTTATTCTGAACACTATGTCTCTATTAATTCATCAAAAGAGCAGGTCACCTTTTTTTGCCTGCCACAAGGCAGCCCATTCCACTTTTGTGTAGTTATAATTGTTAAGAAGGTTATATCGAGCTGAAATCTGCCTCTCTGAAACCTATAAAAATGGAAGAAACCCCACTGCTTCTAAAGCTGCCCCTTGAAGCACTCTTTAACATGACATTCATAAACTTGAAAAGAACTAGCATGCACCCCTTGATCTTTTTCAGCCTACATATCCTAAGTCCAAGACCAGTCTTTGTATGACATGCTATCAAGGTGTCTCACTATTTTGGTTGTTGTCCTCTAGTTACTTTTCACTAAAATACAGTGCCTGTGTTTACAAATGTATAAAGCCTATATCAGATTACTTTCTGTGGAGGGCAGGGAAGAGGGAAGGGAGAGAAGGAGAAAAATTGTAAAACTCAAAATATTTTTTTTAAGAAAGATTTTATTTATTTTGAATTTTACAATTCCCCCTCCCCATTCTTGCTTCCTTCCCCCCCACCCCCACAGAAGACAGTCTGTTAGTCTTTACATTGTTTCCATTGATTTCAGTTGAAAGTGATGAGAGAGAAATCATATCCTTAAGGAAGAAAAATAAAGTATAAGAGAAAGCAAAATTACATAATAAGATAACCGTTATTTTTTCTATATTGAAGGTAATAGTCTTTGGTCTTTGTTCAAACTTCACAATTCTTTCTCTGGATACAAATGGTAATTCTCCATTGCAGATGCCCCAAATTGTTCCTGGTTGTTGAACTGATGGAATGAGCAAGTCTATCAAGGTTGATCATCACCCCCATGTTACTGTTAGGGTGTACAATATTTTTCTGGTTCTGCTCATCTTGCTCAGCATCAGTTCTTGTAAATCCTTCCAGGCTTCCCTGAATTTCCATCCCTCCTGGTTTCTAATAGAACAGTAGTATTCCATGACATACATATACCACAGTTTGTTAAGTCATTTCCCCAACTGAAGGACATTCACTTAATTTCCATTTCTTTGCCACTGCAGACAGGGCTGCTATGAATATTTTTGTGCAAGTGATAAAATCCAAAATCTTGCTAAAAAATGATTGGTAAAAAAAATACCATTGTATGAAGTTGGGAAAATAAGTAAAATATTTATTAAAAAAATAAAAGTTTACCATGCAAAAAAAAAACACACACAACAAAAAACCCCAGAGACCTCATGATAGCCTTGAAAATTCAAAAATAATTTGTCCTTGAACTGAAAAACAATAAATAAATAAAAAATATAGTGCCCAGAATTGAGTAGAATATATCAGATAGGTTCTGATGAGGGTTAACTACAAAGGAGTGATTATAATTACTGCCCTCATCTTGGCTATCTCACTGTCTCCCATACCTGTAGTTTCAGTTAAAGTCCCACCTTCATTCAATAAGAAGCCTTCCTTAATCTTAGCACCTTCCTTCTGAGATTTTCTCCAATTTATTTGCTATATGTCTTGTTGATATTTAGTTGTTTGCATATTGCTTTCCCTATTAGAATGTGAATGTTGTTCATTCTCCAAGAGAACCAATGACATCCAGAGGGTGTCATCTTGTCTTAGAAATGAATGCGATTTGAGTAAGACAGAACTGCACATAGTCTTCAGCTTCACTCTGTCCTCCAGAGTCATTGGAGTCTAGGACAAGACAAAAGTCAAGACTACTAGTGACTAACTAGAGAGTGTGAGTGCTTTAAGAGCAAGGACTATTTTTGCCTTTCTGGTATCCCTGACTCATAATGGACATTTAATAACTACTTGTTGGTGTGTTGATTTGTATCATGTATAGGATACAATAATACTCTGAGAAGCTATTGAGATAATAGTTTTCCTTTCTCTCTAATAGGGCAGAGTAGAGAAGACTAGTAGTAGGTGGAGCAGGCAGCACATTTCAGTACTGTCCAGGGTTGGTCTGGATAATGTGGAGCTGGTGAACTTAGATGAATTAATGTGAAATAAATTGTAGCGCTGAATATATTTTTTTATTATTTCTTTTTTTTAGGTTTTTTTTTTTTGCAAGGCAAATGGGGTTAGGTGGCTTGCCCAAGGCCACACATCTAGGTAATTACTAAGTGTCTGAGACCATATTTGAACCCAGGTACTCCTGACTCCAGGGCCGGTGCTTTATCCACTGTACCACCTAGCCGCCCCCTGAATATATTTTTTTTAAAGATAGTTCCTTTATTCCCTTTTAATAACATTCTTAGAATATGCTCCCAGCAGATTTTTTTAGAGTTTTTATTGCTTGCTTTAGATTGGAAGTACTTTGAGGGTAGAAACTCATCCAGAGCTCCTGGCAAAATAATGCCTCTCTGAAACCTATAAAAATGGAAGAAACCCCACTGCTTCTAATGCTGCCCCTTGAAGCCTCCCTTTGTCAAATGGATAAATTGATTTGTCTTTTTCTCCTTGCTATTAGGCTCTTCTCAGTATACCCATTTCTCATAATTCACCTCTTCTTCCCACTTTGTTCTTTTTAAATTGCTGTGTGGTGGGTCAACAGATAATCAAATTTTTTGGAATGGCCTAAATAAGATTCAAGAGGGTCTGAAGGGCTCTCCTAAGAACAAAAGGATTGGTTTTGGTTATCATTTTTCAGATCTTCCCAGAACTTTTCCCTTTATTTTTGGTTATTTGCTGTGTAATGATAGGGTTGTAGACACTCTATTATAGTTATGACTGTGATTTCTCATTAAGTGAAGTGTTATGATGGTAACTCCACAGTAGAGAATCAAGATATTTTTTCTTTTCTTCAGAGCTCTTCATTGAGTTATGATAATGGTTATTTGCAGGAAGAAAATGTTCTTTTTGGCCTACTCTGCTCTCTACAAATAATTGTACCACAGCCAGACAGGTGCATAATATATTTTTTTGCAATGATGAAATCTTAAAAGTGTATACCTTCTTTAGAGATCTTAAGAAAATTCTTAGATGCAATCTAAAGTTTTGTGAATTGCACAGTTAAAATTTACTATTATTATAATAGGGCACTGGTCAATAAGGCTTAATAAGCTTGCTGATATAATCCCTACATGAACTTCGTAGCATGTGTAGACTTTCTATAATTGGTTCTTATCAGTTAACTATGTGATAGAGAAACCTAACAGGATTTGGAATTGCATTCAAAAAAATACTTTAGTTGACAAGAATTTCTTTTCTTGATTTGAATTCCTCTTCCATGGCAATGTTCTGGTGAGAGAAGAGAGAATGCTGAAAAGGAAGAGGCCTGGATCCTTCACTATCTAATGCAACATGTGGCCCATGAAGATGAGCTTTGGTTCTTTGCATTGTCATTTGTCCTTTTGTTTAAGATGATGGATATTGCAAGCTACAACCATGAGAGTTTTTGAAAGGAGAGGTAGTTGTGAGATCTGTAAATAGAGTCTATGCTGGGGTTTGAAGCCATTAAAGCTAGTTCTGAGGTCTCCAGGATTAAGGAGAGACCTTTGGGACCCAACAGGGGCTCAGCAGTAGCTGAGTTAGGGACTAATTCAGCAGCATTTGTATGTGAAGTTGTATATAGAAACTTTGTTAAGTCTGAGTGCACTCTCCCCAGAGACTGAGATATAGTATAGGGGAGAGTATGCACCTGAGATGATGGGGGAGGATATGTTTATACTTTTACTTTTGCTATATCCACAAAGTAAATATTACCCTTAGTAAAAGTTACCTGGAATTGTATATTCAAATCAGTTAAAAATGATAGACTTAGATGAAAGATATGCAATCTTTCAGGAATATTCCTAGAATCCTGAGTAGATATAGCTGACTTTGTTCTGGGTAGGACTAGAATCTTACTATATTTATAGTTTAAGAAATGAGAATTATAGTTATTGTCCTTGAGACCTTATCCTTAGAGGAGGAAAAAAATCCTTAAGGAAAGGGGGGAAGTCTATTTTATTTTTCCTACAAATTGTTTGTGTTTGCATTTGAAAAAGAAATCTCTTTTCCTTGATCCTCTGTTCTCTTTCTTTCTGACTTCCTGGTTAACCCTTTAACCTCAGCTAGTTTTTTTTTTTTTGCTCCAATTTCTTTCCTATCAAAGGTCAGTACTAGCATTATTCTCTCTAATAGAGCAGAGTGGAGAAGACTTGTAGGGGTGGAAGCAGGCAGCACATTTCAATACTTTCCAGGGTTGGTCTGGATAATGTGGAGTTGGTGAAGCTTAGGTGAGTTAATGTGAAATAAATTGTAGCTCTGAATATATTTTTTAAAGATAGTTCCTTTACCCCCTTTTATAACATTCTTAGAATATGCTCCCAGCAGTAAAATCATTGAGTCAAAAGACATGACCATTGTATGACTTGTTTAGTGTAAGATTACTTTCCAAAAAGCTTGTACTCTTCTGTAATATAATACCACTATTCATACTGTATTAGAGTTCTTGTTTCCTCTAGAACCTTCACAACATTAAATTTTATCTTCTATTTTTAGTTATCATCTATAATTTGATAAACACAAGGGACCAACATCTTGAAGTTCTTTTAATTTCCATTTCTTTGGCTATTTAGAAAGCTTGAAGTCTATGAGAATATATTTCAAGTAATTACAGCTATTTTTATTTCTTAAAAATGATCTTTTTTATTTCTTTTGCCAATTATTTTTCTTATCAATTCCTTATAGAGGTGAATGTTGGGTTTTATTTTATTTTTTTTTTGTAGTACAGATTTCTTTTATTTTTGCATAATAAAAACCCATCAAATTTATCCCCCATGATTTTTTTATTTGTTTTTTCAGATAAACATTTTTCTCCTCTCCACAACTGGTTGGGATCAAGAGAGAGTGGTAGTTACCACATTGTTGTGTAAGCCTTTCACAGATTCCACTACTTGTTACTACCTTTCTACTATGGAGTCCTGCAAACGTTAGCCTTCAAGGGCTTTATTCTGTACAAGTCACCTCTTCCATTAAGTTCCCAATATAGCAATGCCCCATCCCAGCTTTCCTTAGGACATCTAGAAGAAATCTGATGAATGAAGGGATAAATGACTCATAGACATTTAATGTTATCCTCCAAGGACTATTGGCTTTTTAAAAGAGGTAAGAGAAACAATGCATTTAAATGTAAAATTTTAGGTACCGTTTGAAGGTAGGTTAAGGAATATCTTAGGCACAGAAGATGGGGTGTTCCTCAGTGCTCCAAGTATATATATTGCTCTTGGAGAAATAATCTTTTTCACTGGTGTATGGAAAAAAAATCTGTCTAGGTCTGAGAGTAGCAGTGAAGTTTCCATATGTCCCTCAGAATCCACTCTTTTAATTTGAAGTAGAGATAGCACAAGGTGATCATGGGAAGCAACAATTGAGCAGTTTTAGTTAGATGATTCTGCAGAGGATGTAGATTGGACATGAATTCTCTCTGAAGAAACCTCTTGTACTTTCAGTAAATACATTAGGGTAGAGATGAGGTATTGGAGTTCAACCAAAGTGATCCTAGAACTATAGAAGAAGAGAGTTGAAAGTTCATCACTTTCCAAGAAGAAATAAGCTTTCCTTATCCCAGAGACATATAACACAAGGTCCAATGGTTTCTCTAGTTGCTTAGTCATCTAACTTGCAAACATTAAAGAATTTCTTCCTCCTGCTGTAGTATTAGCTTAATAATTTTGTCCTCATAGAAACAAGAAATAATTGTAATGACTGAACTAATTGGCAATCGATAAAGTGTTTAAATTAGACTCCCCCAAAGTCACATGACCTTTTCCAGTGGCCCAAATTTTTGACAGATTAGGAAGGAACTTTGGAGATCATCTATACCAGCTTCATTTTACTTGATGAGGTTTCTAAAATGCTTGAAGCTGGTAATAGAACTGCTGCTTGAATCCAGATGTCCTTGTCATTCTTTTGTCTTTCTTTTTATTAGGTTTATTCATCACATTCAAGGTGAAATCTCAAATTAGTTTTTTATGGACATATATTTAGAGACTTAGTTAACTTCTCTTGGTGTAATACTTCTTTGTAGATATTTAGTCCCAGCTGTTTTCCCCAAATCAATACTCAGTTTGTGTCTTGATTAGCTAACCATACTGTTTATCCTTTGTGCTCAGGGAAAGCAAATTAACTTTAGTCCCAGTTGGTCCAGACCTAATCAGAAAGAAGTACAGTGGCCGAAAAAAATATAGCATTGAAGGGCAACAGAGATATGGCTCAGCTACCAGCAGTGGCTCTTCTCAAAAGCCAACAGAAAAAAAAACCTTGTGTGAAATGTCTGTGATGGAAAAGAATCCTCAGGATCCAGCCTTGCCTCCCAGCTCCTCATTCTGGATTCATATTTATTCTGGGAACAGAGCAGAATGTTGTGTCAATCTGCTCTGAGGGAGGCAGAATTATAAATAGGAAAGGTGCTAGAAATAGGAAACAGGATGAAAGCTGACATTTTAGGTATCTAGGCTTTTTCATCTTAAGCAAGAGAAAGACATCCAACTTTCATAAAAGGAAGAACTCAGAAGCCAATGTACCTAGAGAAAAGGAGGGGAGAGAGGAAGTGGAAGAGATGAAAATGGTAGGAAGTAGGAGGGATAAAGTGAAGCATAAGCAGAGGAAGAGTGGGAAGGTAAGGTGGACCCCTGGGCAGATCAAAGGGATATATTCAGTGCCAGGACAGAAGTGATAATTTTAGGCAACTGGAAAGAAGCCTAGAAGAGTGAGGTAAAAATGACACATAAGTATGGCACTGTGGTTGGAGCAGGGATGTTTAAGCCACAAAAATGGAGTCAAGAAAGGAATACCAAATAACTCATATTTGTGAGATAAATTGCTGGATTGTATATAGAAATATAGTTGTGGACCATTATAGTCACATTTGCCCCCCTTTAGGGTTGCTATTAGTGAAATTGAATTGGTACAGGAGCTCAGCTGATTCCCAGGATATCTCCAAGATCTTAAAACCCTTTTACTGGGGGAAGCTAGGTGGTACAGTGGATAGAGCATCAGCCCTGGAGTCAGAAGTACCTGAGTTCAAATCTAGCCTCAGACACTTAATAATTACCTAGCTGCGTGGCCTTGGGCAAGCCACTTAACCCCCTTTGCCTTGCAAAAGCCTTAAAAAAAAAAAGAAAAAAAACCCACTTTGCCCAGGACTTCATTATTATTGCTTACCTGGATGATTCTAATAAATATAATTATTAATGTATATTATATATTGATATAATAATTCTAACTGGCATTTCCAAGTCCTCTTTTCAAAAACCTTTTGTGATTCCTCAGTGTCTATTTTATAGACAACAAACTTCCCTTTCTACCTCTCCCACTCCTTCCATCTACTAGTTTTTATTGAAACCTGCCTTCCTCTCTTGATGTAGCCTCTCTAGCCACCCTTTCCAGTACTGGCTCATCCTTTGATGTTTATGCTACTCATATCCAGTGCCCAGCCAAAATCTTAGTAGCTGTCATCTACAGATCCCCAAGTCACTTTTCTCTCTCCTTCAATATGTTCAGTACCTGGTTTATAATTTTTATTTCCTCCTAAGATCCTATCCTCATGCTAGGGGACTTCAACATAGATATCGATTCTCCTTCCACTACCCTAACCACTCAGTTCCTTATCCCATTCACCTTCAATCAACTCTTCCTCTACCCTACTTCAGTCACACACAAAGATGGTCAAACCTTCAATCTTGTCATGACTCACAAATGTACCACCTCCCTGTTCAAGAATTCTGAAATTCCCTTATCGAACCATAATCTATTGGCCTTTTGCCATTCCTGCCTTCCCTTATATAACCTCTTCATTCTTATCATGACCTCCAATCCCTTGACCCCCTCAATTCTTTCCTTTTCACTTGCTACTCTCTCTCCTCTTCTTTCCATCTTGCATGGTAAACCAATTCAGTCCAACACTACTCCTTTCTTGAATTCCTTCTTCCCATATCAGAGCATTATTTATGCTCAGTCAAACCTTAGCCTTGGTTTACTCTCTCAGTTTATTTCCTTCACACTTAGACATTAGACTATTAAACAAAAGTGGAGAAAATCATGATAGGATACAGATTTATGTTTATTAACTTCAACTGGGTCCTCATTTCTGCTAGGCAATCCTGCTTTACCTCCTTTAACAATTCACCATCTTACCTCTTCCAAACCTTTCATCACTCCTCAAACCTCTTATGACTCCCCTCCTACCATTTTCAGTTGAGACCCTTTGATAGAAAAAAAAATTAAGATCATTTGCTATGAGCTCCCCTTCCCCTCCCCTTCCTTTTCTCCTGCCACTTCCACCCAGTTTCACATGATGAAGTGTCTGTACTCCTAAGCAAGGCTAATTTCTCTACTTGTTCAAGTGATCCCTTTCTATTCTGTCTCTTCCTATAGATTGTCCTCTTTGTCATCCCCCCATTTACTTATTTTCTTTTTTTAATTTTTTTAAAATTTAGAGTTTTCTTTCCCAAGTTACATGTAAAAACAATTTAAAAAATTCCTTTTAAAACTTTGAATTCGGGGTGGCTAGGTGGCCTAGTGGATAAAGCACCGGCCTTGGAGTCAGGAGTACCTGGGTTCAAATCCGGCCTCAGACACTTAATAATTACCTAGCTGTATGGCCTTGGGCAAGCCACTTAACCCCATCTGCCTTGCAAAAACCTAAAAAAAACAAAAAACAAAAACAAAACTTTGAATTCCAAATTCTCTCTCTTCCTCCCTCTTCACCCCTCTCAATTTAACATATATACACACGTGTAGTCATGTAAAACATTTCCAAAATAGTATTGTTGTGAAAAAAAAAACAGATGAAAAAACTCCTCAAGAAAAATAAATAAAGGGTGGATAGACACCGGCCCTGGAGTCAGGAGGACTTAAATTCAAATTTGACCTTAGATATTTAATATTTACCTAGTTGTGTGACCTTGGGCAAGTCACTTAACCCCATTGCCTTGCAAAAACCAAAAAGACAAAAAAATAAAAAAAAGAAGAAAGAAACGAAAAAAGTATGCTTCAACATGCATTCAGACACCATCAGATCTTTCTCTGGGAATGGATAGCATTTTTCATCCTAAGTTTTTCAGAGTTGTCTTGGATCATTGCATTGCTGAGAATAGCCAAGTCACTCACAGCTGATCATCTTACAGTATTGCTATTACTTTGTGCATTGTAAATTTCACTTTTCATCTTCTCGAATTTTTTTTCTGAGAGCATCCTGCTCATTATTTATGAGAGCACAATAGTATATCATCATAATCACATACCATAATTTGTTCAGTCATTTCCTAATTGATAAGCTCCCTCCAATTTCTAAATTTTTGTCACCAGAAAAGAGCTATTATAAATATAGTTCCTTTTTCTTTCTTTCTTTCTTTTTTTTTTAATCTTTTTTGGGATAAAGACCCAGTAGTGATATTGCTAGGTCAAAAGATATGCATGGTTTATAGCCCTTTTGGGCATTGCTCCAAATTGCTCTATGGTATGGTTGAATCAATTCACAACTTCACCAACAGTGCATTGATAGCTCATATTTTCTCACCCTCCAATGTTTGTCATTTTTCTTTTCTGCCTATTCTGTCCATATTACCTATGAGATAATACCTCAAAATTGTTTTGATTTGCATTTCTCCAATCAATAATGAGTTAGAACACTTTTTCATTTAACTATAGATAGCTTTGTTTACTTTATTTGAAAATTGTTCATCTTTTGATTATCAATTAATTTTATAAATTTGACTTCTCTATATGTTTGAGGAATGATACCTTTATCAAAGAAACTCACTTCAAGATTTTTTCAGTTACCATTGCTGACTGTATTTCCCTCCATCATATTTCCCCCATTTATTCTATCCCATTTATTCTATTATATCTCTTCTTTCACTTTGTCCCTCCTAAAAATTATTTTACTTCTGACTACTCCCACCCCCAATCTTCCCACCATTCTATCACTCCTCCCTTTTCTTTTCTCCCCTTTCCCTCCTACTTTCCTGTAGTATAAGATAGATTTCTATATTCAATTGAGAGTGCATTTTATTCCCTCTTTGAGCCAATTGTGATGAGAGAAAGGTTCATTCGTCCCCTCTCAGTTTTCTCCTCTTTCTCTACACTGTAAAAATCTTTTTCTTGTCTCTTTTATGTGTCTCCCCTTTTCTTTCCCTAGGTATATTTCTCTCTCATCTCTTAATATATGTATACATATTTAGATTTTTCAAGGCAATGGGGTTAAGTGGCTTGCCCAAGGCCATGCAGCTAGGTAATTATTAAGTGTCTGAGGCCAGATTTAACTCTTAATATTTTATTTATTTATTTATCTATTTATTTATTTATTTATTTAATATCCCTTTATATTCAAAGTTCTCTCTCTCTCTCTCTCTCCACACACACACACACACACACACACACACACGTATATGTATTCCTATTCCTTCTAACTGCCCTAATAATGACAAAGTTCTGAGTTAGCTGTATCATCTTCCCATGTAGGAATGTTAACAGTTTAATCTTTACTCCTTTATTATTTCCCTTTTCTGTTTACCCTTTTATGCTTCTCTTGAGTCTTGTATTTGAAAGACATTTTCTACTCAGCTTTGGTATTTTCATCAAGAAAGTTTGAAAGTTTTCTAATTCAATGAATTTTCATTTCCCCTCCCCAAAGGATTATACTCAGTTTCGCTATTGTTCATTCTTGGTGGTAATCTTAACTCCTTTGCTCTTCAAAATATCATATTCCAAGCCTTTTGATGCTTTAAAGTAAAAGCTGCAAAATAATATGTTATCCTGATTGTGACTGTTTCTTTCTAGCTGCTTGTGATATTTTCTCTGACCTGGGAGCTCTGGAATTTAGCTATAATATTCTGAGGATTTTTCATTTTGGGATCTCTTTCAGGAGGGATTGATGGATTCCTATTTCTTTTTTTAATCTTCTGGTTCTAGAACATCAGGGCAGTTTTCCTTGACAATTTCTTGAAAGATGATATCTGGGTTCTCCTTTTGATCATAGCTTTCAGGTAGTCCAATAATTTTAAAATGATCTCTCCTGTATCTAATTCCCAGGTCAGTTGTTTTTCCAATGAAATATTTCACATTGTCTTCTATTATTTCATTCTTTCAGTTTTGTTTGTTTATTTCTTGATTTCTCATAAAGTCATTAACTTCCATTTGCTCAATTCTCTTTATAAGGATTTTTTTTCAGTGATTTATGTACCCCTTTTTCCATTTGACCAATTTTGCTTTTTGACAGTTTTGTTCTTTTCCTCATTGACTTTTTGTACCTCTTTCAGCATTTAGTCTAGTCTATTTTTAAGGTGTTATTTTCTTCAATTTTGGGGGGTCTTTTTTATAAGCTGTTGACTTTTTTCATAATTTTCTTGCATTACTCTTCTCTTCCCAAATTTCCCTCTACCTCTCTTACTTGTTTTTCCAAAATATTTTTTGAGCTCTTCCATGACCTGGGACCAATTTATATTTTTCTTGGAGGCTTTGAAGTAGAAGCTTTGACTTTGTTATTTTTCTTCTGAGTATGTATTTTGATCTTCCTTGCCACCATAGTAGTTTTCTATTGTCAGATTGTCTGCTCATTTCCCAACCTATTATTTGATTTTTAAATCTGTGTTAAAGTAGGGCTCTGCTTCCAGGGTAGAGAGTGCACTGTCCCAAACTTCAGCAGTTTTTTTGTACAGCCGTTTACAGAGATACTTCTAGGAACCTGAACATTTTCAGTTCTTCCAAGGTGGTATGACCTAACTACTACTCTCCAGGCCTGTACTCTGATCTATGAGTGACCACAAACACTCTTTTCTACCCTGGAACTTGATGAATGTCCCTCCTATTCCCCTGTGATACAAGGTCTGATATGCTAGTGCTCCTCTTTGACCTGGGACTGTCACCCAGGATGGACTTGGATCTGAGAATGGGGAAGGCAATAGAGTTCTACTTCAGAAGTAGCAAAGAGACCCCTGTAATCTCCTTCTGACCAGATTGACTCCCTTACTGTCTGTGGGCTGAAAACTCAAGAAGCAGCTGCTGACACTACTGATTCATTGACTTTTAAGATCTATTCCTAGTTTGCTGGGGTTGGTTTGTGCTGGTATGGCCTGCACTGGATTGTTCGCTACCTTCAAGCGCTACAAACCTTTTCTGCTGGTCTTCTTAGTAGTCTCTGCCATCTATGAACTGAGAAGTCTTCAATGCTGCCAGTCTCCCAGATGCCTGCTTCCTTGGGGCTGGGACTATCCTGGCATTTTTCATCCTGGTGCAATAGACCTTTCCTGTCAACCTTCTAAGTTGTCTTGGGCTGGAAAATTTTTCACTTGGTTTTTTGTGGATTGTGCCACTCTGAATTTGTTTAGAATCAAAATTTAAAGGTATTTGGAGGGATTTTGAGAAGAGCTCCAGCTCATCTCTGTCATCCTGGCTCTGCCTCTTTTTAAACTTATTTTTAATCTTCCCCTCTCTATTGAGTCATTCCCAGTGCTTATAAAATATTCATGTCTCCCTTATCCTAACAAAATCCTCATCCATCAATTCTCATTAATACCTCCATTCTTGTTAACTTTTGTCTTATTTCTCTTCTGCCCTATGTAGCTAAACTCAAAAAGGTCTTCTATAATAGATGTTTCCATTTTCTTTCTTCTTAACTTCTTAACATCTGGCATTTGACTTGATCAACTCTCAAAATTACTCTCTCTACAATTAATAATGATATCTTAGTTATTTTATCAACTTTATCCCCATTCTCTTTGGCATCTCTGCTGCCTTTTACATTGTTGATTACTCTCTCATCTTTGATATTGTCTTCTCTCTGGATTTTCAGAACACCAGTCACTCCTGGATCTCTTCCTGCCTCTCTGACCACTCCTACTATGTGTCCTTTCCTTCATCCTCTTCTAGATCATGCCTTCCAATTGTAGGTATCACTCAGCGTTCTATACTAGATCCTCTTCTTTTTGGGATTCCTCTAAACTCTACTTCACTTGATGAACTTATCAATTCCCATAAATTTAATTACCATATCTATACTCCTGATTCTTAAATCTATCTTTCCTCTCCTTTCTCTCTCCTGATCTTCAAACTTTGCATCTCCAACTATTAGACATCTTGAAGTTTATTCAGTAGAACTCTTTTTTAAAAATTATTATTTGTTTAAGGCAATGGGATTAAGTGACTTGCCCAAGGTCACACAGCTAGGTAATTATTAAGTGGCTGAGGTCAAATTTGAACTCAGGTCCTCCTGACTCCAGGGCCAGTACTCTATCCATTGTGCCACCTAGCCACCCCATTCAAGTACTTTTGATCCAGTAACAGCGGTTTTCTGCTTATTCCACCAACAGATGGCTCCATCTCGTGGCTCTGGGCAATTTCTCTGACTGTCCCTCATGTCTTCATCACTTTCCCTCCTCCACTCTGACTATTGACCTTTCTGGCTTCCTTTATGTACTAAAATCCCACTATCTACAGGAAACTTTTCCTAATCCTTCTTAATTCCCTCTTTTAATTATTTTCCATTAATCTACAGAGCTTGCAGTGTGTGACACATACAGATTGACACAATCAAATCTAATGGTAGAGATACTATGCATCTACGCACACATAGACATTCAAAGTGGATAGAGCTTCTATATATTATATTGTAAGCTCTAGGCGAGGAACTGTCTTTTGTGTTTTTGTCGTGCGCTTATCATTTAGCACAATGCCAAACTGTAGGTACTTAACAAATGTTTATTAAATAAATGAATGAATGTCCAGTAAAATATAAAATAATAATTGCCAGCATTTATATAGTATTTTAAAGTTTGCAAAGTGCTTCATATTTACTCTCTTATCTGATTTTTACAACACCTTTTGAGGCAAGTAATATTATTATGTCCCTTTTACAGATGAAAAAACAGGCTAAGAGAGGTTATATGACTTGCTTATGGTTAGTTTCTATAGTTATAGTTATTGGTAAGTTTCTAAGGATGAATTTGAGCTGCATTGAACTGACTCCAATTCATATATGTTCTACCTACCTACCCTGTCAGCCTGGCTCCTCCTAAACTGGCTCCCACTTTTTTTTTGTTTTTGTTTTTGTTTTTTTGCAAGGCAATAGGGTTAAGTGACTTGCTCAAGGTCACACAGCTAGGTAATTAATAAGTGTCTGAGGTCGGATTTGAATGCAGATCTCCTGACTCCAGGGCTGGTGCGCTATCCACTGTACCACCTAGCCACCCCCACCTATTTTTAAGGTTCTTTTCATAGTACTTCCTTTTATATCTATCCTCCCCTGCAAACTTGTACTGCTCTTTCATGTTTCTAAGTCCTTTTGTTCCCTGTATCTAGAACATCTTCTATGCCTTCCTATCTCTTTATCTGTTGAAATTTTAAGCTTCCTTCAAGCTCCAGCTCTGGTTACATCTTTTCTATGAAGCTTCTTTTAGCATCTTTCCCTCCCACCCCAAATAGATACATCCTTTTGAAATCTTTCTTGAAGTGATATGAGTGCTATCTGACCTTTCTTATGTTCTTAGCCATGAAGTTATTTGGGTCTTTGGTTTATATTTCTGTCTATATTAGGGGTTCTTAGCCTGTAGTATACAGAGCCCCTCCCCCAAGGGGTTCCTAGCTAAACTTCATTGAGATCAAGAACTTGGATTGGAAAAATATTAAATTTGATTTTTCACTAGCTCCTTCATGAAATTGATCATTTCCTTTGATTCTGAATGGAGCAACACCTGTTATTCTGAGAAGGGGTTCATAGACTTTTCCAGTCAAAAGAGTTCATACAAACAAGTTGAAAATCTCTATAAAAATGGAAGCCCTTGTAATCCAGGGTCTGTGCCTTCTTTTTGCCTTCTTTTTTTGTCCTCAGAATCTTGCAAGGGTCCTTGCCCATAGAAGGTGCTTGATAAAGGTTTACTGAACAGGACATAGGATTTTCATAATTCTAGTGCCAGAAAGGATATCAGATTCCATTTAATTCAACTCTCTTATTCTACAGTTGAAGAAACTGAAGTGGGGAGGGGAGAGTAAATGACTTACCCAGACCACACAGGTAGTAAGTCCAAGCTTGAAATTTGAAACCAGGTTCTCTGACTGAAGAATCATTAATGGTATGACCTAAGACCCTGATTCTATTTACAGGATTTGTTGATATCTCTCTTCAAACATGGAACCCCAGAACAAACACAATTATCTCAGATTACAACCAGCATAAAGTTTGAAATTGCTATAACCTTCCTTCAGGTAGATAATGTTACAGATAAGGGGATTTATTGTTTAAGATTAAACATCCCAGAATGTTTGTATCTTACTGGGGACACCACTGGTCCATAATTTGCTCCTCAGCTTTTCAGGTTCTTTTCCTAATTCACTCAGAGATGAGATTTCAAAAGATTAATTCATGATGATCAAATTCATTAGAAACTTATTTGTAAATTAGTTTCTTCTCTTTTCTCTTTTTAGAGTCAAATTGAGGTTAAGTAACTTAATCAGAATCACACAGCTACTAAGTATCTGAGGTCACTTTTGCATCTGGCCCTTCCAACTCTAGGGCCTGTGCTGTATTCACTGCACCATGTAACTGCCCTTGGTTTGTAAATTAGAATGCCAGTTGTTTAATTTGTAGGTAAAGGAAGCTTTGCCTTTCTAGATGATGAAATTCTTTGCTATCCAGGGAATCTGACCCCTTGGTATCTAGGTATATGGGAAACTGAGTTAACTTTCAGAACACTTTTTATTGAGCAAAAGGAATTAGATATTCTAGAATATTTCACTCAGATTGTGGTAGATCAAGAAGAATTGTCCCTTTTCTACTAAAGAGGGCATCTTTCCAAAGTCTAGAATATTTCTGTTCATCAGAGAACAGTGCCTCCATTATTTGGACTGTGCTTTATAAATTCAAGATTGAATTTTTATTCTTTTTTTCTGCTTTTTTTTATGCAGCAGAAGTCTCTATCCCCTCTCTCCCTCAGAACTCTCAATTCCTTTCTCTTATGTCTAAATCTAAAATTGCTTTAGATATGAGATAATTAATTTTAGGAGATCCAATTCTGATGAATTGGAGGGCAATGAGGATGGTGAAGATACCAGAATTCATAACATAAAAAAGACCAACCTGAAGGAATTTTCCATTCATCTTCCCCACAAAACCTTTCCATCTATCCAAGTTCCCTATGTCAGTTGATGTCATTACCATTCTCCCAAGTCTTCCAGCTTGAAACTTCCCAGGTATTTCTGACTCTACTTTCTTGCTTACCCCCCATATCCAGATTCCTGTCAGTACTGTAGTTTCTACTATATATTCAGAAGTGGGATGGTGCTCTGAAAAAAATGGAGAAAAAAGAAGTAAGCTCAACACACTTTTATGTTTAATCTGCATTGTTAATATTCTCTTAGCTTTCTTAAGACTAGGCAATCAACAGAATAATTAATCTAGTCCTGATTTGTAGCAATTGCTGATTTTCAAGGTATGCATGATCACACTCAAAATTTATCAATGAATTTGGAGATGCACATTCCTGCTTATAACTATACTCTTTTCTCTACTCATCTTGCAACTCTTTCCCCATCAAGTCATCTTGTTTTCAATTGCTTCCCTCTCTATTTGACTGCCAAATAACTTTCCTAATTCACAGGTTCTGACAGTGTCCCATTTTTAAGCAGTTCCTTATTTCATACAAAGATAAAATTCTTCCTTAATCTAACCTTCCACAATCTTGTTCCACCCAACCATTCCAGCCCTTTTTTTAAACACACTACTTCTCTTTATGCACTTAATGTTCCAGCCAAATTGGACCACTAAGTGTTCCCTGAACTTGATGTGCTGTCTCTTGCCTCTGAGCATTGATGCGAGTTATTATGTACTCCCTGTTAAAATCTTTCTCTTTCTTCAAGGCTTAGTTTGAGTGCCACATCCTCTGTGTAGTCTGCCAGTATCCCTGAAGCTTAAAGAACTTTCTCCTTCCTCAAATTCTCCTGGAGGATTTTATCTGGATCTCTCTTGCCCTTCTCACACTCTACCTTGTCTTCTTATACTTATCTATAAATGGGTCTCATTCCCCCTAAGAAACTATAAAATGTCACCTAACAAGTAAAGACTATGTAATTTTTTTATCTTCTTGTATATTGTAACTGTTTAATAAATGATTATTTGGTAGGAGGAATATTTACTAGGATCCCCTTCCATGTGAGTTGGGTCAAATGATCCTGGAGACTTAATTGGTTCCTATAGAGGGAGGACAGTTGTATTTAGCAGTATCCTAGCTAAATATCTTTGTTGAAAATTGTTCCCTTGCTATAGCTAAGTAAATCTCTTTTTGTTAATGGTCAGATCTTCAAGTGTTTCATTTTGTTCCAATATCAAACCAGAACAACCAGAGGATTGATTTTTATTAGAACATTTGTGGAAATGGCTTTGTGGAATTGTGGAGACTTGTCTTCAAGTATTCCAACTCTGGGGCAGAAAGGGGACGTTGGATGGGAAAGAGAAATGATAATGCTAAAAAGCCAGAATGCTTACATTTTATATATTGCTTTTCAGGGACAAAGCAGGGAATGACACAGATATACTTTATTTATTTTAAAACTTTATTTTTTTTAGGGTTGTTTTATTTATTTATTTTTTTGCAAGACAAATGGGGTTAAGTGGCTTGCCCAAGGCCACACAGCTAGGTAATTATTAAGTGTCTGAGACCGGATTTGAACCCAGGTACTCCTGACTGCAAGGCCGGTGCTTTATCCACTACACCACCTAGCTGCCCCCTTAAAACTTTATTTTGTTTGTTTTAATCAGCCAAAATTTGCCTTCTTACTCTCCAACTCCCACTTCAGTTGAAAACACAAAACTAGTTGCAAACATATATAATGTATCAAAACAATGTTCCACATTGGCCATGACCAACCACCCCTCTCTCCCCCCAATTGTCTCATTCTGCACTCTAAGACCTTCATCTAAGTATCAGAAGACACATAACATATTAAATCATCAGTTTCTGGAGTTATGTTGGTCATTTTTCTGATAAGAGTTTAACACTATTGAATCTATCACATTTACATGCCATGTTCATTAATTCCCTAGTTTATTAGTGCTCCCTCAGATTTTTATTCTTTGTCACCTCAAAAAGAGCCATACATATTTTATATAGCCTTAGAGTTTTGTTTGCTTGGTACTAATTCCCCCATTAATCTATCCTTCCTCTAAATACCCTTCCTTCTTCTTCCATTTTTCTCCTATTTTCCTTGTGACTTTTCTCAGTCTCCCTCACTTGAATCCAATTCATGTGCATGTTATTGTGGTCTTTGAGAATGAAGGACAACCAACAGCAATAGCAGCAACAACAAAAGTTTTTGCTGAATAAAATGTTCTTTCTTTTTTTGCATTTTGTTTTTTTAATTGCATGTAAATATTTTTTTCAATATTAAATTTGTAACATTTTGAACTCCACATTTTTCTCCCTTCCCCCTGTACCTTACCTTCCTCAAGTCAGCAAATAATTTGATATAGATTATACAAGTACAATCATAGTAAACATATATCCATATGTTATGTCATGTTAGGAAAGAAGAATCAGAACAAATGGGAAAAACCAGAAGAAAGAAAAAAACAAAAAATAAGAAAAAGTGAATATAGTCATTAGTCTTCATTTACCATGACTCTTTATCTGCATGTAGATGGCATTTCCCATTACAAATCTTTTGGAATTATCTTTGATCACTGTACTATCGAGAAGAGCTGTCTTTAATAGTCGATTATCACACAATGTTGCTGTTAATATAATCTCTTTCTTTTAGAAAAATAAATTTATTTTTCCAACTACATGCAAAGAGTTTTCAGCATGTTTTTTTTTTTTTTTGCAAGGCAATGGAGTTAAATGGCTTTTCCAAGGCCACACAGCTAGATAATTATCAAGTGCCTGAGGCCGGATTTGAACTCAGGTACTCCTAGCTCCCAGGGCTGGTGCTCTAGCCACTGCACCACCTAGCTGCCCCTAGCATTCATTTTTTGCTAAGGTTTTGAGTTCTACATCTTTCTCCCTTCTTTATTTTATGCTTCATTTTTTTTCTTTCATGATTTTTTCCCCTGCTTTATTCTGATTCTTCTTTACAACATGACTAATAGGGAAATATTTTAACATCGAAGTGTTTTTTTCTGTAACTCATCATGTATAATAATAGTAAATATTTAATTAGTGCTTATTATATTACTTCACACTCTGCTAAGAGGGCTTTACAATTATTATTTCATCGTATGTATGAATGTATATTTATTCTTCTTTCACTCAATACAGATAAGTGAAATTCAAATGTCTACTGCTTCCCCCCTACCCATTCCTCTTTGTATAAATGTTTACTTGCATACCCAGATTTTTTGAGATCATTTCCCTTAATCTTCCTTTTTCTTCCATGGAAGGATATTCTGTTCTTCTCCTTCCATTATTTTTTTAATGATTGGGGATAAGTGATTTGGTCAAGGTCATAGCTAATAAGTATCTGAGACTGGATTTGAACTCAAGTCCTGACTCCACAGACAGTGCTCTATCCATCGCACTATCTAGCTGTCCCTCTTTCCATTCTTAAAATCATTAAGATATATTAGAACCACTCACAGACCTTGTCTAATTGGACTCCCTCTATGACCTCTGAGTTTGTTAGTATTCAGAGGGGACAAATACATTATCTCTTCATATTTGAATGTAAGTGATTTATTCAGTGTTCATTTATATTTACAGCTTTATGTTTCTTTTCACTTGTGTTTGAACTTCAAAGGTTTCCTGTGGCTCTGGTCTTTTTTTCAGGAATGCTTGAAATACTCCATTTCATTAAAGATTGATTCCCCCCATTAACATTATATCCAGTCTTTTTGGGTAAACTGAGGCACATATAAAGTGACTTGGTCTAGATCATAGAGTATTGCAATAACTTTGACTCCAAATTCAGTGTGTATTCTATTGTACCATCCTGTCCCTATAAATCATCCTAGGTTTTGAGTAGAAGCCCAGTGATAGTCAGTCTAGGAATCCCACAGGCCTTTCTTGGCTGCCTATATATAGGGCTAATGAACTCTAAATCTCCATATTTTTATCTTTCTCATGGGAAAAGGGAAAGGGGAATAGATATTTATTAGTATCAGGCAGAAGTCCTTTACAAATATAATCTCATTTGCTCCTCACCAACCTTGTGACTTAATTAGGTATTATGACCCCCAGTTTACAATTGAGGAAACTGAGGCAAATGAAACTTAAGCAATTTGTCCAGGGTTATATGGAATCAATCACGAGAAATTTAATAAACACCTACTATTTTAGAAGCATTATGCTGCTGGCGATACAAAAAAGAGGCAAAAGACAGTCCTTGCCCTCAGGGATCTTGCAATCTAATGGGGAGACAGATGCAAACAAATATGTATATATACATATATATATTTATATATGTATGTGTATTAAAGCAAACTATGTACAGGATAATTAGAAGATATTGAACAGAGGGAAAGAATTAGAATTAAGAGAAGTCAGAAGAAGCTTTTTGTACAAAGGGTGTATTAGGTGAGACTTAAAAGATAGAGAGATCAGTAGTCAGAGTTGAGAAGGGAGAGCATTTCAGGCTTGGGGACAACCAGAGAAATTGCCCAGAGATAAGAAATGGAGTTCCTTGTTCATGGAACAGCCAGGAGAACGAGTATCCTTGGATCAAAGCATACATGTTGAAGAGTAAGGTATAAGAAGACTAGAAAGGTAGGAGGGAGCTAGTTGATGAAGGTTTTTTGAAGACCTAAACAGAAGATTTCATATTTGTTCCTGGAGGCAATAATGTAGCCACTGGAGTTTATTGAGTAGGGGAGTGACATGGTTCAACATGTTGGAAAATCACTTGGGTGACTGAAGGTAGGATGGTCTGGAAAGAAAAGGGTTCACCACAGTCAATTACCACATTCCAGGTGTGAGGTGAGAAGTGCCCCTACTAGAGTAGTAGCACTGTTAGAGGAGAGAAGGGGGCATATTGGAGAGATGTTGCAGAGGTGAAATATTCAGATCTTAGCTTCAGCTTGGATATGGAGGGGGAGAGACTAGGAAGTCCAGGATGATTCCTAGGTACTGAACCCAAGGAACTAGGAGGATGATGGTGCCCTCTACAGTTATAGGAAAGCTAAGAGGAGGGCAGTGGGTTTGGACAGAATGAATTTAAGATGTTTACTTTGAGATGTCTGAAAGGCAGTTGGTGTTACAAAGTTGGCAGTCAGCAAAGATGCTAGGTTAAGAAAGGTAGATATGAAGATCATAAATAGCTAGCAAATGACAGGCTGGATATGAACTCAAGTCTTCCTGTCTCTGGGTCTGTGCTCTATCCAGTCAGTCAATAAGCATTTCTTAATTTTTGCATACAATGTGCCAGTCACTGTGCTTAATGCTGGGGATACAAATACAAATTAAAAATAAAAGCTTGTCCCTGGCCTCAAAATGTTTATAATTTAAGGGAAAAGGATAACACATACCTAAAAAGCTGAAAAGTGACTTGGGGGAAGGTAGCTGATGTGAGAAGATGAATCAGAGTTCGAAAGAAGATCAAAAGCAGTGGGTGACTAGTGAGAAATACATAGAAAAATTGTGATCCACTGAGCCATATGCCACAGTCTGTTCAGGACAATTTAGACTGAACTGGATCTTTTTCCCCCATTTTTTTCATAATGCTTTTTTTCGATATCCTCATGCCCCTTTCCCCCTTCATCACAGATAGTTCTCAGTATTCCCTTGCTCCTAACATTTTCCTTCTACCCTTTGCTTTTCTTACAATATCTATTATTGGCTGAGAAATGAAATTGAATCAACTTCTTGGTAGGACAGTATTTGTGTTTATCACTATACTCCACCACATGATTATTTTGGGCCAGGGGTCCGATCCTCATTAGTAGCCTTCACTCTAAGTAATCTGACCAACTCAAGTCTATTTACTAGATGGACATGCTCTATTCAGGCTTCTATTCATCATATTCCTTTCTTCTCAACACAAGGACAGGGCAGGTCTTTGTTACTTGTTCCTAGAGACCCTTCCTGGATAGAGACACATAAATTCACAAAAAACAAACAAATAAACAAACAAACAAAAACTGATTGAGAGAGAGAGAGAGAGAGAGAGAGAGAGAGAGAGAGAGAGATATCTTAGCTATTGCACTTAGTGATTATATTCTACTCCCTTTCCTATGGTAACCCTTTGATGAACCAGTTTAATTCAACATTATTCTCTTCTATACAAGCCCTTGACCCTTTATCCTATTATGCCTTATTAAATACTACCTTTGGATTATTCCTTCCATCCATTTCTATTGCCCCTATTCATGTGCTAAAGAATGGAGCTAGAGGAAATCTTTAAATTGTGCCCACTATATATTTGTCACCTAATCTTTATTGGACCCTCATTGAAATAAGAAATACAATCTATTCCTCATTAATCAATGAACTATCCCACTCATCATTGGCTATTCCAAATATCTCATCGCTCCTTAAGTCTCCCATGATACATTCTCTTTCTAACCCTTCAGCTAAGGATCAACTTATGTTTTACTGAAAAAAAAATGAGACCTTTTAACAAGAATTCCCCATTTTTCCTTTCTCACTTTAACACCATACAATTAATTTCTCCTTCACTTTAGTTTCAGAGGTCCTTCTTCCATCCAAGATCAATGACTTTACATGCAACATTGATCCCATCCATTCCTATCTCTAGAAATTTCTTCACTATCACCCCCAATCTCTCATATCTTTTCTAGTTTCTTTGCCATGCCCATTGCTTCTTCACCCTTAAAAAACCCTCACTTGACTTATCATTCCTGCTAACTATTGTCCTCTATCTCTCCTCCAGTGGATGAACTCCAGAATGCTGCATTTACTAGGGGTCTCTTTTTCTCTTATTTTTTCCTAAACTCTCTGCATTGTGGCTTCTGACCCCATTCAACTGAAATTGTCCTCTCTAAACATCCGGTGTTCCCTTAATTGTTCAATGCAATCATCTTTTCTCAGTTCTGGTTCTTCTTGACCCCTGTGTAGCATGTGATATATTGATCACCTTCTCCCCTCTTCTTATCTCAGTCTGTCTGACCATTCCTTCTCAGTCTGTTTTTTGTGAATTTTTTATCTGTGTCTCTACAATGAACTGTGGGCATCCTCCAGAGTCTGTCCTGAGGCCTCTTCTCTTTTCACTCTATACTATTTATTTCACTTAGTGACACCTCAGGTATCTTTCAGGTATCTCTCTGCAGATACCTGTATCTCTATATTCAGCAGTGGTCTCTGCTATAGTCACATAACTCCAATTGCCTCTTGAACATCCTGGATTGGATTTGCAGTGAAGTATTAAATTCAACATGTCTAAAAAAGAATTCATTATCTCTTTGTTGTTGTTCATTCATTTTTTCAGTTGTGTCCAACTTGTCATAACCCCATTTTTGAAGTCTTTATTTGTTGTTTTCCCTATTAGAATATATGCTCCCTGAAGGTAGGAATCTCCCCCTCCCTTCTCTCCTTTGAAGGTTCAGTCCTCAGCATATGGCCAAGTTCATAATAAACACTTAATAACTTGTTGACTGAACACAAGAAAGGAATTCCTCAGAGCATGGATTTCTTTGAACAGTCAAATAAGCTCCCAGAAGTCCTGTTTTTACAACAATCTCTTAGCAGCAAGATGAGAAAAGTTCCAGATTAAATTCCTGCAGCTGCAGAAATCCCCCTACATATCTACACCTGCCTGTCTCTTTATCCCCTTATCCTCTCTAGGTGTACCTGTATAAATAAAGACTGCTCTGCCTAAGATTGTTCCTAGGGTGTGAATTTAGCGAAACATATTTGTCTTTCTTTCTTTCTTTTTTGTTTTTGATCTTCACCTTGTGATTTTTTTGGTGTTAGGTATTAGGTGTTTGGTGTTAGGTGTGCCTAATGAAAAAAAATCTCCTAATGAGGAGATAGCTACTATTTTGTAATTTAAATAGAGAGTTTCCAGAGGGCACTGACAGGTAAGGTCACTTGTCCTGGAAATTTCCTTTGAAGAATTCCAACCCAGATCTTTCACCCTCAGAAACCACTAATCTAACCAGTTAGCCACATGGCCTCTCTAGGTTTGTTTCCTTTTTTTGCTAGGAACCTCTCCCCCTGAGTTCTAGAGTGGATCTCTGATAGTTTTGATGAATTTTCATTGGCAACAATGACTAAGATCTCCAACTCAGAGATTCTAGGATTTTACTTTAGCAGTGAATTTTAAATGTTACATTTTAGTCTCTTTGGTCAGGTTAGGAAAGCATCCTAATTTCAGTCTAGTAATTTTCAGATCATCTCAGGAGTCTTTTAAAATTTTGTCCCCAGATTCTTGTATGTAAATATGTGGATATGTAGTGGGAATAATAGAGCTGCTTTGGGACCCATATCCCTATCTTCCATGCACTGACTACAGACATTTCATTATTTTTTTCCATTGGCCCTAATATGTTATTCTTTTATCTTGAGATTGCAGTTAATGAAGTCCCAAATATTTTTCTCACAAATTGCAGTAATATAAAGTCTCTTGCATAATTGTGTAATTTATTTCTGAAACCCACATACAAGACTTTTCTGCTTAATTTCATGTAGATTTTTTTTGTCTAATGTTTTATTCTTTCAAAATATTTTTGAATTTTGATTCTATTATGTTGAATAATAGTTCAGTTTCTTTGTGTCTATATTTCTGTCTCTATCTCTCTCTGTTTTGTATCATTTTCAATATTGAATAGTAGTTCATGGGTACAATGGGGAACATGTATTAAGTATAAGACATTTCAAGTCTGGAAAGACTTGCATGAAATGATGTTGAGTGAAGTGAGCAGAACCAGGAAAGCTTTGTACACATTAACAGCAACACTGTGATGATCAGCAGTTCAGCGATTCAGAAATCAAGAATATTTCTAAAAAACTTGTGTTGGAAAATGCCATCCACATCCAGAGGAAAAACTGGAGTCTGAATGCAGACCAAAGAATACTATTTTCGATTTTAAAACTTGTTTTATGTTTTTTTCTTTCTCATGTTTTTTCCCCCTTTAGTTCTTATTCTTCTTTCACATGACAAATATGGATATATATTAAACATGATTGTACATGTATAACTGATATCAGATTACTTTCTATCGGGGGAAGGGGAGGGAAGGAAGGAAGGTAAAAATGTGGAACTCAAAAGCTTACAAAAAGATGAATATTGAAGTGTAATTGGAAAAAATAAAATAAAATAGCATTAAGTCAAGTATAAGTCATTTCACTAAATACTTTTCTCTGGATTAAAACATTTTGTGGTTAGTATTTGGGGTACTTCAATTAAATATAAATTCACCTAATGAAACTATCACGCATACTATAAACCACCCTTTTATCGTGAGAACCTTTGTCAATTCAATTTTTTGTTTTTGCTTGGACTACTAATATCAATATCTACTTGCATATTGTACATTAACTACATTGGAAATTATATTGTCTATATTGTATATTAACTAAATTGGAACCTCTTCTTTCCAACATATATGATCTACTGTCTTGAAAGGTAGTCTTAGAGTTATCTAAAGCATTGAGATGTCAAATGATGTATTCAAGGGTCCAGAGCCAATATTTATCAGAATTTGAACCTGTCTCTGAGACCAGCTTTCTATATACTATGCCATAGTATTTCTGCAAATATTTTATGGATACATAAAATCTGCATCATTTTCTGGATCTATGAACCTAATCTCTTGAAAAAAAAGGCAAAATAAGCTTAGTTTGGAATGATTTTCTATTTTTGAAACATTTTTTTGATTATCTTGTATCATATAAAGAACCTTCTCCTATGTCAAAGGAAAATAATTAAGCTAAAACATTTGATGCAGTGAACACATCTGACTATATATATATATAATCCATCCTGGTAGTCCTTTGTTTATGGTATGAAATTCTCAAATAACCCATACTGATTCCTAGTAATTAACATTTTTTTTCTAACTGCTCATAAATAGGTTGTGTAATAATTATCTATACTAAAAATTTCCTCCAGTTTAAAATTAAATTTATTGAGCTGATGTCAAGAATATATCCTTTTTTGAAAATCAGTAGCAGCATGTACCTGTTTTCAGTGTTCTGGAAACTCGTGTGTGTGTGTGTGTGTGTGTGTGTGTGTGTGTGTGTGTCTATATGTATATATGTGTATATTCATGTGTGTGAAACTTAAAACCACACTCAAAATTTTTGGAACATCTTATAAAGATCTATAAAATTTTAAAAGTTCTTTAACCAAAACAACTCTGGGAAGTAAAAAGCGTACTTATTATTGCCCCTCACTTTATATATAGGGAAACTGAAGCCCAGATAAGTTACCTATAATCACATAGCTTTTATGAAACAGACTCAGAGCCAAATCTTCTGACCCAAGTCCATTGTTTTTTCCTGTTTATACTATGTGATCTTTGAAAAAAAATGACAGTCCTGTAAAACTACAATTTCTTATACATAGTAGCCTAGGGTACTATTTTTCAGGGTTTAAAAACTTCAATTCATTGGATGTGGATAGCTGTAGCTCCACATCTATCTTTTTAAAATTATGGAATTCTAGAGGTTGAGAGAATTTTGGAGACTGTCTAACCAGTTTCTTCCTGAAAAGGAACTTCTTTTCCCCCCTTTGAGAAATGTTCATTCAACCTTTGAATATTTTTGAATATTCCCTCCCCCCCTTTTTTCTAATTCTGCCTTATGGAACCAATTGGAACAAGTCTTATTTCTTTCTAATAGTATGGTTCTTCAAATATTTGACATTTGTTATCATGTCTCTCCTCCTCCCCCATTTTTCTTCTCTAAGCATCTTACTTATTATCCTATGGATAATTGGAAAACATCTCTATTTCCTTCAACCAGTCACTATATGGCATCATTTAAAGTTCTTTCACTAATTTGATCATCTTGTTTTAGATATATGTCAATTGATCAATATTCCTATTAAAAAGTGAACCAGGGCAGAATGAAACTAGATTTTTACTTCCCTCCCCACTCTGCACCCCAGGTATGTCATGCTCCTGATGATATTTCTTGAAAGATGATCAAACCTAAATTGAATATTATGTTAATTTTTTTGGCTGTTACATTACACGGATGTCTCATATTGATTTACTTCTAGCCAGTGTACTTAATCTCTATGCATTATGTTTTACATAAGCACCTATCTACTGTGCCTCTCCCCACTCCTGTACTTAGGTAATTGAATTTTGAACCCCAGTGTAGGACTTTACGTTTATATATATTAAATTTCAATTCATTGATGAGGCATGCTTTGCTAGAAGGTCCTGTGCCAATTTCTCTCATGATGCACAATCATATCCAAAGTACTTAAGAGAGTCCTTCAGGCTGTCCCAGTATCACTTCTGACTCCTTGTGAGTGCATGCCATGCATGAATTCTCCATAGAATAGTCTTTTTGGCAAGCATTCTGGTATTCTAACACATGATCAACTTATCGAATTGCATTCTAACAACATGATCATTATATTGATGGCATTCTAACAATATGTTCAACCCATCATAGTTGCATTCTCTGTAGTAATGTTAGAATGCTAGGCAGTTTAGTTTGAGTAAGGATCTCACTGTCTGGTATCTTCTCCTACCAAGTGATCCTCAGAATCTTTCTAAGACAATTTAAATGGAAGCGATTCAGTTTTCTGACATGGCACTGGTAGACTGTCCAGGTCTCATAGGCATTTGACAATGAGGTCAACACAAAGGCCCTGTAGACCTTCAGTTTGGTAGTAAGTCTAATACCTCTTCTCTCCCACACTTTCTTTTTTTTAAATAATATTTTATTTGTTTTCCAATTATATACAATAGTAGTTTCTATCCATCATTTTCTGCAAGGTTTTGAACCTTAAAATTTTTTCCTCAACCCTCCCTTTCCCTTCTTCCCATCCCTGGACAGAAGGCAGTCTGATAATCTCTATTTTTCCTCATTTACAGATGAGGAAACTGAGGAAGCCAACTTAATAAGAGTCATACAACTAATAAGTGTATGAAGCAGAATTTGAACTCAGGCAATCCTGATTCTAGGTGTGCTCTATTATCTAAGTTTTTTAGCTTCCTCTACTAAAGATTTGTGTTTTGTTTGGGGTTTTTTCCTCATTCAACAAAAATTTCTTTCAATTTCCCTTCATTCAACTTAATTTCTCCCCACTCACCTACCGTATCCACTTGCCTGGTTCCCTCCATTCTGTCTTCACAACATCCTTTCCTTTCTGTCCACTCATACAAATTTCTTACTTTAAATCCTTGTCACCTCTTGCTAAGACTATTGCAATTGTTTTCTAGTTAGTTTACGGTATTTCTCCTCTCTAATCCATCTTTCATTCATTTGCAGTACTGATATTGTCAGCTTTGATACTCCTCTGATCAACAAATTTCTGTGGTTTCATTTTGTCTTTAGAATAAAATACAAAATCCCACTGTTTTGAATTTAAAGTCCTTTATAGTCTGTCTCCAACCTCTCTTTCCAGATCTCATATTATCTTCTTCACATCCCAAGTGAGGTTTTCTTATTTAGCCTTTTTGATGGTCCCTACTCTTTCTTGTGAAGCACAATTCGGATGTTTCCTCTTACAAGAAGACTTTTCTGATCATCCCAGTTCTTAGTTCTCCTTGTCTTTCATTATTGTGAATTTATTCCTTCTATAATTTATATATATATATAGTTAGTAACAATCTCCATGGGACTCAATTTCCTTATTTCTAAAATGAGAGATGGAAGAGTTGGCCTCTAAAGTCTATGTGGTCCTGTAGGCCTATGATCTAGAGACATTCTTTTTTCTCCCAGTAGCATGCTTCTTGAGAGCAAAGACTGTGTTATTTTTGTCTATCTCCAGTGCCTGGCATAGAGAAAACTTTCAGTAAATGCTCTGGATTGAAATTGAATTCATTTTCCAAGCCATTTCCCATCACTTCCCATACATTCTAGCCAAAAGGAAGTGTAGGGTAGAGTGGAGGACTCACTAACATGTGTTTTATTATAAACAACTTTCAAAGAAGACCAAAACATCCCAAAGAAAATAAGGAATAAAATTTTATATAAAATCTTTAGCACTTAACAAAGTCAACCAAACAAATTACCAGAAAACACTAATCAAGAAATGTTTTTGCTCTGTGTCCCTTTCTAAGTCCTGTGAAATCCTATTCCCTTTGATTTTTGTTCTCTTTTTCCTTTTTTTGAATGTAGTTGTAGTCAATATGCCATCATTTTGGGTTTTATTGATTTTGCCTTATATCAATTCCTCTTTCCAGTTATATCTTAATATTTATGGGTTTTTTTACTGTGCCATAATTTTCTGTTATATTTTATACCATAGTTTATCAAGTATTCCTTGATCACTGGACAATAGATTATTTTTTATTATTATTATAAATAAATATAACAAATGAGTCTTTTAATTCTTATAGGTCTTTATTTTTGTACTATCTTTTAGATTAAAGTTCTAAAACTGAAATTATTTAATCAGATGGTATTGTCAAACTTGTGACTCTTATTGCTTATTTCCATATTATTCTCCAAAATATTTGTATCAGTCTATAGGCTAAATGTTTGCATGCTTACAGTTTATAATGTATTAACATTACTATTTACCTGTAACTATACCAATATAGAAGTTTTGTTGTCTTGATTTGAAGTTGTCTGGTTATTATTCTTTGGTTGACAGTTTATATTTCCTTTCTAAAATGATCTGTTAATGTCCATCAGTTATTTATGGATTATATACATACTATTTCTTTACTGCAAATATTTTTCCTAATTTGTATATTTTTTTCCTTTCCTCTTTCTTTTCTTTTTTTAAATTATTGAGGTATATTGGGGTATGTGGTTACAGTGAATCTATGTGGGCCCCTTTGGTCAATGAGAACCATGTACAAGGGTGTTTGTTAATTAATCCCACAATTGGAGTATGACACTCAATTAATCTTTATTTCCCCCATCTGATTAGCCATTCAAATTCAATTCCTTCCCAGTTTGTTGTAACAATACAAACAGATACATAAGAGTCATAACCTTAGTAAATAGTTTGATTGATGTAGATAGAAAAGTAATAGAAGACAAACAATTCCTAGCTCAGGGTTTCCCTTTTAATTTTTAAAAATTGTTTATTTCTCCCTTTTTTCCCCTTCCATTTATTTTTAGTTTTTTCCAATTCCATGTAAAGATAATTTTCAACATTCATTTTTTGTAAGATTTTGAGTTCTACATTTTTCTCCCTCCCTCCTTTTCCTCTCCCTCCCCTGATGGAAAGAAATCCAGTATAGATTATATATGTACAATCATGCTAAACACATTTTTATTAGTCATATTGTAAAAGAAGAATCAGAATAAAAGTAAAAATTATGAGAAAGAAAAAACAAATTTTAAAAAGAAAAATAGTATGCTTTTTTTCTGCATTCAGCTCTATAGTTCTTTCTCTGGATATGTATGACATTTTGCATCATAAATCTTTTGGAATTGTCCTTGGTCTCTATATTGTTGAGAAGAGTTAAATCTATCATCTTTGATCATCACAACAGTGTTGCTGTTAATTTGCATAATATTCTCCTGATTCTACTTACTTCACTCAGCATCAGTTCATGAAAGTCTTTTCAGGTATTTCTGAAATCTACCTGCTCATGATTTCTTACAGAACAGTATTCCATAACATTCATATACTATGACTTGTTCAGCCATTCCCCAATCGATGGGCATCCCCTCAGTTTCCAATTCTTTGCCATCCCCCCAAAAATTGTTATGTATATTTTTGTACATGTGGGTCCTTTCCCCTTTTGTGATCTCTCCAGATACAGATCTAGTAGTGGTATTGCTGGATCAAAGGGAATGCATAATCTTATAGTCCTTTGAGCATAGTTCCAAATTGCTTTTCAGAATGGTTGAATCAATTCACAACTCTACCAACTGTGTATTACTGTCCCAGTTTTCCCACTTTCCCTTTTAATTTATGTGACTTTTGCCTTCAAAGTCTATGTTCTGAGTTCATGTACCACTTTTAAGACTCATGTGCTCTTTGCCTCAAAAACCTTCTTGGAAGTATGGGAAAAAACAAGTCCTTAGGCCCAAATCTACTATTTCAGATATTGTCATTTAATGTACAAAATCCTTTTATTGTTATATAAGCAAATTCATTCTTTATTCCATTGATTGATAAAAATGTTCATTGGTTTCACTCGTGTCTGGCTCTCTGTGATGCATTTGGGGTTTTTGTGACAAAGATACTAGAGTGATTTGCCATTTCCTTCTCTAACTCATTTTACACATAAAGAAACTGAGACAAAATTAAGTTACTTACCACCTGATAGGTGTCTGTGGCCTGATTTAAACTCAGGAAGATGAGTCTTCTGACCTCAGGTTGGGCACTCTATTCCTTATGCCACCTAGCTGATCCTCCTTTTCTCTTAGCTAAACCAAATATATATGCCAAAAATACAATTTTAATTGAAAAATTTTAGTCTATTGGAATTTGACCATACAAAATTGTTAGTTTTATTCTTTCTTCATTCTATCAAAAAAGAACATACAAGTTTTTATTCTTATTATTGTTGTATCAAACCTTAACAAAACCATTGTAAAACAAATTCCTGTTATTTATTAATGAATTAGTATATTTATTCAATTTATATTTCCCCTTTATAAAAGACAGACACTTGTCCTTGCCATCATATCCTTACCCCCACCTGTTTTCCTTCCTTTTTTCTATGTTTGTTTGAAATGTTTAATGCTTCAATCAGTACAATAATCAGTTTTAGATTTTGCTATTACCTGCTTTTGATTGAAAAGTTTAAATTGTTTTAAGTATCCATCTTATGAGATGATAGTTCTTCAAAGACTTCCTTGAAGTCCATGTCTTTCTGCAAACTTTTCAAAGTTGAAATGTTGTTTAAAATTTATTTTCTTTGACTTCAAACAACATATTGAATTTTTCTAGGTGGATAATTATGAGTTCATGATCTGTGCTTCTTAATTTTTTCATAATGAGTCTTTGCTTTACTTGTAGGGTTTCACATATTGTCTTTGTTCTTTCTGCGCTGGTATTTCTATCATTATCTTCATGATTCATTTGAATCTGAAGGCAATTTGCATGGTCAGGTCCTATAACATATAGGACCATGGGAAATGGAAAGGTAAATAGAAAGGATAAGATTGTTTTTCTCAAGCCTCCAAAATACTCTATTAGAAGGGCTGACCAAGTGGAATACCACCTTCCCTACCTAAGGAAGAGAAAAGATGAATATACCTGACCATCCTAACTTGACCAGGAATTTGAAATATTGGCTTCTTTCTCAACAAAGATTTGCTTTGTATTTGGCACTGTGTTAAATACCACAGATAAAAATGAAGGTGATCCACCTCTCAGATTGGCCAATATGACCAGAAAGGATAATGATCATTGTTGGAAGGGTTGTGGGAAATCTGGGACACTATTACACTGTTGGTGGAGCTGTGAACTCATCTTACCTTTCTGGAGAGCTATTTGGAACTATGCCCAAAGGGCAACAAAAATGTGCATACCCTTTGACCCAGCAATACCACTACTGGGTCTACACCCTGAAGAGATGATGAAAAAGGGTAAAAACATCACTTGTACAAACATATTTATAGCAGCCCTGTTTGTGGTGGCAAAGAATTGGAAATCCAGTAAATGTCCTTCAATTGGGGAATGGCTTAGCAAACTGTGATATATGTATGTCATGGAACACTATTGTTCTATTAGAAACCAGGAGGGATAGGAATTCAGGGAAGCCTGGAGGGATTTGCATGAAATGATGCTGAGTGAGATGAGCAGAACCAGGAAAACACTGTACACCCTAACAGCAACATGGGGGCGATGATCAACCTTGAAGGACTCTCACTTGTACAACAACTGGGAACAATTTTGGGCTGTCTGCAATGGAGAATACCACCTGTATCCAGATAAAGAGCCATGGAGTTTGAACAAAGTTCAAGGACTATTCCCTTTAATTAATTAATTGATTAATTAATTTTTTTAAGTTTTTTTTAGCAAGGCAAATGGGGTTAGGTGGCTTTCCCAAAGCCACACAGCTAGGTAATTATTAAGTGTCTGAGACTGGATTTGAACCCAGGTACTCCTGACTCCAGGGCCGGTGCTTTATCTGCTACACCACCTAGCCGCCCCTATTCCCTTTAATTTAGAAAAAAAAAACCCAGATATCTTATAGTCTGATCTTGTTACCTCTTAGACTTTCTTGTCTCTTCCTTAAGGATATGATTTCTCTCTCATCACATTCAATTTGGATCAATGTACAACATGGAAACAAAGTAAAGACTGACAGATTGCTTTCCGTGGGGTGGGGTGAGGGGAGGGAAGTAAGATTGGGGGGAAAATTGTAAAACTCAAATAATATTTTTAATAAAAATAAATTTAAAAATGGAGGTGATCCTTGCCTCCAAGGAACATAATGATGCAGACAACATACAAAAACTACATACATTTTCTTTCTACCTCCCTCTCTCACTGTAAAAGTAATCTCAGAGGGAAGGCACTAGTAGCAGCAAAATGGGAGATGAGAGACTGGAAAAAGCTTGTGGTGCTTTGTTATCTATATTCAGATGTTCTAAATAATTTTCTTTGATTATTTTGTATTACTATATAATTAATATAAATATATTTATACTCTTCATGAATTATGTAAATAATACAATTAGTTAATGTAGATAAATTTTAATTCACCTTTTTTTTGCCTTGTCGTATTCTTTTTTTATAAGGCAATGGGGTTAAGTGACTTGTCCAAGTTCACACAGCTAAGTAATTACTAAGTCTCTGAGACCAGATTTGAACTCAGGTACTCCTGACTCCAAGGCCAGTACTCTATCCATTGCACCACCTAGCTGCCCCTGCCTTGTCATATTCTTCTGGGATACCTATGATTATTAAGTTGTCTTGTTGCATCCTGTCTTCAAAGTCAATATTTAAAAGATTGATTTCTTTTTGTTTATTTTGTACAATATTTTCTTCTGCTTTTGGGGGGAATATCCAATTGTTATATTCTCTTCAAAAGTTTTGACTTTTTTGGAAAGATTCTTTAATGTACATTTCTTTTTTCCATCTTGTTGTTTGTACTTTTTAATTTTGCTCTTACAATTCTAATTTCTATCCTAAATTCATTTTTAATAGTTTTTAAAGTTTTATTTATTTTTTGAATCATCTTAGAATTTTTTTGCTATTTTCCTTTATCTTTGAGGAGTGTACAGGATTTTCTTTGCCAGTTAATATTAGTTAATTTTCCTTCATATAATAATTTTTGCTCAAAGTATTATGGCTTATTCCTGAAGTTGTATCCTAAATTTTATCTTTTTTATGATCTTTTTATTGCTTTATCTGCTTATGGGATGATTTTAATTTACACTTTCTTGATTTTTTTAGTCTCTTTTTTATCTTTTGTATTCCCTTTCATTTAGTTTGGGGAATTTTATTCCTCCATTGTCACGCAGACATCCTTCCATCCTCCTAGCCCTACCACCCCACCAAAGTTGAACTGTTGGGTGGCTTCAGCTTCCTTCATCTGAAAGATATGAAAGTTCATCTGGCTCATGCTCTTATCCTGAGTAATTGAGGAACCCCTGAAGATTGATCCTAGTTGAATTTCTAGATTTTTTCCATAAGGCCAAATACATTACCTGCCCTTCCCCAAGACTTCTTACTTTTATTTTTATTTTTATTTTTTGTTAAGGCAATGGGGTAGGGGTGACGAGGTGGCGCAGTGGATAAAGCACCAGGCCTGGAGTCAGGAGTACCTGGGTTCAAATCTGGTCTCAGACACTTAATAATTACCTAGCTGTGTGGTCTTGGACAAGCCACTTAACCCCATTTGCCTTGCAAAAAAAAAAACCCTAAAAAAAATAAGGCAATAGGGTTAAGTGACTTGCCCAAGGTCACACAGGTAATTATTAAGTGTCTGAGGCTGGTTTTGAACTACAGGGCCCGTGCTCTATTCACTGCGCCACCTAGCTGCCCCTATTCCCCAAGACTTTGTGAGTCTTTTCTTTCTTTCATGGAGCTGGGCAGAATTAGTGCCTGCCATTCTTTCAGGTTCTGGGTGGAGAGGATTGGGAAAAAGCTCTTTACTTCCTACCACTGGGCCCTGAATCTTTTTTGTGTTTGCTATGACAGGTCCATCAAGATACTGAATGAAAGTTTTAAATATTAAAATATTTAATATTTAATTTAGTGTTAATGGGATTTTTACCTTTTGAGTTTTGTCTTCTTATCTTGTAAATTCAACTCAGTAGATCTGTAAATGGAATGTAATTTCTTCTCTTTCTCTTATTCCTCCTTCTCTGTTTTGAGATTTAAATTTATAGAGTATAAGTGTTCAGGTGTGTTGATCACCGTATCAGAAAAGAAGATCAAATGATTCTAGAAGTCCTAAATATCTCTTGTAAAGGAGCTGTAAATTCTCTTTAAGGGATGGAGCTTTAGTTTAAAGCAGTGGAAGTAGTCTATCATAGAAGTAGTAGACAGGCAGCATAAAAAATGTAGTGGGTACTGCTACATTATTGGGCTCTAGGTGGCGCCATAGTGCACAGTGCTGGACCTTGGAGTCAGGAAGACTCCTCTCTGGAGTTCAAGGTTGGACTCTGGTGCCTACTAGCTGTATGACCCTGGGCAAGTCACTTAAACTGGTTTGCCTCAGTTTCCTCATCTCTCAAATGAGCTGGAGAAAGAAATGATAAACTGTATTCTTGCCAGAAATGGAGTCAAGAAGAGTTGGACACGATTATACAATGCATTATAGATCAAGAATGGGATTATAGACTCATAGATTTAGAGCTGGAAGGCTCTCAGAAGTCCATATACCTCATTTTACAGATAAGGACATTGAAACTTAGGGAGGTGGTGGATTGTCCAAGATCATATAGTAGATGCTAGGTGGAATTTGAACTAAAGTTTTCTGGATCTTTCCACTGAGACATGTATAAATTTATTATGTGTGGAAATGTAAAAATAAGTTATACATAACAGATTTTTAGTTTCCTGTGTAATCTTTTTTTATTGTACTGTTATGGAAATGCTTTTGTCTCGTAAATTAAAAATAAAGTAATAAAAAAAGATATATGTGCAATATAAATAAAGGCCTCCACATGGTAATTCTGATTTAGTTATCTTCTAAAAACAAGGAGTTCTTAGTTCCCTTGTGGTACCCAGAAGTCAGACATTTCTCCCCACAGGATTCCCACTATCTGGTTTTAGGTTTTGCTCATCTGATCTTTCTGGATAGAGCATAGTCACTCATTTAGAAATCTCTGACTTACTTTTAGCCAATCAGGAAATATCTTTGTTATTGTTTTGAGTGTTTTAACTAAATTATTTTCCTTCACCCCTAAAGTTCATAAAAGAGAATTCATGTTCTTTTAGAATATAGTTGTGTCTTTGAGGTCTTCCCAGTTCTCTTAGGTCAGAGAATTTTGTATCAAAGGAATTGCACAACAATTTAATACAATCCATTCCCAAAGTGCTGAGAAAAAGTGAAGAGAGTTTTCATAATAGAAAGGGATTAGTCATAGACAATTTCTCAGATTTTTCCTTCAATTTGTCACATTTTTCTTTAATAGACATAATAAATTTATTTTTCATTCTTCCTTTTATCTTCTTTTCTTCTCATTTTCTTTATAACTTCTTAGTTCTTCTCTTGATGGTTTTTATAAGCTTTATTCTATCAATAAGTATTTCTTAATTATCTATTGTGCATGAGAGAACAAAGCTACAAAATAAAATTGTTCTTGGTCTCTGGAAGTTTGCACTAGATTTCTGTTGTTTCTAAGAACATTTTGTGACTAAGATCAAGACTGCCTCCTCTTTTTTATTTACTCTTTTATTTAAATTAGAAATATGCCTTTTATTTTTATATCACATTCTTTTCCAAATATGCTTCTTCCCTTCTCTACTCAGAGAGCATTCCCTTGTAACAAAGATTGCAAAAAGAAAAAGTAGTTTAGCAAAACTAATATATACACTTGTCTGGCCCCATGTCTTCATATCATTGCACATCCATAATCTCCACCTTTCAGTAAAAACAGGGAAGTGCATTTTCTTCTTTCTTCCATGGGGCAAGCTGGATTGTTATAATTACACAATATTCAATTTTATTATATTTTCTCCATTTAAATTACTATAGTCATTGTGTACAGAGTTACTCCAGTTCTGCTTGATTCATTCTGCATCAGTTCACATAAATTTAATGGGGGCCAAAGAGAGTCCAGTTTGCCTAAAATCTCTGCCTGACACCAACCCACATGGAAGTTTGCTGAGCCAGCTCCTAGACATATGAGATGGAGGAATTTTTCCCTTCCTGCTTGAGCATGCACAGGTATTTGACTGTTGCCTGTCATCTTACTGTATGGTAATTTAAAAAAAAAGCTTTTTAATTGACTTCTAGGTGAGAACTGAGCATGCACATAAAAGGTTCAAGCAGGTGAGATCTCTCTTCTCTGGCACTTTGAGGGAAAAGAAAGAAAAGCTGTGAGCCTTTGGGTGGAAGGAGAAGGAGCAGCAGCAGTAGGTGCTGCTATGGTGGCTTTATCTCCCCTTCCAGCTGCTGTGAGTCTTTGAATGCATGATGCCGTCCTTTCTAACTCTATTCTTTTTCCTTATCTTAAGTGAATGAGTATGGGGCAGACCAGATTTTATAACTTGTGAGCTTCAAAATCTGAAAGAGCCACCAATGGTCCAGAAACTCCTGAAGTCCAAAGAAGTGTTTCTGGTTATTGCAGAAGCTGACCTGATGGGGAGCCAGCTCTGAGGAATGATCTGTTTGACTCAGCTCAACAGTGAATCCATCAGAGCCAAGATAAAGAACCCCGAGAGCAAGAGATTTCTTGTGCTTCAGCTACACCACACCCAGAAGGGAGCCTGGTGGGGGGGGGATATTTGGGTGTCAACCACTTTGAACCCATTTTCCCTAGGCTATATAGAGGGGATAGTGTGCATCAATTTGGGGGTGATTTTTCTATTCATCCTTGCCTCAACTCTTTTGTAAGAATCCCGTTGTAAAAGATAATTAACATTAAGTGGTTAATTGGTATTGAGGAGAAATCAACTGGTCAGATTTATATTAGAGACATATTAACTGAAGGAATGATATTGGAAGACTCACATCAATTAGTATTATTATATATGGTTGTCAGATTTACCCCTAGAGCCCTGAGAATAGAAGAAATGAAATAGTCAAGTTCTGAAGACTCAAAATAGCAGTGCTAGTAGAGGCTGAGAGAGTGAGCCTCAGAACTTATGTGTCACTTGGAGAAACACTGGAACCTTTGAATTTTCAAGTACCAATGGAGAGATTCTTGCCCCCCCCAACTTTTGTTATTGATCACCCTAATTTTTTAGTATTCCGAGAAAAATTGGAAATTTTTCTCCTTTATAGGTTGGCAATTCATGGATGATATTGCACATGCTCTAAGGTTGGGCCTTTGTTATAGTCTCCTTATTACATAAATTTAGAGGAAAAGATTCTGGAAGGAAGTGATGAACATCATTTGGTAAGAGGAACCAGTATAGACAAGGGGGGAAATTATGAACAAAGACAAGGAGGTAAAATCAATTAAGCCATGTAGAGGGGATAGCACTAACCTTGGTATGATTAGAGTAGAGGAATTATAATGATGATTGGGATCAGTGGGTGAGGGACAGGGTCATAGAACTATTGATGAAGGATTTTCAAATGTTAGGATAAAGAATTTAGATGGGATACAATAAGGCTGGAGAAAAATTCTGCTGGTTCTTGAGTAGTTGAGTGACCTGATGATGATATTTGAAGAAATTGTACTGGCAGAGTCGATTGGCAGAGGGAGATACAAAACTCAGGGAAACCAGTTAGGATACTAATGCAGTAATCAGCTATGAAATGATGAAGAACTGTACTAGAAAGATAGCTGTGATAAAGGAGAAGGATGGATAAATATGAGACACATTGCATAGGAAGAACTGGGACCAACAAAATGTTGAGAGGTTGGTTTGTCCATATGGCAAATTTGTCCCTCATTGCATGTGATAAATCCTTGGTGTAATCTTGCTTTCCTTCTAGTCTACATGGTATTGTGTTAAATGACTAAAGCTAATGGTTAAGAGCTAATTACTACTAATATGCTTTCACTTCTCCCTATACAGATTGTTGTTTCCATTCATCCCCACTTGTTGAAATAGCTCCTCCATGAAGCCTTCTTTTATTCTCCCAGATAGAGGTGATTTCTTTTTCCTCATCAGCATCCCCAATACTATCAATCAATCAATCCTTCAATAATCATTCATTAATCACGTATGTACCAGGTTTTGTGTTAGGCACTGGGGATATAAAAGCAGAAAAGAAAAAAGAAAAAAGTCTACCCTCAAGGAGCTTACATTCTTTTGAAGGTAATAATGTATGTATGTAAGGATATGCAAAAATATATATGAACCATATGCACATATGCATCACTTCAAGACAATTCTTTTTGGAAAAGTACTTGAAGCTGAATGTGTTAGAAAAAGTTCCATGTAGAAGGTGAAACATGAACACAATTTTGAAAGAAACAATGGATTTCAATAGGTTGGATTAAGGAGGTAGGGCATTCTAGTACATGGGGACAGACTGTGCTTAAAGCTACAGAACCTGGAGATGGAATTGTGTGTGTGTGTGTGTGTGTGTGTGTGTGTGTGTGTGTGTGTGTGTGAGAGAGAGAGATGTATTTTTGTATGTATGTATATGTGTATGGATGTGTATATGGATGTGTGTGTGTGTGTGTGTGTGTGTGTGTGTGTGTGTGTGTGTCTTGGGAGAGGGGGAATAGCAAGGACAGGTTAGCTAGACTGTAGAGTAATGGAAGGCAGAAATTTCTGTAATGTACAATGATGCAGGAAAATTCAGTGGAGGTATGGTTGTGAAAGGACTTCATATCTAAAAAAAGGATCCTATATTTGATCCTATAGGCAAGAGACAATTTATTGAGAAGAGGAGTGATAGTATCTGCCCCTCTTATATCATATGTCATATTGTATTTTATTTTAGTTATTTGTATATATATATCTCATTTCCCTTGAGGGTGAAATCCAGCTTATTTATCTAGACCTTTTCTAACCTTTAACATCATGCTTAGATAAAGTAAATACTTAATAAGGCAATTGAATAAAAGATTAAATGAATGAATAAATGTATGGGTAAATTAAATATGTTTCTGGGTTATTTTGAGAAATATAGAATGGTTAAACCCTTATATTGCCATAGCTGGGTTGGCAACCTTTACCCTCACCATTTAAAAATTCAAGAGGCTCCCTCGGTCTATGGTCTCTTGACTATAACCCTCTCTTTTATCTCTTCAAATTCTCTTCATGATTGAGTTCTTAGTAGCAATATCCTTTTCTCAGCCTCAAGTATGACAAAACTACTTAAATGTTGATGTGATAATATTAGGAAGATACAAAATTCTTTTATTATTAGGAAATTATAATTATATGTATAGCATATGCATTCTAGCTAAACTGTATTACTACTTCAGTGGGGAGGACCTGATGCACCAAATCAAATCAAATCCACAGAAGTCTAAAGGTGAAAAGAAATTCGATAATAGACAAATGTCTTTTTTCTTCTTTAGGCAATCTATACTCCTGATTCATTGACTGCCTGACTTATTTTCTTAGAAGTGTGGATAAGCCTAATGGATAGAGGTTGTGGCTTGAGGCTTTTATCATCAAAAAATTCACTAATGGGATTTGTTCGTCAAACCCTAGGGTATCATCGCTTTCCAAAGAAATGGATGGTATTTTCTTCTTTCTCATATTTTTTTTTAGTTACATGCAAAAATTTTTCTCTAGCATTTTTTTTAGGTGTTTGCAAGGCAATGCAGTTAAGTGGCTTGTCCAAGGCCACACAGCTAGGTAATTATTAAGTGTCTGAGGTTGGATTTGAACTTAGGTCCTCCTGACTCCAGGGCTAGTGCTCTATTCACTGCACCATCTAGCCTACCCACTCTAGCATTTTGAAAGAAATTTTGAGTTCCAAGTTCTCTTTCCTTTCCTGCCTCCCCCAATTTATATAAATTACAAAACCCCTAATTTTCTTTTTTATTACAAATCTAATAACAAACAAGCATAAACATTTGAATGTGCAAAGAAACACACACAAAAAAGGTTTGGATATGAAGCTATGAATTTTTGTAGTTTTTTAAAAATATATTGAATGTAACATGGGCAGTGATAAAATTTGGCTCTTGTTTTTCTTTTTTTTTTACTTTATAAATATTTTAGTAGCATTTTTCTTTATTTGATTAAATAAATCTCTACATTACCCATTAAATCTCCCTTAGGTAGATGCTGTAACAAGTAAGTAGAGTCAAACAAAACAATTCAATTCATTGGCTATGTCTAAAAATATCTGTCTCACCCTGCCCCTTTGGTCTGTTACCTCTCTGATAATAGTTGGAAGACATACTTTATCATGAGTCTTCCGAATTCATGAGTGGTCACTGCATTGATTCTGTAGTCTTTCAGAGCTGTTTTTCTTTACATTATTGCGGTCAATCATATAAATTGCTCTCCTGGGTCTGTACATTTCATGTTGTATCAAATTCATTCAAGTCATCCCAGGTTTCTCTGAATTCATTTATGATAGAATTCACTTATGGTGAAGCTGATTAAATTTGTTCAGTTATTTTCCAATCGATGGACCCCTACTGTTATTTCCAATTCTTTGCTATAATAAAAGTGCTGCTATAAATATTTTATACATATGGTTCTTTTCCTTCTGTTTTTCAATATTTCAAAGTATATGACTAATATTGATATATCTGAAACAAAGGATATGCTCAGTTTAGTGACTTTTTAGGGTGTTTCCAATTGCATTCCAGAACCTTTAGACCAATTTGCAATTCCTCAAAGAAAGAATGCCATCCCCAAAAGATTTTCATCTTTTGCCTTCTCCAATCTGATATGTCTGAGGTGAAGCTTCGTAGTTATTTTAATTTGCATTTCTTTTATTATTAGAACTTGGAGCATTTTCATATGGTTGTTGATAGAGTGGTTTTTTTTTTTGTTTGGAAACTTCCTGTTCATAATCTTAGACAATTTGTCCATTGTGGGAGTATTGTTCTAAAACCTTGCTTATGTTGGACTCCAGAAGAGCTGGAGAGAAAAGAGACAGCTTTTGAAGGGAAAAAGAAAAGGCACAAATCACAAGGCCCTTTGATTTTTTTTTTGCAAGAAATGACTAAAAAAGCATGTTCCAGGCACCTTACAAATCTTTTGTCATTTGATCCTTACCACAACTCTACGAGATAGGTACTATTATTATTAAATTTTAATCTAAATTATTTTTCAATTATAAAGATAGCTTTCAACATTCATTTTTGTAGTTTTCTTCTTCCCACCTTCCCTCCCCTCTACTCCAGGATAGCAAGTTATCTGATATATATATATATATATATATATATATATATATATATATATATTATATATATATTATATATATTATATATACATAATATATATATTATACATATACAATAATGTTACACATATTTCCATATTAGCCACACTGTGAAAGAAAAATCAGAATAAAGAGGGGAAAACTATGAGATGGAAAAAAAGCAAAAAACAAATATAAAAACATGAATATAGCATGCTTTGGTCTGCATTCAGAATCCATAGTTTTTTCTCTGGATGTGGATGGCATTTTGTGTCATAAGTCTTTTAAAATTGTCCTTGATCACTGAACTGCTGTGAATAATTAAGTCTGTTACAGTTGATCATTACACAGTGTTGGATAGGTGATATTATTACCTCCATTTTACAGTTAAGAAACTGAAGTTTAGTGTCTGGCCCACACAACTAGTAAATAACAAACATTGGATTTGAACCCAGACCCTCCTGAGTCTAGACCCAGGGTTCTATTTATTCACTGCTACCCAAATGCTGTATATGGAAAGTACAGCACTACCTCAAGGCAGGAATATTGGAGGAGACAATCTGTTATTTCCCTGTGTCTTGTGCTATTTCCTTCTTAGTGTTATCTAGCCAACTCTAGGCAAACCTTCTTTCTCATCCCTCTCCCTCCGACTGCTTCCGTCCCTACCTCCTGGTCACAATGCCTGGTGGACTTCTGTCTGCTAAAACTTGGCCCTAGAAATACTTTGGAACACAGCTTGGTGTAGTGTCTCTCCTTCATTCTATGTGAGAGGAAAAAAACCATTTCATTTTCAGACAGGGATAAAAAACAGCATTGATTTAAACAAGTCCATGTTCTGTACAGTGTCTGAGACTATTCAACGATGTCTGTTTCCTTGGAGATTCCTGCTGCTCTTAATGGTAGTGGCTGGTGGTGGCTGTCTGGCTGCACCTTCTTTATTTATTTATTTTTAGGTGGGTGGGTGGGTGATAGTGCCAGAAGCCAGGTGGCTTCCTTTGAATCTCTCCTAAGACACTTTGGCAAGAAGCTTAGTGCAGCAAATTCTGCAAATTCTTTGTGGAACTTAAGCTTTTTCTGCTATCCTGTTATCAGATTCTTGGGACTGACTGCCAGAGCATGTGTTTTTGCTTACTCCTCAAATTCTAATTTATTTTGGTTTTGCTCCCTGCTTTTGATTTGGACAATATCTTCTGCCTCTGGATCCCTGCTTCCATAGTTCATATTGCTGGCAGCTTATTCCAGTCCTTATGAGGGCAGTCCCCAGTCTCTGTCCCCTTGCTGAGTAGGAACCTTCTGTTCATAATTGTTAGTTATTCATAACCCAGGAGGCTTCATTTTGTGCCATGGGACTCTCAGCCTCAGTCTATGGCATATTATGTCACTGGAACTTTATAATCATAAGCTATTTGCTAGGCTGGGGGTGGTGGTGGTGGTGGGAATTTCATTTTAACTCTGTTGTCAGACAAAGGAGCTAACATCTCATTTCCCTTCATTTCCCCTGATCAAGGAAAACAATGTCTCTTGGTTCAAATGAGGAGGACAAATCCTTTCCATAAGATGAGTGAATTAGCTCTCTCTGAACAACTCCTGTTCAGATCCTAGAGTTCTATACCATTATTCTGGGAAAAACTGATATGCCTAAAGTAAAGCCTACTAACTAGGAAAGCTTATTTGGAACCTGAGATTTTGGGCATGACAAGGAATTCTGAGGGCAAGACCACCTGACATTTGTGAACCCTAAAACCATAAGAAACCTTAAAAAGAGGATTAAACAGAATTGTCAGAAAAATATGGATTAGATGGCAAGTTTCATTCTCTGGTGTTTACCATCTATCCTATAGGTGGAGATCATTTATTCAAGATGATCACCCCCCCCCCAAAAAAAACGGAATGAAATTTATACAGAAACAGAGAATAGAGAAAAATCATTAATCACTTCAGTGCCCTCACCATAGAAGCTGCACAATATTGCTGTCTGAAACTGTTCCCCAAAGGTCTTTGCACAATATTACCTGAAATTGGTCTCTTTCTGAAAGGTCAGTCTCCCAGCATCCTGCTTATTGTCCTCCTAAATTTGTAATTAACATAGGGAGAGATACCTTGGAGTTCTAATTTCTTACAAGGTTTATCAAGGTGACTGATATGAAGCCCAACTAATTCACAAGATATCTAACTTTCTAATACAATGCCTAGAGCTCAAGTCCTCTCTTGGTTTGAGTCTAATTAGTACTATCTATCAAAACATGATGATAATAAAGCTAAAGTTTAAGCACTGAATAGACTACAAAATGTAGTCTATTCTAAAGTTTAGCCTTTCCACAAATTCTTGATGGTTGCAACTGGAATAGATCAATTAATCAACAAACATTTAGTAAGCACCTACTCTCTTCCAAGCTTATGCTAAGAGTATGAATGGATCAGTAAAAATCTATCCAACTTCTGGGAAAACAGGTCATGTAATAAGGCTCATGCCTTTTTTGAAGTGGACAATAAGAGCCCGCTTTGTCTGAAGGACACATTATTTCTTTTGATATGATTAATTATTTTTCATGATAATTGCAAGGGGTTAACAACTCATATCTTGGACTAGATTTCTTCTGTATGTCTCTAAAGTCTGAGGACATAGGTTTAGCCAAATGTGTACTTTTGGAGTGTCTGGGCACTTAAGAAGACCTGACTAAATTCTTATTTCTTTTGTAGCTTGGATTTTTCTTTTTTCTTTTGTTTTCTTTTTTTAGGTTTCTGCATGGCAAAAGTGGCTTGCCCAAGGCCACACAGCTAGGTAATTATTAAGTGTCTGAGACCAGATTTGAACCCAGGTACTCCTGACTCCAAGGCTGGTGCTTTATCCACTATGCCACCTAGCCACCCCTTTGGATTTTTCTTTTAAAAAATATACTTTAACATTCTTTTAAAAAATTTTTTTACATTTAGATTCTCTCTCTTTTCAACCTCTTCCTCACCTATTGAGAGGCCATAGTGTAGATTTTTCTATTCTAAACATATGACAAAGTCATTCTGGAAAATGCCCTTGACATAAATTATCCTTACAATAAATTAAATTTAGAGAACTCTTTAATCTTGACCTGTGTTCAAATTTGTCCATAGACATTTAAAGCTCTTGGTCTTATTTTCTTCACTTTTGTGAAGATCAAATGAAATAATATATGGCAATTATACACATATGTTTATATATGTATATATATACATAAATTTACATATATAGAGAGCTATGTAAATTCTAACTATTATTTCTGTATTATTCTCATTTTAGAGATGAGGAAACTGAGCCCCCCCAAATTAAGTGACTTGATTGCACAGCTGGTATTAAATTATAGAAGAATTTGAACTAGTATCTTCTTGCCTCTAAGACCTTTACTCTGTTCCTATACATTAGACTTTCAAATGATACAAATTTGTTTTATTTTCTTTCAAATTTAGCATTTTAAAATGAAGTCATACAAGTCCTAGAGATTAAAGTTCATTCCCCACTTTTGTTCTTGTAGCCAATATTTTAAATCTTAGATAGACTCTGAGACTGTAACTTCTCCAACTCATGATCATTGAAGGCCTTTGTGATCTATCATTAAGTAATTTGGGTTGATTCCTCTGTTATGTTTGAATTCCTTAATCTTTGGCCTAAACAAAGATACCATAAAAGACTTGCATGAGCTGATGCAGAGCCAAATTAGTAGAACCTAAAGAACAATTTATAGGATAATCATTTTTATGTAAAGAAAAGAAAGCATTAAAAAACTTTAGAACTCTAATCAAAAGGGGGTACCTTGGTGGCACAGTGAATAGAACACACCCCCTTGGAGTCAGGAATACCTGGGAATCTTGATCCTTGATTTCAGGGCAGGAAAACAAAATACCATCTATTGTCTTCACTTCTAGATCTTTACTTTGGGGTCTTTTGGCTCTATGATTGGTTGAGGGGATAGAGTTGAGGGGATACAGAAGAAAAGGAAGAGTAATGTTTGATATTGCAAATTTATCATTCTCTTCATAAAGATGCTCACATGGCCTTGGCTAGGGACTGTGGAGCTGACCATCCTGATAATCATTATCTGCACAATCATGGAAACTCATTGGGAGTTTGGATAAAATGTTTCATGGCTCAGGAAATGCAAGGGTTAATGATGACTAGACACCTAGGTCCTTCCTTACTCCTCTGAACAAAGCAAAAGCAAAGGCATCCTAAAATTTGTTCAAGACCTAAATCAACTCTTTTGGGTCAGTGTGCTGATTTTGAAAGGTTCTTTTATACATAGGTGCTTCAAACAGGCTTGTATTCATTTAGGGATTTTGTTCAGTGGTTCTTATATTTCTTATAGGATTATAATTCTTATAGGATTTCTTATAGGATCAGTTGATAAGTACAGGGGGTTCGACAAGGTTCACAGAATAATATCTTTTCAATAGTGACATCAGCATCACAGTTATTTCTCTTTATTTAAATTAAATTAATTTTTTTGTTTGTTTTTGGAAACAACCAGGCTATAAGCAACTTGGTCAGGGTCACAGCTAATGGGTCTGAGACTAGATTTGAACTCAGGTTCAGTTGACTTCAGAGCTGGTGTTCTGACTATGTTGGTGCCCCTTATAGTAATTTTTCCTTGAATTCTGGTAGTGCTTTATTTTTTCCTGTGAGTAGTTTGGGCCCCCAGGTGATGAAGTTTTTGGGTACTCATGAAGACTCATTAATGAGGTGTGGAGGAATTTCAACCCGTATGAAGGAGTACCCTCATAGATTAAATCACATATTCTTTGAAGTAGTTTGGACTAGATTTTGAAAGCCTCTTTCAGTTCTATGAATATGGATAATGAGAATTTTCTTATAAATGCAAAACATTGACCAGCTCATTTGTCCATCTAGTCTAACAGCAAAGAAAATGACTAAACATATAGTCAAGGTTGCAGATGGCTCCCAATCAGTTAAAATTGGCTTTGGTATTATTACAACAGGGGAATTTTTAGTCCCTACATACAGATCTCATGATTTTTGTGGAATAGAGGAAAGGTATGCTGGAATGAAGTTTATAATTCTGTTGAGGAGATAGGTATTGGGGAGCTGTCCACTTACACCCAATTTATAAAAATACTGGTCTCAGGTCCTCCTGACTCCAGGACCAGTACTTTATCCATGGTATTACCGAGCTGCCCACAACTTTTTAAGTACCTACTATGTGCAAGGAACTATGATAGGAGCTGAGGACACAAAGAAAGGAAATGAAATTATCCCTGCTTTAAGAAGCTTACATTCATTTACTGAAGGATACAAACCCATACATAAATATTTGCGCAGAAGGTTATTTGAAGAGAGAAAGAACATCCTAGTACTTAGATATGCTGCTGACCCAGTATCTCCTGCCTCTGGATGCCTGGTATCTCCTCCCTAAGTGTCCTGATTTTTCTGATCCCTTCCTAAATGAGGGTCACGAGAAATCTTTAGTCCAAGTTCATACCAGGTCCTATTTCTGGACATACCTAGGAGCAGGACTGCCAGGAAGTTCCCTGATCAACTTGATAAGCTTCTAGTGTGATGAGTCTTTTTATGTGGGGTAGAGATGGCTTTTGATTATCTATTCCTATGGAGGGCATGAGGATGTATCACTTGGGACATCTTGGAAGATGAGCCTCAATGACTGGGGATGTATTGGATTGTTGTAAAATGAACCATCCTTTTGTGCTATAGTGGTATGAAAATTAACTGGGGGGGGGGAATAAAATAATTAAACTTATTGAGAGCACACTTTACAACAGAGGTATCAATATCACAGACCACAAAAGTATATATCCAGAATCAGATTAAACTGTAATTTGGAAGTGTTTAACAAACTAAGTAAAAATACAATACAACATAGATAATGTTAATTTTAAAGCCCATTTGCAGCTTTCAGGGTTCCATTTCTATTTGATTTTGACATCATTGCTTTATGACTTTATACACTAAATATTTTTATTATGTAATATGTCCTTTTTTGCAATTACTTGTTTTATATGATTTGGTAATCTTGATGTGTGTTTTTAATGCTTCATCATGAGACTACATTTATCACACTGAATTTTAATGTATCTTTAAGGAACAGTTCAATTTCCCCAAGTCTAGCCTTGATCATGGCCTATAAATTTTCAGTAGTGTTTGAATCAGGTGAGCCTTTGAACATATTTATCATCATATCCTATATAAATTTCTTAACTTTTTGTGACATGTGGCATGGTACAAATTAGTTTGTAATATTTTATGTCTACTTGGAAACTTCTTTGATTCTGAAGCAATTCTTTTTTTTTCCCACAAGGCAATGGGGTTTAAGTAGCTTGCCCAAGGCCACACTGGCTAGGTAATTATTAAGTGTCTGAGGTCAAATGTGAACGCAGGTACTCCTGACTCCAGGGCCGGTGCTCTATCCACTGCGCCACCTAGCTGCCCCCATGAAGCAATTCTTTATATCAAGATATTTATAAGGCTTCATCAATTTCCTTAATGGAGTCAAGACTTCAAGACCCCCAGGAAATAAAAAAAATATGCAAACTTCTTTTTTGAGGTGATTTTTTTATGGTCTGATGGAGATACCTAGATATTACAAGTTTACCTGGACTTCTTTTAGTAATAAAATTTACCTATTATCAATATTTAGTAGTAAGTCTTTATACTAACTTGCCCCTGACAAATATTTTTATTTCATAGCAGTGGTCATCTATTTTTAAAAACTGTTCTTCTCACAGTTCTTCTAGCTTCAAGAAGTCTATGCCAGGAATGGCTCCAAGGTGATGGATTAGAGACAGTAATCAACATTCCCTAGAAAACAACCTTAAAATAAAGTCTCAAATCAAACTTTGGAGCAGCAGAGCCAACAAAAGGTTAGGGTAAGATATTTTTCCAACCTAAGAAAACTGAGGAGGTTGCCAGAGAGTTCCATGACATTGGGGTAGAGGTCTTTCCAGAGTGTATGCATGTAGTGGCAGTAATAGTGACTATAGCAACAAGAGCAACTTTGGGAACTTTCACCCCAGAGACATTGAGGGGGGTCTGACAAGTGGTCAGAAAGCTTCCAGGGGACCCTTTGCTGGCAGTGGGTATGGTGGGTGCTGATTGATAACTCTATTGCCTATACACAGTTCTGAGTCAGAGTTCCAGCGCAGAGAGGATCACTGATGATCAGTTACAAGGGAATGGGCCTCTGACCACAATTCCAGGGCTAAGGGGAGTGCTAATGCTGCTATAGGGGAGCAGGGCCCCTTCCTGGATAAATACCAGATCACAGATCAGGAGACTAGTGAACATACCTCTTCCATGATCATACCACCATGGAGGCACTAAAAATTTGCTGACCTCCAGAAATAACTCTGAAAGCAGTAAAATGAAAAGGCCTGAAGTTTGGGATATTGCCTCTCCACTCCCAGGGTGAGCAGAAACCAACATTAACATAAAATTTAAAGTCAAGAAATGAACTGGAAAAATGAGCAAACAACAATTAAAAACAATAAGAATTTGACCATAAAATTTATTACAATGGCAGGGAAGACCAAGACATAAACTCAAAAGGAGACAGTAATGTAAAAATATTTACAAACAGAGCTTCAAAGAAAAATGTTACAAATCCAACATGAATTCCTGGAAGAGTTAAAAAGATGTAAGAATGGTAGAAGAATAATTGCGAAAAGACATGAGAGTGATGTAAAAAAATTATGAAAAGAAAATGAATAACTTTTGGTAAAAGACATTAAAAAAATGAAGAAAGTAGCACCTAAAAAAAAAACAAAACCCAATAACAGCCGGAATTGGCCTAATGGTGAAAAAGGCACAAAGAGTAGACAGAATAAAAAGCAGAATTAACTATATAGAAAAAGAGATTGAAAAGCTCATTAATGAAAATAATTCCTTAAAAATTAGAATTGGGCTGGTGAAAGCTAATAATTCCATGAGACATCAAGAAAAAATAAAAGAAATCAAAAGAATGAAAAAAATAGAAGAAAATGTGACCTATTTCACCAGAAAAACAACTCACCTGGAAAATCAATCAAGGAGAAATAATTTAAGAATTATTGGATTACTTAAAAGTCATTATCAAAAAGAACCTAGGCATTGTATCTTAAGAAATTATCAAGAAAAACTATCCCAAAATCTTAGATTCAGAGGTTAAATTAGAAATTGAAAGAATTCATCAATCACTTACTGAATCCTGAAATGAAAACTCCCAGGTACATTACAATCAAATTCCTGAGCTCCCAGGTTAAAGAGAAAATACTTCCAACAGCCAGAAGACACAATGCAAATATATGTAGCCATAGTCAGGATCACCCAAGGTTTAGTGACTTTTTCATTAAAGGAGCAGAGGATTTAAAAAAAAATGAAATTTCAGAAGGCAAAGGAACTAGAATTACAACCAAGAATAACCCATCCAGTAAAAAAAAAATCCAAAAAAGTTTAATTCTTTAAGGAGGAAAATGGATCTTTAATGAGATAGAGGATTTTCAAGCATTTCTGATAAAAAAAAGATCAGAGCTGAATAGAAAATTTGACATTCAGACATAAAATTCAAGGGATACATAAAAAGATAAGCATGAAAAAGTAATCATAACAGATTTAAAAAAGTTGAACCATTTATTGTCCTATATGGGAAGAACTAAGACTAGATAGAGGACATAGGTATGAGTTAATTATGTTGGAAAGATCTCCACCCCCCAAAATAAAGAAGGAGGTATTAGGGGGCAGCTAGGTGGCGCAGTGGATAGAGCACTGGCTTTGGAGTCAGGAGTACCTGAGTTCAAATCTGAACTCAGACACTTAATAATTACCTAGCCAGTGTGGCCTTGGGCAAGCCACTTAACCCCATTGCCTTGCAAAAATTAAAAAAAAAAAAGGGGGTATTAGAAAAAGGGGAAAGGGAGAGGTAGAATGGGGAAAAATTTTTTCACGTAAAGGAGGTGCACAAAAAAAACTTTTACAGTGGAGGGGATAGTGGAGGGAATGGTTAATACTTGAACCTTAGTATCATCAGAATTGGTTCAAAGAAAGAAGAGTATATGTGTATATATATATATATATATATATATATATATATATACATATATTATATATGTATATTAAACACCCCCCCTCACACTCTTAGTTGTATATGGAAATGTAATTTATTACAAAAGGAAATAGGAGAAAGGGATAAGAAAAGGAGGAGGAAGGTAAAATGGAGGGTGGATTAAGAGAATCAATAGAAGCAAAATAGACTTTTGAGGAGGGAGAGGTTAAAAAGAGAAGAAAAAATGGGATGGAGGTAAATACACTATAATCATAGCTACAAATGTGAATTGGATGAGCTCACCCATAAAATGTACTTCCATAGTAGAATGTAATAGAAACTAGAATCCAAAAATATATTGTTTACAAGAGACATACTTCAAACAGAAAGATGCACACAGAGTTAAAAGAACTAGAGCAGTATCTAATATGCTTCAAATGAAGTAAAAAGTAATCATATTCTCAGACAAAAATAAAAGCAAAAAAAAGACCTAACTAAAAGAGATAATTGGGGAAACTATATTTTGCTAAAAGGTATCATAGACAATGAAGTAATATAAATTTTTTTCCAGCAAGTTTGATAAAGACCTTATTTCTCAAAAACATATTGAGTGTAGAACTGAATTAAAATTTTAAAAATAAGAGCCAATCAAACTGATAAGCAGCTTGATAGTTTTCAGAAAAAAGAAATTAAAACTATCTGTAGCCATATGGAAAAATGTTCTAAATCACTCTTTTTATTTTTTTTAGGCTTTTTTTTTGTTTTTGTTTTTCCCCAAGGCAAATGGGGTTAAGTGGCTTGCCCAAGGCCACACAGCTAGGTAATTATTAAGTGTCTGAGACCAGATTTGAACCCAGGCATTCCTGACTCCAGGGCCGGTGCTTTATCCACTGTGCCACCTAGCCTCCACCTCTAAATCACTCTTGATTAGAGGAATGTAAATGAAAACAATTCTAAGGTACTGTGTCACATTTATCAGATATGCCAAATGCTGAAGGGAATGAGGGAAAATAGGAACAATAATGAATTGTTGATGGAATAAAACACTGATGTAATCATTCTGGAGAAGCTTTTGGAACTAGGCTGAAAGGGCTATAAAACTGTGTATACTCTTTAACCCAGAAATTACACAACTAGGTCTATATCCCAAGTACCTATGTACAAAAATATTTTGTATCAGCTCTTTTTGTGGTGGCAAAGAACTGGGAAATTGAGAGAATACTCATTAATTAGGGAACAACTAAACAAATTTTGACTTTGTAATTGTGATGAAATACAAGTATAAATTATAAGAAATGATGAGGCAATTAAAAAAAAAAAACATGGCAAGATCTATATGAACTGATGTAATATGAAGTGAGAAGAACCAGGAGATCATTGTGCACAATAACAGCAAGTATATAATGATGATCAACTGTGAAAGACTTGACTTTTCTAATCAATACAAGGATCCAAGACAATTCCAAAGGACTCATGATGAAAAATTGCTATCTGCATCCAGAGAAAGAGAGAGAGAGAGAGAGAGAGAGAGAGAGAGAGAGAGAGAGAGAGAGAGAGAGAGAGAGAGAGAGAGATAGAACTGATGAACTCTGAGTGCAAATTGCAATATAATATTCTCACTTTATTTTTTAAAAATATGATTTATATGGAAATAATGGTATATTGCTTGCCTTCTCAGTGGGTAGAGGAGGAAATGAGAGGAAGGAAGAGCATCTGGAACTCAGAATGTAAAAAGAAGAGAATGCCTACAATAAATTAAATAATAAATTAAAATGAGAAGTCTATACTACATCACAATTAAAAATAATAACCCCTCCTACTGGCTTTGAGTCTTTAATTGTTCAGATGGCTAATTGAGAGGATGTACTTCCTTTTATTCCATTGTAATTCGTGAGCTCATATCTCCCTAGCTTTCAGGTCTGAGATTTTTCAGTGCCATGGGATACCCTTAGCTTCAGTCCATGCTAGGTTCTTTTTCTGGACTTACTTGGGAGGAGCCTCAGGAGGATAAGTCTATAGGGGACTTATGCTGAAGGAAGATCCCTATCAACTTTATATGTTTACAGGGTGGCAAATCTAGGCATGTCTGTACCTGGGATAGGAATACCTCTCATATCCTTCTCCTTTGTTATAGGAAATGGTGGAATCTAAAAAGACAGCTGAACTGTTTCCAATCCCAAACATTTTAAGTCTCATGATATAGGCTATTGGAGTAATTGTAGAAGCAGCAACAGAAGAAACAGTCTGAAAATGGAAAGCATTATCTTCACAGATACTACCTAAAAGAGTTTGTTTAGTGTGAACAGAATGGGCTTAGAGGAAATGAAATGTAAAATAACTGAGTAGCAGCTTCAGCAATGAAGCTGTTTGCGATACCCCAGTGATGCTTAAATATTAGTTTTGTAATTGACTGTATTAGTAGAGGTAAGTTACTGAAATCTTTTATAATCATTCATGATTCTTTAATACTTAGGATTTTCTTTTCCCTGAGGAAACAAAATAACCTCCTCTGGGTCATCTCCCTAGCAGCACCAAGTTTGAGAGTCCAGGATACATCCTCCTGAAAGGGTAAGAACCATCATTGGTAGTATCAAACTTTTTTTTGGGGGGTGGGGAAGAGAATTGTGCAAATAACTCTGGATGTGGGGAAACAGCAGGGGAACCTGAGAGATAAGATGGGGAACAAAAGACCTGGACTCCAGCTATTTTCTAAAAAATTTCTTTAAAAAAATTATGAACTATACAATCCACAAACATGTAATTTCAAGATAAAAATAAAATAAGAATAAGATTGTTGTGAGATCATAAGTCTATATTATATATTTTAGAAGTACATATATATTAAGTTTAACATGATATTATCAATATTGACCTGATTGGTCTCTACCCCTTTCTGAACTCCCTTCTGTTCACTTTTTTTTTTTTTTGCAAGGCAAATGGGGTTAAGTGGCTTGCCCAAGGCCACACAGCTAGGTAATTATTAAGTGTCTGAGACTGGATTTGAACCCAGGTACTCCTGACTCCAAGGCCGGTGCTTTATCCACTACGCCACCTAGCCGCCCCCCACCTAGCTGCCCCATTCTGTTCACTTTTGTGTATTTAAAAATATACAATTGGTCTTTCTTCCTCCCTCCTCCCTCCCTCCTTCCTTCCTTCCTTCCTTCCTTCCTTCCTTCCTTCCTTCCTTCCTTCCTTCCTTCCTTCTTCCTTCCTTCCTTCCTTCCTTCCTTCCTTCCTTCCTTCCTTCCTTCCTTCTTCCTTCCTTCCTTCCTTCCTTCCTTCCTTCCTTCCTTCCTTCCTTCCTTCCTTCCTTCCTTCCAGGCCTTCTCTAACTTCATCATTGAAATGTCTAGTGTTTACATCCAAATATTCCTTCCATTGATGGTTTTTAGGGACCACATCAAACTCAGGCCAGATCATTAATATAATTTCAGGTTTATTATAAAGAGGCACTTGTGGACCATAAAGGATGATCAAGCAACTTTATTTATGGCAAAGGACAAAAAGCATATAATTATTAAGGTTAAAAAAAGATGTCACTTTAGATAAAAGAGCTATTCCCCTCCACCTCCACATTCTCCATGGCAACCAAACAGTACAATCAAAATTGCATTCTGGTAGGGCAGTGGGAATTCTGCTAAAACCTCTAGTTCCAATTCCACACATACTGGACCTTTTATACCTTAAATATAAGCAAGGAAGACAAACAACCTTCTCAGACCTTGAAATGACTAGCCCAGCATGCATAAAATAGACACTTCTCCAAAAGCCAGCCCCTACCCTTGCTTGAGAGATGCAGTGTGATATTGTGGAAAGAACAGAGATCCAGACTAGCACCCAACAGCTCTGGGTTCTGATGCTTTGACTGACAAAGACTGTTTGGAAGGCCTTGGATGATTGGTTTGACTTCTCTGAGCCTTAACTGCTTCCTCTTCCTCATTCTTCCTCTTCTTTTTCTTTTCCTCCTCCTCCCACTCCTCTTCCTCCTCTGCTTCCCCCTCCTTCTCTTCCTCCTCCCTTTTTTTCTCTTTGAGTTGTTAATTTATTATTTTCAAGTAACAAGTACTTTTTAATCTGTCCCTCCCACTCCTCTACTGCCATTATTTACTAAAAAAAAAAACAAAACCCCGAAACTGAAAATCTCCCTTAAAAACAAATCCCTCAGTGCACAGTCTGGCAAAACAAATTTCTCCATTAGTTATGTCTGATATGTCTTTACATATTTTAAGTGTCACTCCTCTGTTAGGAGATGAGAGACATGTTCAGTATTCATCCTTTTGGAATCCTGGTTTTAATGATTTTTTTACATTATAAACATTCACTGAATGTAGCAAAGTAAAACAAACAAACTAATAATACAAGGTCTTGATCAGAAATTGCATATAATATTCTACATCTGTAGCACCCTCTAATTATAAAAATAATTTTTCATACTTAGCAGATTGGCAAGGATGACTACAATGAAAATGATTAATATTGGGAGACTTTGGGAAAAGAGGCACACTCTTGGTGAACCTAAAATGGGAACAACTATTCTGGAAAGCAATTTAGATTTATGCACAAAAGTTAATAAAATATTCTCTTTGCTCAATCTATACTTCTGATAGGAAAGTACCCAAAGGAAATCAAAAAAATAAAAGAGCCGATTTATACAAAAAATTATAGTAGCTACTATTGTGGTAGCAAAAAGTTGGAAATGAAAGTGATAACTACCAATTTAGAAATGAGTGAATAAGCTATGGTATATGTATATAATGAAATACTATTGTATTATATAAGAAATGAGGAAACAGATGATTTCAAACAGATATGAAAAGACATACCATTGCATTGATCACAATTCTTAAGTCTTTCAAATTGCTTTTCCTCTATAATGTTGCTATCCATATTGTTCTACTTCTGCTTAGTTTTCTCTGATTGTTCATTTCATCATTTCTTATGACACAATAATATTTTTATATTTATCTACCACAATTTTCTCCATTCCCCAATAGGAGAATACTCCTTTAGCTTCCAATTTTCATCAGTATTAAAAAAAAACCTGCTAAAATATTTTTATACATATATGTCCTTTTCTTTTTCTTTGATTTTTTTTTAAGGTATAGGTCTACTAGTAGTATAGCCAGGTCAAAGGTTGTGCAGTTTCATAATTTTCTAGGTATGTTTACAAATTTCTTTCTATTATGGTTGGTCCAATTCACAAATGTAACTATTTTCCCATAACATTTCTAGAAATTTTGTCATTTTCCTCTTCCACTATTGTTCTCAATCTGATATATGTGAGGTAGAACCTCTAAGCTACTTTAATTTGAATAATTATTAGTAACTTAGAGCATTTTAAAAACTCTGATTGTTGATAGCTTGGATTTCTTCCTTTAAAAACTACCTGTCTATCCACTTTCACCATTTAAATGTTGGGAAAATTGCCTTTACCTTGGCTTTTTCACCTAAAAAATGAAGGAACTGGATAAGATAATTTTAAAGATTCTATCCAGTTTTAAATTCAGTGCTCAGATTTGCTGTCTTCTAGAATCTCAAGATAACAACGGTGCTAATGTCTGAATTAGATAGTAAAACTGTACAGCTCTGTATCCCTCAGGACTAGGACTCAGTGATAAGAACATCAATACCGACTCACAAATAGCAGATTCCCATACTCATTCCAGACATGCACCTTTTCAAAGTGTCTCTAGTCATGTTGGTTTTTAGCTACTTTGACAAGTTTTATGGAAATTTAGCATTTGTTTTACTTTATTAAAAAACTCACTTGAGAAGCCCTACTCTGAGAATTATTAAAATTAATTTTTGTTTTGAAAAAATAATTATATTTAGCTAAGTTTAATTTTTAGTACATTAGCCCTGGGACTTAGTTTTGAATCCATTCTCAGTTTGCTGTGAGAAGGGTTTGTATTAGTCAAAAAATTAAGAAGTTTGTGTTCAAGTCTCCCCTCTTCCCCTCAATGGGTAGTTTTTTTCTTAGCCCTACTTCAAACTTTAGGCATTCAGTGGCCTTTCTTTCTCCTTCTTCTCTGGAATATCAAAATTCCTGTCTTAGGAAAGAATCTGATGTCAGTAATTTACATCAACTGTATATGTATAAGTTTTAGGGTGCTGGGCCACAAATTAAAATTATAAATCATAATGAAAACAGTCATTTTGTGAAAATCTCTTAAAGGATGGGTATTTGGGAAGGAGTTCATCTGGTACCTTGGAAAACATAGCCCATAAGTTCAAGTCTGATTGATCTTGAGCTGTGGGAGAATCCCTGTACCTCTGAGGGTCCCAGTCGTAGCCTTCATACACTAAAGAAATTATCCCATTGCTCCCAACGTCATTAGGGTCATTGAGAAGGCAGCTTTACTGTGACCCATTTATACCTTTGACACAAGGCAGGATGGAGTGCTCAAGATAAATGGCAGATTGGAAAAAATACTGGACTGGAAGTTGGAAGATCTGAGTTCTACTTTTATCTATGTGTCATCTATTAATTACATGATCTTGGGAAAGTTATTTACCATCTCTGACTTAATTACTTTATTTGTAAAATTTCAGAAAATAATACCTTTCCTTTTTTGCCTCTAAAATATGTTAAGAAAATGAAATCCTAGAGATCAAAGGAGCATAATTTACAAAATTGTGTCATATATTCACCAAAACTTACATTCTGGTAATATGTTCTGAATGAAGGGGAAACCATCAATTGTAAATCTCAGACAAGTTCCAGAGATCCATAATAAGAAGAATAGAACACCAAATGGTGCTGCTAATTCTGAAATGATGTGAATTTATTAACTTTAAAGTTTTACCTAGATGATTTGGACTAATGAACTAACCCAAGATAGTACAGATAAGCTTTCCCCCTACCCTATAAAAATGAAATCTTGAACTCCTGTTTCCCAGGGCCTCTTCCAGCTCCACTGGGTCCATGATGCTGAAAGCTCCCAACTCTAACCTATGGTTACATGAGTGATAACCTGTGCTTCTTCCCTTCCCCATCCTCTTCCTTATAGATGCTTACCTTTCTTCACCATCCCATCTTCTATCCCCATTGAGCCTGACTCTGTACCCACTTTTTCCACTTTTCTATTTTCTGTGCCATTATATACTATACACCTTATTAAAATGTGATTGCTGCCTTGCCTTCCACTGGCATCTTGGTCTTTCCTGATGGGTATTCGAAGTATAAGGTGTGCCTGCCCCATTTTATGATTTCATAAATTATCAATTGCAACATCAAAAACTCTAAGACTTTTGGAACTATACACATACACACATATATGTTTGTGTATACACATAAGTCTATATATACAGTAAGATTAAGAATAAGAATATAGCAAAAGTTTCTAGGATTAAACTTGGTATTTGTATAGTTTTTCAGATATAAAATAGTATATATATATAAAATATAAAAATAGTATAGCAACAACAATTATGATGGTGATGCTGCTGCTGATACTTGTTACTTAGTTGAATCCATGATTTTATCAGAATGGATACTTTCTCCACTTGCTCAGAAGCAACTCCTCCATATCTCATACCAACTAATTCTTGTCTATTTTTAAAAAAAATTTTTGTCTAATGCATTTAGAGGTCTTTGTCTGAGTTATTTAATATTTTGGGGAAAAATAATGTACTTTGAAAGGTAGCATGGCATTATAAAGAAACAGTCTTAGAGTCAGAAAGACTTGGTTTTGAATATTGTCTCTGAATGACATAGGCTATAGAAATCTAGGCATATCATTTAACTTCTCAGAGACTTTGGCAACTCTTTAAAATTATAAATTGTGAAATAATTACCCATCTGTTTTGGGACATAACTTCCCCAAAGGGAGTTCCTTATACCATAAAATCACAAGTCCAGACTCACCACCCCTCATGCCCTACACCCCTCCAAAAAATTCCCAACACCACAATCCTAAATCATGGATCCAAATAAATGTGATAGTCCTTAAGTAGAAATGCATACTGTTACAACACTGTCAGAACTGTGAATTGGTATGAACTTCAAGGAAAGCAAATTGGAAGTATATAATTTGAATGACCAAACTTTGACCCAAAGATTCTACTACAAAGGGCTATAGTCTAGGAATCTTATCAAAAACGGGGTAAAGACCTAACTGTACAAAAGTATTCATAGCAAATTTATTTATAATAACCAAGGATTGGAAATGATCCATATATCCACTGATTGGAAAATACCAAATAAATTGTGATGTGTCTATGTGACAGAATCTTATTGAATCATAAGAATGAGTAGGTATATAGAATTATGGTTAGGAAACAATTCATCCACAGACAAGGAAACAGATTAAAAATGACAAAAAAGAAAATTTTTATTATTTAAAATTTTAAACTTTTTACTTGAAAAAGCAGTTCAGCTAGAATAATGAGATAAGATAAAATTGAGGAAAATTCACAACAAATATTTCTGATAAAATCTGACATTGAAAATCTATAAGAAATTAATATAATTATATATAAATCTAAGAACATTCACCATTAAAAAGTGGTCAAAGATATGAAAAGTTTTCAAAAGACAGTATGTGAAAAATACTTCAAAACACTAATTATAAGTCAAATGCAAATTTAAGCACCTTTAAGGAATCACTTCACACCTATCAAATTGATCAAGAACATGAAAGATAAAAAAAGGAAATAAACATTGGAAGGGCTATGGGGAGGATAGATACACAACTATATTGTTAATAGAAAATAATTCTGTAAACTATGCAATTATGTAAGAAAAGTTACAAAACTGCCTATATTCATCAATCCAATTGTGTGAACCAGTGGGTAGGGAAAGCGTAGCAAAAATGGAAGCAATAAAAATCTGAATTTAGCATTCATTAATTGTGAAATGGATGAACAAATTTTCATATCTAAATTATTTGAATTCATATTCTATGGAACAACCAATAGGAGTAATTCAAAGAAATATAGGAAGACTTGTATGAACTGACACAGAGTGAAGAAGAAAGAACAGAGAATATAAAGACAACTTAGATTAGATACAATGATTCCAGATGGTTTCTATTAGAACCTACAGTTTTCCTCTTCAAAGAGAACAGGTGGATGGAAGATGAGGAATTTCACATATTCTGTTAGTCATGATCAGTGTATTGGACAGTTGTACTTATCTGTTGTTTGCTTTTTCAATAAGAAAGGAGCCAGAGATGAGAATTTGGTTTGCATTATTAAGAAATGAAAGTAAAAATAAATGAATACAATGACATAATCGGTGACAATTATTTTGAAAATAAGGATATAAAGAACTATGGAAAAACATAAAGCAACATTGAGAAGGTAAAGCAGAATTGTAGCAACTTATAGACTTATGACCAGAATCACAAATAACTGCAGCAACAAATGCGATCATGTATACACACACACACACACACACACACACACACACAGATGTGAAGGAGATATTGCAGCAAATAAGATACTGTATTTATTTGTTGAAAATTGTTCACATACTTTTTTTTTAATAAAATACTAATTTGCAATTTTAGATATGATTTGACATTTATATGATTATTGACATTTTAATTTGGTAAGTTTATTTGAATGTTTTATTTGGGTGATGGTTATGAAGTTTATAATATAATATGATGACAAAGAAGAGAGGGAACAAAAAATCAGTTTCCCAAAACCTTTAAAAGTACATTATTTCTATTATGAACATCTTTCTGTATTTGGTTAATTTAATCTACTTTTCCTGACTGCTTTCTTAAATGCTTTTGCTACCTCAAGTAGGACTCAATTTGGGATTGCTTCATTATTATTAGGAAATAGCTTTATTCTTTTTTTTTTAAGTGTATTTATTTAAGACAATGGGGTTAAGAGTGACTTACCCAAGCCTAGGCAACTATTAAGTGTCTAAAGCAGGTTTTGAATTCAGGTCCTCTTGACTCTAGGGCTGGTGTTCTATCCACTGCACCACCAAGCTGCCCCCTATTAATGGCCTTATTCTTAATGCTAGTAATCAGTTTGAGCCCTTAGAAAGAAAGGTAAAGGGGTGACTAGGTGGCGCAGCAGATAGAGTACTGGCCCTGGAGTCAGGAGTACCTGGGTTCAAATCCGGCCTTAGACACTTAATAATTACCTAGCCGTGTGGCCTTGGGCAAGCCACTTGACCCCATTGCCTTGCAAACAATCTAAAAAACTACAAAAAAAGAAAGGTAAAGAGGGATAGTTAGAAATGCATGCAGAATAAAAAGTAACCAAGATTCCTGGTCTGTGAAAGTGAGATCTTCTGCCCTAAAGACGGTAGCATCAGTGGTCCATGAACTTGCGACAATTAAAGTCAAAAGGATTTACCAGAGCACTCATAATCCTGCAGAATGATTGTTATGAAAGTGACACTGAAAGTCTATGGATGGAGAATGTTCAGCATTTGTCTCTCTTTTCATTCTCAAGTTATAAGAATTTAATAAACATTTATTAAATGTTAGACACTATCAACTTCAGTCATACTGTAGTTATTTCAAGCTAAATCTGAACACCTCTATCTATCTATCCATCTACATTATAATCCACCTATATCTATTGATCTCTCACTTATCTCTGTTTATCATCTATCTATATCTATCATCTACTTACATCTAGCAATCACCAATACTTATTATTTATTCATCCATCATCATAGATGGATAAATATTCTATAGTCTGTCTCTACATATCTATCTATATCTATTTATTTCTGTAATCTATATCCATTATCTCTATATCTAAAAATAATCTACCTATCAGCACAGAAAAATAGAGAGCATACTCATTATTTGTATTTCTGTTTAATATTCTACTCTGTAGAATCCTATGAGCTACCAGTATCAGAAAGTAGTAGCTGAGTTTTGTTACCTGGAATAAAATGAGATGATAAACCATTTTTTAAATAACTAAAGGCAATTAATGTCATATGCAAGAGCAAATTATATGTAAACAAACAGAGAATCGGAAACTGAGAGGATGCCCATTAGTTAGGGAATGACTGAATAAGTTGAGGTATATGGATGCAATGTCATAGTACTATGCTGTAAGAAATGATGAAGGGGATGATTTCATAGAAATGCTGGAAAACTAAGTAAGCAGAACCAGAAGATTATCAGCTTTGATTATCACCTGGGAACTCTGATCAAGGAAATTATCAACCATAATTCTAAAGGATTTATGATGAAACATGCTATCCACCTCAATAAAAGGAACTGATGGACTCAAGAGTGCAAATTGAAGCATATTTTGTTTTAGTTCTTTATTTTCCCTCTTGGAACATGGCTAATGAGAAATTTTATTTTGTATGTCTTTACATATCTAAAATGGTTGTTATTATTATTTTTAATTTTTTCAATGAGTGGTGATAAGGGGAAAGAGAGAGGGACAGTTTAGAACTTAAAATAAAATAAAATTGAATTTTAAAAGAAAAAAAGCAAATAGAAATGATTTAGTGGATAGAGCTAGGCTTTGAGTCAGGAAGATCTGAATTCAAATCCAGCCTTAGATGCTTGCTTGCTATGTGACCCTGGGCAAGTCACTTAACATATTAGTGCTTCAGTTTCCTCATCTTTAAATTGAGGAGGTTAGATTTCCTGACTTCTACTGTCCCTTCCAGCTCTAAGCTTATGATCCTGTGTAAAATAGAGGTGTAAATAGAAACAAGATTAATAAAGTTGTTCTTACCTTTCTGGGACATTTTCCTTATCTGTTCATGTTGAAACTAGTCAATTACTCAAGAGCATGAAAAACAAGATTTGAGCAATGTGTACTTTATAAGCTCAGTTTGATCTCCTCCTCATTGGTTTGCATTGAAATGATACTGAATTTGGATGAGAGAAATCACATGGGACAACTACATCTCCTTATTTAGTTCTTAAACTCTACTGATTTGAGGAACTCCTTAAATTCTTAAGGATTATCTGCTGCAGCCTTTGGCTGATAGGATTACCCAAAATACTTTGGGGGATTGTATATGGACTATAACAAGATAAGAAGAGTTTGGACAATTTCTATCTGTCCAAACAGAACCTCTTCTTCTAGTTCCTGGCCATAGTAGGAGACAGGACATCCCAGAAAACCACAGAATCAAAGACAGAGACAGAGAAATAAACAAGTAATAATGGTCATCTAGGATTCCTCCCCCCACCCCCCAGAAAGGATGGGAAGATAAAGGTAGATAAGAGAGGAGAAAGAAATGTTAGAAGTGATGCTTGGTGAATCTAATGGAAAAAAAATTTTTGGAAGGGGTGAGGATTTTGAGTAGATATTGAGGAATTATTTTGAGTACTTTTTTTGCTCTCTGGTTTCTCCAGAATCCTGAAGGATTCAGACTGCTCAATGAAATGAAAGGATTTCCTACATGAATATTAAAGACAAAACAGGAAACAACATGCTATCCTTGTTGACTAAAGGAGGGGTGGGGGATGTTCTGTTTTGTCCCAACAGATTGGAATTTTGCAACAGTCTCTCTGTTAGAGAAAAACTTTGGAAGGATTTAAGCGATTTTGACAATTAATTCATTATTGGGAGTGTTTATATTTACTTCAGTTTATGATTTAGTACTCTATTAAAAACGGAGTAGATGCTGATATCTTGCTATATTTCCATTCTTCTTATATATCACTCCCCTTCACCCACTGTACATCCCTTCATACTTGGCTACTTTTTTTTTTGTTGTTGTTGTGGTTGTTCCTCACATCTCTATGCCCTTTGTACTGGCCGTCCTTCTGTCTAGAACACTTTCCTTCTTCACTTCTACTTTGTAGCATTTTTGATTTCCTTCAAGAACAGACACTAGAGAACCTATTATTGGGCCAGTCAAGTGTTATCATAATGCATAGAATGTTGGACTAGGAGTCAGCAAGATTCATCTTCCCGAGTTCAAATAGACCTCTGACGCTTACTAGCTGTGTGACCCTGGGCAAGTCATTTAACCCTCTTTACCTCAGTTTTCTCATCAGTTAAATGAGAAAGAAATTGCAAATCACTCCAGTGTTTTTGCCAAATGGGGGCTTGAAGAGTTGGATAATACTAAAAAACAATGAACAACAGCAACAATGAACTTCTCAGATGATAGAGCCTTCCTCTAAGGATACCTTCTATCTACTCTGAAGAGGTCTTGTATGCTTCCTCCTTTGAGGCAGGGACTGTTTGTTCCTTTGACTATCTCTAGTGTCTAGCACAGTAACTAACATATAAAGAAGCACTTAGTAACAATAATATTGATAATAATAGTAATAAATAATAGCTAACATTTCTATAGTGCTTACTGTGTTCTAGGTTCTAGGCTAAGCACTTTACAAATATTTACCCATTTGATCATCACAACAATCCTGGGAGGTGGGTACTATTATTATCTCCATTTTACAATTGAGGAAACTGAGGCCAACCAGTTTAAGCTATTAGCCCAGGATAACTCAGCAAGCAAAGTTTGAGGCAAATTTGAATTCAGGTATTTCTTATTCCATGTTTGGCACTCTACCACTATGTGTCATTTAATCACCCTAAATAATAGATGTTTGGTCATTGACTGATTTGATTGATATCTTCCAAAAAGCAAATATCTTGAATTTTTAAAAGTATTTCAATATGAAATTTGGTATGTGGAAAGAGGTTGCAAAGAAATGTGACTGCAATAAATGAGAGATCCACTATTCATGGTGTATATAGTCTCTAAACCTGAGATTTGTGGCCCTTGGTGATTTATGGAAAAATGTAGTGATGCCCCCCTCCCTTGCCCTCTTAAACCTTCATTTGAAAATTTTGCTTTTTTTTTTGTATTATGTCTATCAGAGGCTTTTAGTTTTCAGGAAATATGTGGGCCTTGGTAAACCAAGAAGTAAATATTCATGTGCTGTGCACATTGGGCTCAGAGAAGCTTTATTTCTTTCCATATGAAATATGTGTGTCTTTATGAAAATAACATTAAGTCGTATGCTTTGAAATATGTCCAAAGATAATGGAGAGAACAACAAATGGAAATAATGGAGGGGCACCCTAGGGGAGGGAGAAACCCAGGTGTTTATAAGTGCTTAGTCCAGTGTCTGTCACACAGTAAGGGCTATATAAGTGCTTATTTTCTTCTTCCCCAGGTTGTGTGTTTTGCTATACACACACACACACACACACACACACACATATATATGTATATATATATATATATATATATATATATGTATATATAGTTTGTCTAAAAGTATAATGAACTAAAATGTAAGGTCAATTGGTTTTTATTATTGTTTAATATTCATAAATTAGTTATCTATTGAAGTAATATTAACTTAAGACTGAAATTTTATATCAAATAAAACAAAATTAAATTTAGTCATGTAGAAGGACTGTGTTTTCACGAACTATATTGATCTTTGCACCATGTAAATCTCTGTAATTAAATACAACAGGTGATCAATAAATATTGATGGAAAAACTTAAAAAAGAACATCCAAGTTCTTCTAATAACCACAGGAGCTTCTTCTACAACTGGAAAACTGCATGTTGTTGGGGTGTCCCACCTCAATAAAGATATAACAGCCTAGATTTAACAAAGGGCAATTAAAATGATCAAAGGGATGAAAGAATTTCCTTATACTATGTGGTAGTTTGAGCCTTGCAAAATGCTTTACAAATATGATCTTTTTAATTCTCCCAAGACCCCAAGGAGGGGAGATACTTTTCTTATGTTCATCTTATAGGTAGGAGACAGAGCAAGAGGTAGAGGGCCACACAGTCAATAAAAATCACAGGCTGGATTTGAACTCAGCTTTTCCTGAAGCTAATGTTCTAGTTTCAGTTCAGAAAGAGGTGGTTGAGAGAATATAGGGTTAAAATTCTATCAAAAAAGAGGACTCTTGGGGTGGCTAGGTGGCGCAGTGGATAAAGCACTGGCCCTGGAGTCAGGAGAAGCTGGGTTCAAATCCGGTCTCAGAGACTTAATAATTACCTAGCTGTATGGCCTTGGGCAAGCCACTTAGCCCCATTTGCCTTGCAAAAAACCTAAAAAAAAAAGACTCTCTCTTTCACTATATAGTCCTGGGCAAATCTCTTTCTAGTCATTCCCAAATCATGCCATTGCACAAAGACCCATCTCCCAACTCTCCTTTATGTGCTTTTTTTTCTTTTCCACTAGAATATAAGCTTTTTGAGGGCAAGGACTTGCCTAATGTGGTTGCTTTTGTATCTCCAGCACTCAATATGGTATCTGACACATAACTATTTTAATATTTTTGTCACTTATTCATTGATTCATGTCTTTAACATTCTTCTCTGGATCTCATTTTTTTGAGTGGTTCTTACTGATCTTTGAGGTTCTAGTTATAAACTCATGATCTAAATTCATGAATAGCTAAATATCAGATATAGTTGGTTTCTGGACTTCAAGGAACTATCAGTGGCCCCATACTTATGAGCTCCTCTCCTCTTTTCTCAGAGCTCTGGAATTGATTCTCCTGACTTCTTTTTCACTTTTCTCCCTAAGACTGCCTTATGCATATCATCCCTAGGTAATTCTGCCTGATCAGGCAGGGAAGTAGACTCTTAATAGTTTTTCCTTCCTGTACCAGCCTTTGCCAACCAATCAATTGATGTGCATTATACTTAAGCACTTATTTTGTACCAGTAGTATTTGAGGTAGATAGAGTACTGGGCTTGGAATAGGAAGACCTGTGTTCAAAACCAGCTTCAGATACTCACTAGCTGTGTGATCTTGGTTAAGTCATTTAACCTGCTTATCTTTGCCAAAAAAATTTCATGGACAGTATTGGTGTGGGCTACAGGGTCACAAAGAGTAGGACACAACTAAACAACATATACCAAGATCTCTATTAGGTTCTGAGATGATGATGATATTTGTCCTTTGTTCTTAAAGAAGACCATGACAACAGGGAGGTGATGCCATGACATATATAAGAATTGGATATGAATGAGAGGGTGCTGTGCTATTTCACTAGCCTCACTTTCTCCTTCAAAGCCATCTGAGTCCAGTAGCCAGATGTGAATCAGGATGACTGAAGATGACCCTGGATGTGAGGCAATCAGGCTTAAGGTATTTGTCCAAGGTCACACAGCTAGTAAGAGTCAAGTGTCTGAAGACAGATTTGAACTCGGGTTCTCCTTACTCTAGGGCTGGTGCTTTACCCACCTCCTCCCCAGATGTCCTTTGTTCCCTTGCTTTCCATTATCCGAGGCATTAACTGAAAATAATTTAAACTGGTCTTACTCTAAGAGGTGTTGGCAGTGTAATAGTGGACTGTTTGAAACTGAACATCCACAGAAATGAATGACAGAAATCATTCATTCATTCATTTATTCATTATTTCACTTAATTTACATCCCTCCTATGTGCAGTCGCTATACTAAGCACTAGGGATTCAAGGACAAAAAGAAAAACAGACCCTGCCTTCAGAGAGCTTATATTCAATGGAGGGGAAACAATGCACACCTAGACAAGAAAACATCCAATACATATTTAATAAATATTTAGTAAAATGGGATAAGCAGACAGGAGGGCCCTAAACACTAACTCTAAGGGAATGAGAATGTCCCCTCTGCTCCTGGATCTCCTCCCTCTGGTTGGAGAGACATTTAGAAGCTCTTTTGGGATCTTCCTCCTCTTAGGGAGTGAACTCAGGGGTTCTCCTCCACATTTCCCAGCTGCCTACTTTTCTGGACTTCATCATCTCCAAAAACTCATCTTTCTTTGAGATGAAATCAACCTGGAAAGTCATACCTTTTAAGATCATATTCGACCCTGGCTGCATCCTTGGGAAGGGATACCACCATTTTGTGTTTTCATCTATCTTTTATGTGCTATTTTCCTCATTAGATTATAGGTTCCCTGAGGAGCAGGCATGATCTTTTGCCTCTGTCTATATCTTTAGGATTTAGATACTTAATAAATGTCTATTGACTCTGACTCATTAAGAAAGTTGCATTTGAACAGATTTTGAAAAAAAAAGAGATAAATTCTCTTAAGAGGTGCAAAGTAAGGGAAGATGGCTTTAGGGTCATTGACAACTTTACCCTTCATCATCAGACTGCTTACTCATAAGGTGGGGTATTGGCCTCATGGTCCTGCTGGGTCACCTCTCTTCCCCACCATTTGCTGTTGAGCCTTGGACATTGTTTCTAGAATATAAATGATCCTTCTTGTGCCTCTTACAGGATCCTGTGCATAGTGTTGTTGCTATTCAGTGTTTCATTTTCTGGTCATGTTCGACTTCATGGTAAAGATACTGGAGTGGTTTGCCATTTCTTTTTCCAGTTATTTTTCCAGATGAAGATAAATTACTTTCACATAGCTAGTAAGTGTCTGAGGCCAGATTTGAGCTTAGGAAGAGGAGTCCTCTGGATTCCAAGCCCAGAACTTTATCCTTTGTGTCACCTAACCAACCCTTGCACCTAGTAGGTACTTAATAATATGGGATGGAAAGGACCTGCATTCTCAATGGATCAGGTTGTACCTCATCTTACCGCTAGATGGCAGCTAAATCCTAGGCAAATTCAAGATTTAGACCCAGTTGTTGGGAGGAAGGATGCCTGGGCTGTTTCACCTTGGCGAAAGAAAGAGTTCAGGTTGGATGGGGTTCTTGGAAGTCAAAAGACAGTGCAGAAGGACAAGAGGAAATGTAAAATCAACGCAACCAGGAGGATGTGGGAGATAGTGCTGGGAAATGAGCAAATCAAGTATAGAGGGAAGCACATCCGGTTATCTGGAAAATACTAGTGAGTTCAGGAAGTCTCAGGCCTGTGTCCAAAACAGATGTTTTACTGGGGGGGTGTTGAAAGCTTGAGTCAGAGAACTAGAGTTAAACTCAATGTCCAAAGCCAAGGTCAGAATTGAGAATATGAGGCTGATGGATACATGCATTTGTAGTAAATTGCTTCCACAAATTCTGTACTATATCTACCATAGTGATATGAACTCCACAGGCTTCACTGGTCAGGATTTAAAGGGATTTGTTCAGGAGAATAATAAAGAGTTTGACAAAATGGTCTGAAACTCCTACAATTACTCCTTTGGTTTAGACATGGACATTTGTGTTGTTTCCAATACCACTAAGAACAAATTAATGTGAATTGATCAAAACAGTTAGCTATCACCTTTGAACCAGTTGCAGATATCCACAGGGATAGGACTGAATTCTGTTTAATAAGTTTGATAGAGAAAATGTCATAAATTTAGGGTAATTTCTCCAGAATTTGGGGCACTGTGGAAGAAGATTCTGAGTATACCTTAGGCATACTAGGAAAGGGAAGAAAGGCCACTACAAGACTGAAAGCTGGGAAAGACATGTTTTGTGTATAGTTTTTTTTCCCCTAGGGCTGACACTACTTAAAAGAGAGTGTTTGGGGAAACTTGGTTTTATATCCTGAAGAGGAATCTTTTGGAACTTATAAACCCTAGGAATAGTGCAGCTAGTATGGCAAAATGAGCTCAGGGCATCATCAAAACAGAAAGTTCCTTAGCAATATCTAATTTTTAAAAGTCATGACTGGATAATCACACCATACAAGCATGAAGACTGAAGCCACAGAATGCGTTTATCATTGAAATAAAAAATTTAAAAGCTTGCAGCAAAGTTAATCAGGCACATTTAATACCAAAACATAATACTACATTAGTAGCATGGTAATTAAGCATGAAAGATATGTTTTGTAGGAAATGACTGTAATTACTATCACTTCTCCAGAGTGTCTCTGGGATCAGTTGCAATTCATTTCATTTCAATTCAGTTCATTTCAACACCTAGATGAGGGCATCCTGTAGGCATTTGGAAATGAAGATTTGGAGTTTAAATCAGAAGTTGGTGCTGGAGATAGAGATTTGAATGTCATCTTCCTTGACAAGGTGGTTAAGATCATGGAAGGGAATGAGCCAAGGGAAGAGGGAGATGAGAAGGGTGCCAAGGGTAGAACTTTGGGGAATGTCTACTTTTAGGGGTTTGGTTGCTAGGATAGAATGTGGAACCTGAAGTCAGGAAGACCTGAGTCAGAAACCAGCAGTGTGATCTTGGGCAGTTAATTTCTCTCAACCTTAGTTTCCTCAAATGTGAAACAATGATAATAATAGCACTTACTTCATAGGGTGGTTGTGAGGATGAAATGAGAAGATGTACATGTAAAATACTTTGCAGCACTTAAAGCACTATATAAATGCTATTAGGAAAAAAAGACAAGGAACCAGAAGAATAGAAAGAAGAAAATTAGGGAAGTATGGTACCAAAGCAGGAAGGAATCTCTAGAAGTAGGGAATGGTCACAAGATCACAGAGTTTGAGCTGGAAGGGACTTCAGAGATCATCTAGTATGAGGCCCTCATTTTACAATTTGGGAAACTGATGCCTTTAGAAATTGAAGTACCCGAGATCACCTAGATAGGATGCATTGGAACCAGAATTTCAATCTAAACCTTCTAAATCCAAGTTCAGTTCTTTTTCTTATTGTTACAGTTAATACATAACAAAGACTAAAAAATTCATTGGATTTGTATATTAGAAGGTTAATGATGGCCTTTGAAAGTAAAGTTTTAGTGGTTGGGATGGAATCTAGCTATGGACCATGGGGTATGTCAAGTGGGTTCTGAGCCTCCTTTGGAGAGGGTATTGTGGAAGGATCACAGCCTATTGTGGGGCTTGAGGATGTTAAGTGTGAGCTCTAGTAACTGGCAAAGTACATTATGGAGCCCCTAGCCAAATTCTTTGAGTTTAGTATAAGATTGCCCAAGAATGATGTTCTATGGACCCCTAAATTGTAGGAAAATGTTACCATCAATGAGTGCCAGTCAAGTTTCATTTCTATCAAGGGTTTTAACTACTCACCACATGAGAAAATCTGAGACCAGTCTCCAACATCCCGAGAAACAGGGGCATGGAAGGATTTAAAGTTAGGAAGACATGGGTATAAATTCTGCTGCTTCAAGCTGTGGGCACATTAAGTGACTTAGCCACTTTGGGTGGCTTGCATTTGTAAAATGAGGATAACCTTTAATATTTATTCCAAGGATCATATTAGATAATATTTGTAAAACACTTTGCCAATTTTCTAGTGTTCTAGAAATGTCAGTAATTATAATTTCTTCAACAATATCCACCAAACTGCCCTATGTATTTATCTTCTTTCCTGAGTTGGATTCCATCTCTAAGGCTGATGATGACAACCTGAGTGATGACCCAGAACTCCTTGGCATCAAATCAGATCCTGACATATTTGAACTATATGTCTCCAAAGAATAATATATTCTTCAATGTTACCAGCAGTTTAAAAATGGGATTCATGGCATTCCCATAGACTAGAGAGTGAGTAGTGAGGAAGTAGAGGCATTGAGACCCACAACTTCTTCAAGAAGTTTGGCTATAGAGAGGAGAAGAAATGGGATGGTAGCTATTGGGTAGAATGATCAAGGGAAGGTTTTTAGGTTATGGAGATCTGAGAATACTTGAATGTATGTGATGCCATGTCATGCAAGTGGATTTAAGTGAGGGAAGATTGTGCAAAGTCAATAGTCTTCCTTTCTTCTCTGGAGCCATCTGGTTCCAGTGGCAAATATGGATCAGGAAGACTGGAGAAGTTGAATGCAGTGGGAGACCTTGATCTTTTTGAAGTGAGGTCTTTAATAGATCTAAGTTTGAGGCAATGCCCATTCATTGATTAAGGCAGGAGAGGGAGAAATGAATGTTATGTATAAAGAAAAGGGGTTATCCATGGTTCAAAATGGAGAAGATGGCAGGAGAGGCTACAATTAAGGGCCTGAGTAGGAGGAGGAGGAGAAGCCTTAGCAAGGTTGAGGGAAAGATCTTCTCTAAGGAAAGAGAAAATGGAAGAAAGGGAGGATGCTGTGAATTCTCTAGGGGAGGAGGAGAGCTGATTGATCACCCACCAAATGGCCTCAGTCTTCTCACTAAAGCATATATTTATTATAACTTGTGGTCCAAGAAACTCTTGGACTCAAATGCATATCTTGGAAGCTTATCAAATATTTAATATTCTCATAGTCTTTTTGCTCATTCAGAATTTCTCTGGGAAAATCAGAATCTAGCTTATTTCTAGTTCTAAGTTCAACTTTCCTCCTATAAGTAAACCAAAGCTTCTAGTAGCATTTACTCAAGAAGGTCTTCATTTCAGAGATCATGTGAGCCAAGGAAAAGAGATTAGGAAGCTAGCCCCCTTAGCAAATGCAATAGGGTCCAGTCATCCCTGATCCTGACTGGTGCCATTCTTTCTCTCACCCCCAGAGAACCAATATAGTCTCTGTAAAACAAGTATATCCTGCCAGAAAGGGATATCAATACTTCATGCAATTCTAGCAAGGGTTCCAGTGATCAGTTAAATGCTAGTTGTGCAGTATTTTCTTCTCATATCCGTCCCTCTCAAGTCATTTGTGGTTCTAGTTGCTAGCATTGAGCAATTCCTTGATGGTGTAATAAGGTTAGGCTTCTACAAAGAGTATTTCACTATAGATCACATCTTTGCAGTCTTATCATTGAAAGTTGTAGAGAATAAAAGATCCCACTAGGTTTACTATGTATTGATGATTACAGAAAAAAATTTTTTTTTCGTTAGAGTAGAAGCCCTTTTTAAGGATTTTTCTCTAACTGGTTTTCTCCCATGTATATATGTTTAAATCACAAGGGACTCTTGAAACATATAACAGTAGAGAAAATTGGGATTGATCACTCTCTGATTATAAATATTAACTGAGACATAGAACAAATATATGCACACTTGTCAAATTGTTGGCCACTGTTGTGGGAGGTGTCAAAATTTCCAAATGGAAAAGGGATCTGGATGTTTCTTTTTACTGATGAAATCTTGCTGCTTGCATCAAACAACAGAACATCACAGAATCTACTAAATCAATCAATAATTTCTCAGAGGATCCAAGTGCATGAAGACTACCTACTGCCAGTCTATAACATGCAATTGGATGGATGATTCATAGAATTGGTCCTTAAGGTCATATATCTTTAGTGAACACTGGACATGGATAACGAACTAGTTCCAGAAATTGATAAGGAAGAAGAGAATGGATTGGATCACCTTTGGAAAACTATATAGTTATTTATCACTCATTTTTTTTTCCGTTTTTTTTTACAAGACTTTGGAGTTAAGTGGCTTGCCCAAGGACACACAGCTAGCTAATTATTAAGTATCTGAGATTGAATTTGAACTCAGGTTCTCCTGACTCCAGGACCAGTACTCTATCCATTGCACCACCAAGCTGCCCTTAAAGGACCATCTTTCAACATTAATATTCTTTTGGTTGTGCTGTTCCATGGATGCAAGTAATGGAGTGATATGGTCCCTGAAGAACTGAAGCAGAGGATGACCCAAAGAGCAAGGAAGAAACACTTATTAGGTATAAGCAGGGTGTAGCACATCATAAATCAAGGTTGTCATTAATGAAAGTCATGGCTATACCTCCAGAAAGAGTTGGTTTTCTAATGAGAGTAAGAGATGCTGATGGACATCTCATGTGTTCCCTAGGCATCAGTGCAATGTAAGGGAACTAGAGGAAAGTCTCCAGCTGCATAGTCAAACTTGAATGGGGTGCAATTTGTATCAGTAGAAGGAGGACCCATTTGCATGATATATTAGATCCATCAGTCATGTGGAGTACTGGGACCTTATAAAATTAAAAAAAATTTAAATAATGGAAATTAAAGTAGAAAGCTAGAACAAGGACAAAGATGGGGCACAAATCAGCTGCAATTTTTTTGTAAATTATGAAAAGTAATGTAAAAGTTTATTGTGCCTATTCCTTGATGTGTAAAACCACAGGGCATAGCACATTTAATCATAAATGTATTCAACTGGTTTATTCAATCATTCATTGCATCTTATGATATGTTGTATAGTAATAAAAAGTAATGATAAATCCACTGGTAAAATAGCTTATTAATTGATTTGGTAGAAGAAGGGTGGGTGCATTTTGAATTGTGCTCTGCAATAGACAAATTATCTCTATTAAAGAACATCAATACTTTTAAAAAAGCAATGCTATTATACATTATACAGAACTGTAGTGAATGTTCAGGAATATGAGATTCAGTCAAAGTGTTCATTTCTAAGTGGGGAAAGAAGCTTAAAACCAGGAATGCATGAAACTGAATTACAAATCTATGAATTCTGACACTTGTCCTGCAATTTAATCAAAGTGCTTTTTTGATATCCGTTATGGGAGTTAGAAGATAAGGGAGCAATAGGTAATCCTGAAAAATGGAAAACTTGAAAGGTGCAAGCTCAGGAGGGACTCAATTTTCAATATAGAAGGGAATGTAGAAAGCAACTAGTCCAATTCCCTTATTTGAAAGATAAGGAAATCAGTCCTGAGGCAATATAACTATGATCTACAGTTGAGCAATTTTTCAGGCCACCATATTACCCCTCACTCTAATGAACTATTGTTTTCAGTTGTTACAGTTGTATCTGATTCTTCATGTTCCCAGTTGGGTTTTCTTGGCACAGACAATGGAGTGGCTTGCCATTTCCTTCTATAGATCATTTTACAGATGAGAAAACTGAGGCAAACAGGGTTAAGTTACTTGCCCAGGTTCACATACCTAGAAAGTGTCCGAGGCCAGATTTGAACTTAAGGAGATGAGTCTTCTTTATTTCTAGATCTAACACTCTATCCAATATGCCACCTAGAACTCAGTGAACTGACTCTTGCCCAAATCATTGGCAATTCTGGAAGTCAGTTCCCACCTTTCTCCCAATTTATCTTTAGAACTTAACCTTAGGACTTTGGCCTCTCCTAATTGCTCCCCACACCCTCCTCCATCATGCACAGATAGGCATCCATGTTGAAGCAAAAAAAAAGTTTCATTACAATGTTTGGAGGTCTCAGAACACCAGCTTTATGTGTATATAAACATATATATATATGTATATATATATGTGTGTGTGTATGTATATATATATGTATATATATACATATATATATATATATATATATATATATATATATATATATATGTCAATCACAGCTATCCAGTCTCAGTGCTCAGTATAGCTTGGCATTGTTTTTGAGAATGATCAGGATTTTATAATTACTATTGATCATCATTGTCAAAGCTCAATTTATAGTTTACAAAGTACTTTTCTTATAACAAGGAGTACCTATGAGACAACTACCAAGAAATTACTTCCACTTTCACTTGCTACTTAATCTTTATCTTCCCCTCCCCCCCAATCTAAGGTAGACCTCTCTAGTCAGTCTTTCAAGGATGTAAAAATGATTCCTACAGAGGATAAGGGTCTCCAGTAGGGTTGAGTAGCTTGCCCAAGGTCACACAGCCAGGTAATTATTAAGTGTCTGAGACCAAATTTGAACTCAGGTCCTCCTGACTCCAAGGCCAGTGCTCTATCCACTGTGCCACCAGGCTGCCCCTAGAATTGATCTCTTTCTCAGAACTGACTGAGGGACCTCTTATACTTGGCTAAACTGAACTGCTGTCTAATTCTTGCCTTAGAATCCTACTCTTGGTCACTGAAAGGTTGCTGGGTTTAAGTATGATGAATAAAGTATTCCTGTTTGTGGAGGCGGGAGAGAGAAGTAGGGCAAAGATCTCTAGCTTCACCAGTTCCACCAGACCCTTTTCTGTCTTATACAAAGTTTGATTTGCATAACAACTTAGGGCATTATGGGGGTTGAAATAATATCCTTGTCCTAGTTCCACCCTTTGCAGTTTTGCTAACTGGATTCCCTGAGATGATTTGGAAGGAGCCCAAGATAGCAATCTAAGAGTTTAATAGAAGTTAAAAAAGAATCTTCAGCCATAATTAAGATAGTGGTTGAGTTGAGAGGGTTAGAGCAGCAGAAAAAAGGAGCAGTACAAGACTTCCTTGAACTATCTAAGGGCTTTGTAGCTATAAGTATGTTACCTGCATCACAAAAGACTAACTAAAGATGGCCCTCAGGGACACAAGATAAAGAGTCCCAGCAAGTCTCTCTTCCTTTTTGGAAGAAACTTCTGTTCTTAAGGCTCAAGATTTAGAGATAATAAAGAGAGTAATAGCATTTCTGGAGGTCCAATGGTGAGTTCATCTAGTTTACATACCATGGCACAATATAGATCATGGTTTTAGATTATAAATTTCAAATAAAGGTGTGGTAACCTGTGGGGTAGTGTATATGTGGATAATAACTCTCAAATTTAATGTAGCTTTCTGGGAGTTCATGTTAAGAAGGTCCCCTGGCCTTAAATTTCATGACCTTTCCTTGCAATATATGCAATATTTCTATATACCCTATGTATATGTCCATATGTCCTATGTATTGTCCATAGAATAGACCCTAGACAATATACTTTTTTCTATCTGAAGTGTATTATAATGAAAAAGAAGATCTGAGTGGTAAACTGGTCCTTCAGATCCAATGGAAGCAACAGAAGAAAGATTTTATGTGTATATAAGTCCCAAATTCATCTTTAGTCAATCAGGATTCCACCCATATTCCTTCTCCATCACTTGTTAACTAACTTTCTCTCTCTTCCCTCCATTCAAAAGACAGTAAGGGAACAGACCTTAAAATACAATTAATATAATAATATACAAACAGCTATTATTACAGGCATGTTCAATCTCCCAAAGAAAAAGAATAATTCAACTTCACATCTAGCTTAGGGTTAGTTGGGTATTAAAATGGATAGGTGCTGGAAATCAGGAAGTTCTTCATGTGTTCAAATCTGACCTTAGACACTTACTAATTGTGTGACCCTAGGCAAGTCACTTGTTTGCTTCAGTTTCCTTATCTTTAAAATGAGTTAGAGGGGGGAAATGGCAATACCTTTGCCATGAAAACTCAAATGGGATCACAAAGCCTAGGAAATGACTGAAATGACCCAGCAGCACTAGTTCTTCCCCTCCTCCCAGGAAGTTCCTATGAATTTCTCTTTTTTCATAGACAGGAGAAATGGTGATTTTTGTTTGGTTTTGGTTGAGATCTGTGATTTATATTGGTAGGAGGAAATTCTGATAAGGAAATTCTATACTAATGTAGATCAAGAAGTGATCTGAATTTATAGTCTTAGACAGGAATCTTTAATCTGTGTATGTGTGTGTGTGTATATCTGTGTGTCCTGGACTCCTTTGGCAGTCTAAACCTATAGACCCTTTCTCAAAATAATGTTTTTAAATACATAAAATAAAATAATAATATAAAGGAAACTAATTCTATTGAAATGCATTTAACAACATAATTGAAAACAAACTCAGGAATCACAGGTTAAGAAACCCTGTCTCAGAGAATTGCTGGGGGAGGGGGCACTAAGAGTTAAATGATATATCCAGGTTCACATAGCAAGAAATGTCAAAGACATTGAGCCCAGTTTTTTTTTTTTGACTTAAAGGCTGGCCCTCTACCCTCCTGAGGCATCTGTCTAACCAACAGAAAAAACTCATTCTGAATTTATTATCTGTATATCTGAATATTTAATTTCTTTGTGGAAATTCCTTTATATTTTAGTGAGCTCTAGGAGGTATCTAGTTGGGTTCTATTCTCTCAAACAGACTTCAAATAGCTAGTTGAACCATTATCAACCAACAAAGTCAGGATTGTTCTCTTTAATTAATACTAGTTCCTTAGAAAAAGAGGAAAATCTTAACCTTTTTTTTGCTTCAATCCTTCCCCAAATAAAAACTTTCACAAATTTGAATTTCTTCACCTATAAAACAGGAAAATTGAATTCAGGGGTGTGCTTGTAAGTGTTTAACAACAATTTCCCTGAAAAAAAATGTACAAATGACACTCTTAAGTTTAATCTGCATTAATAAAATTTTCTCCATCACTTTCTTAAACCCAGAAGTCAACAAAACAATAAATCAGGTTCTAAGGCGCAGCACTTAACAATTTCTGAGGAGAAAATGCTCACACCGAAAATTTAACAATCAGCTCTACTGAGTTGATATGAACTGGCTCCAATACACTCCTGACTGGAAAGCTTCTCCCTCCCATTTTTCCAAATGAAAAGTGATCTAGTTGCATAGAAGTCTTACTTCATATTTGGGAAGAACTTGATTCATGTTCAATTTCCTTTTAAAACTAGCTATATAGCACTGGGTTAATTGCTTACTTTCTTTCTATCCAGGTTAGCTCTCTAAGACTGTAAGTCATTGATCTGCATTGTTAAAGGAGATGCTTTTCCTTGGGTGACTCCCTAAACCAATTAAATCCCCAATTTAGACTTTCTTCCACTTTTCTCTTCCCCTCAAATGGTACATTCCAGCTTTTATAGTCTAAGGATCCTTCCTTCATCCTACCTGGATTCATTAGGCTCTGCCAAATGACGACATTTGTATTTCTAAAATGGACTTTTATATTTTGTCATTTGCTTTGTCCTTTCCTCTTTCCCTCCTCCTCCCCTTTCCATCTGTAGAAGAAGGAGGGAGCTTCTGGCTCAAGTACCAAATTCTCTGCCTTCACTCTGCCCTTGGCAGTAACACTGCTCTGATCTCTGCCAGGATTGAGTCTCTGCTTAATTTCCTCCCTTGGGAAGCTATGCCTGTCCCATTCAGAGCAAAGCTTAGGAAGGCAACTTTAAGAATAAAGAACAGTTGAATAAACTATCAATAGTGATTAATCAACTAATTTTATGTATATCCCCTCTCCAAATTTGCCTCTCATCCAAACTTCTCTATTTCTTTTGAAGGCACTACTCGCTTTCTAGTCATCTAGCTGAGCAATCTTGGAGTCTTCTTCCCTCTCCCTTAACTACAGTAAGTTGTCAGGTCTCCTCAGAATTTCTCATATCTATCTCTTTCTCTCTCCTCACATGATCTAATCCAGGTTCCTATCACCTCTTGCCTTCTAATTAATCTCACTACTTCCAGTATCTCTCTTTTCTTTAATTCACCATCCACATTCTGCCAAAATAATCTTCCTAAAGTTCAGATCTGGCCAAGTCACTCTCCTGGTCAAGAATCTTTAGGGGCTCCCTAACACTTCCATGAGTAAATACTGACTCATCTTTCATCTTTTAAAGTCCTTTACTATCTGAATCAAGCTTATTTTTCCAGAATTATTTCATATTATTTACCTTCCCTTTATATTTCAACCACTTTGGTCTATTTGTTGCTTACTGAACTCAGTTTTCATTCTCCAGCTTCAATGTCTTTCTTTGCTTAGGCTGTCCCCTCTACTTTTCTCCTCACTTTATATCTCTTAGGATTCTTGTTGTTCATATGTCTGACTCTTTGTGACTCCATTCAGGGTTTTCTTGGCAAATAGACTGGAGTGGTTTGCCATTTCCTTTTCCAGCTCATTTTACAAGATGAGGAAACTGAGGCAAATGGGGTTAAATGGTCAGGGTCACACAGCTAGTAAGTGTTGATTGTAATCAGGTCTTCCCAACTCTAGAACTAGTATTCTATCCTCTGTGCTATTTATCTGCCCACTTGGACCTCTTAACTTTCTTCAAGGCTGAGCTCATGTGCCATCTCCTTCAGGATGTCTTTCCTCATCACTGTAGCTATTACTGCTATCTGCCATCTCAAATTAACATGCTTCCTTGTTTTCCCTATTATTTTTCCCAATAGAATATAACTTCCTAGAAAGTGGTGGCCATTTTCCATTTTTTTTTTTTTTTGGTTTTTGTATCTAAGCACCTAGAACTGTGCCTTGCATTTAGTTGCTTAATGACTGCTTGTCAGGTTGAACTGAATTGAAAAGTCAGGACATCATAGAGTAGGGTTGGGAATACCAGGAAATAGAAACTGAATTGAATTGCAAAAGAAGGAATAGCCAGTATTAACAGTCACAGAAGGGAAAGCATATCAATCAGTCAGTCTCTCTCTCTCTCTCTCCCTCCCTCCTTCTTAGATCCTTCTTTCTATTCCTATCTTCCCTTCTCTATCTCTATTGCTTTTTCTGTCTCTGTTGCTTTTTCCTCTCTTTTCTTTTTTCCTTCTCTTTTTTCTCTAACCTAATCTTCTCGCCTTTTCCTTCTCTGCCTTTTCTCTCTCTTCATCATTTGTCAAATGGAATCAAAGTTCAAGCAAATATTATCTAATATTTCCACTTAAAACTAATTGAAATAAGAATATTCTAGGAAGTCAGTTATATGTCTAGAAAAACTTGTATAAATCCTATAAATGGATGATGGTCTGCAAAGGATTAACACAGGGTTTGGTGACTAGGATTTGATTATTAGGCATTAATACTATAGGTTTCTTAGAAATGAGGGCTGCATATTTTCAATCAATTAATCAACAAATAAGTGCCTACCATGAGTCAAGCAGTGTCTTAGGTGCTATTTAAAATCAAATTAGGAAGACTGGGCTTTAAATCTCTCATAAATAAATCACTTAATTCCAGTCAGTCTCAGTTTCTATAGATGGAATATGGGAATAATAATATCTGTATGATAACCCTTGTAAAGCATATTTTTCAAATTTCAATGTGCTTCACATATTTTAAAGTACATTGCAAATTTAACATCATTATATAAATATTCTTTTTCCTCTGAGGCTAGTAGGCTTAATTTAACTTTGGATGTTTGAAATAATTAGGTTTATATTTCTTTTCTTTATACAACCATCAAAATAACTAAATTAAATTGCTTTTTGTTTATGTGAAAACACACCAAATAAGGCCTTATACATAGAGGACCCTCTGTAAATATATGTTGAACGCATGAATGAATGGATGAATGGGTGATAAAAGACTCCTGATTGATTTTTTAAAATAAGTCAGTGGTTTTTCAATAGAAAAAAACAACACTTTCCACTTCTAGTTTAAAATGAATCAGAAAGTCATGATATAAATCAAATTTTACATTTTGGGCATGGGATATTTCTCTTCAGACTTAAAATATAAATAGGTTTTAAATTCTCTAATGAATGTTTCACAACCTGCTGTCTTTACTTCCCCCTACTTGCTCTTTCCTTAATTCTCTGCAATTTGAGTTTATTCCCTTCTGTCCATAAGGGACAGCTAGGAGTGTCTAGGGATATTTTGGGGGTATATATCCCAACCTTCTGGGGTTGATATCAGGAAAGTCAATCATACCCAGCACTTAATAAATGTTTGTCAAATTCAATTGAATTGAATCACACCTCTTGGTGCCCCTAAACTTGGTGAGTCTAAAACAGAGACTAAATATTGAGCCAGAGGGACTGTGGACTTGACCCAGTATGACATTTCTTGGGTAACATAGTACATAGTAAAATTTTTACATAGTAAAATAGCACATTTTAGAATTTTAACTACAGGATTTATTCTGCCTTCCTGTGGACTTGATTTTCTAGAGAAGGGAGTTTTCTCCTAAAATGTTACTGGAGACTAAAAAGGAGCATTTTTCAGCATTAGCCTCAATGTTCTATCCCTTCTTTAGTCTTTCAAGTACAAGGACTGTCATCTATTCAGGCCACTGGAAGGATTGTCTTGTCTAGAGAAATGGAAACAGACTCAATGACACCAGGAGCTCTGATAGTGTTTTTGTACTTTGTAGGCCAGTTAACATTTCACCAGACACCATAGGTTGCTTTTCCTCAAGGACAGGACAAAAGGGAATATGCTTGGATTTCACTGGGAAGACTTCAGATGAGACCACAGAAATAACTTCCCTCCTATAGGAATTCTGTGTTATTCAAGAGCATTATGGGAGTGGATTGGGAGGAAAGGGAATTTGCAGAGTGACCCCTGGAAAATGTTACAACAGACTGGTGTGCTTCCCATGCTATTTCTCTGGTAAGACTAAGCAGAGAATAGAGTGTTAGAGGAAGCAACTTTCTGTTCGAAATTTCCTGTGCAGTTAAAGTTGACTCCAGGAGGTCAAGATTTGGGATCTGTGTCCTCATTCTCTCATCCTCTGTTTCCTACAATATGACCAAATGAAGATTTCCATTGCCAGGTGGTATAATCTTAACATCAACCTAGCCTTCCGTATTTTGCGTATGGGAATTAAATAGTCTTCTTTATTCTAATCTTCAGTTTTTCTTTTTCTCTGAGCTTATTTCCATCTTTCTTCACACATACAGATCTCATCTATATGGTAAAACAAAAACAAAAGACCTAAAAATGACAATAGCTACAGCCCAATTACCTTCTTTTTACCATCATACTTGAGCAGCCAGAATCTATTGATCCTAAATTTTCAATACTTTTTTTGTCATTTGACCCCATTTGGTATTTTCTTGGCAAAGATACTAGAGTGGTTTGTGATTTCCTCCTCCAGTTCATTTTTCAAATGAGGAAACTGAGGCAAATAAGGTTAAAAATTATTTGTCCAGAATCACACAGTTATAGAAATATCTGAGGCCAGATTTGAATCCAGGCCACCTAGCTACCCCTTTAACTACTTGCTTTTTTGCCTTAACTCCCTACAAAGCAGTGGTATGCTAATAACTGTTTAACAACAATTGAAGGATATATATGTACATATATATTACACACATGTATGCATATATACATACATGTATATGTTTGAAGACATATTTTAAAATTTAATTTACATTATTAACATTTTATTCATTAGTTTACTAAGTCTAGATAATCAACAAATAAGAAAAAAACCTTGATTTATAGAATTTGCTGATTTCCTAGGTATAAATGATCGCACTGAAGACTTAATATTTGACTTGATAAGAGCTAGTTTAAGTTGGTTCCAGAACATGCCTTCTGAAAACTGACTTCAACTTCTTCCACTATGATGAAACAGATTTCTTGGTTTCCAAGAATGAACTAAGAGCCAACTCAAGGAATGGTCTAAATTTTTTTCAAAAATTAATTTTATGGGGCAGTTAGGTGGCACAGTAGAACACTGGCCCTGGAATCAGGAGGACCTGAGTTCAAATACAACCTCAGACACTACCTGGCTGTGTGACCTCAAGGGCAAGTCACTTATCCCCATTGTCTTGCAAAAAACAAAAACAACTTATTTTAGGGTCTGTTGACAGGTATTTACATCTAGAGGCAAAAAGCACGAAAAAAGAAAATAAGAATAAGGAATAGGCAAAATGAATTAAAAAAATGAAATAAAAGTCCCATTCTTAGAGCTCTCTTCCTTCATTTCTGCCTTCTGTCTTCATTCAAGTTCCAGCTAAAATTTCCTCTTTTTTAAGAAGTCTTTCCTGATCCCTCTTAATGCTAGTGTTTTCTCTCTATTGATTATATAGAAATAATTTTGTATATGATTGCTTTGTACAAAGTTGTTTGCAAATAACCCCCCCCCCTCCATTAGACTGTGAGCTCTTTGAGGGTAGGGAACTTTTTTCTTTCTTACTTTGTATCTCCAGTTTTTAGTATAGGGCCTGGAACACAGTAGGAACTTAATAAATGCTTGAGAACTGTATTCAGTCCTCTAGAGATTGTAATTGATTGGACATGTACCTATAAACTTCTAGTATTAACCTACTGTTAACTCCACTTCCAAAAATGTGTTAAAGTCAATGAATTTTGACAGAGTATAACTCATATAATTTCTGCTTTTGTGGTTCTTTTTGATCTTTTTTATTGAGTATTTAAATGGATTCGTGGTAGTAAGTTGTTTTCTTTAACTCTAACACTGTAGTCAATTATTCTTTTCCTTTTCTTTTATCCATTTTGCATTTTTTCATATAAGATTCTCCATTATTTCTTAGAATTTTTCAAATATATAATTTCTTATGACATAGAAATACACTACATACCATAATGGTCACCTGGTTTGTTTCCAGATTAAAAAAAAATCACAAATTGTGTTGTTCGACTATTTCTGTACATAAAGACTGTTTTCTTTCTTCTGTCAATGATCTTTTTGAGGGTATGATCTTAGAGGTGGAGTAGGCCAAAGGGAATATATATTTTTGTAGTTTTTATTGTCTGATTCATATTGCTTTTCCAAAATGTTAGAACAATTCATAATTTAGTAGTAAAATAATATTTCTGTTTAACCACAGCCATGTCAGCACTGAATTGTGTTGTCTTTTCTTTTCTTTTCTATTTTAATTTGCATATTATAGACTCTCAGAGTTGTTTTGCTTTACATTTCCCTTGAGGAGAGTCTTATTTTTTTGTATATGGTTATTTATAATTTGTGCTTCCCTCCAAATTTTTCTATTGATTATCATCTTTGACTTCTCTATAGGCCTTTGATTATATTTGGGGATTGTGTTGAGTTTGAGAGGAAAAGTTGGGTACTTGTATATGTGGTCTTAGAGAAAAGTTGATTGATGGGGATTTAAAAACATTTTTTTAACTTGCTAATGGTTAAGATTTCCACTATTATCTCTTTGAAGATGCCTTCCAAATATTTTTCTAAGTTGAACCTTTCTTCCAAGCTCCAGTCTTAGATTTTTAGCTACCTGTTAGTCATTTTCACTTGCATGTCTTATCTCCAATTCAGGATCTAAAAGAAATAGTGTTAGCACAGGGTCAAAGATGCAGGACTCAGCAGAGGATCTGGGTTTGCTTCTCATATCTTCTATTTATTATCTTGTGTAACTTTAGAAATGGGCAGATAGGTGAATCCACTACCTACTATCTACTACATTCTAGTAGATAGAATGCCAGTCCTGGAATCAGGAAGACTCATCTTGCATTCAAATGTGTGACTTCCTAGCTGTGTGACTCTGGGCAAGTCACTTCACCAGTTAACCTCAGTTTACTCAACTGTAAAATGAGCTGGAAAAGGAAACTCAAACCACTCAAGTATCTCTGCCAAAAAAACAAGCCAAAGGGGATCATGGAGAGTCAGGAATGATTAAACAACAACTAACTTTTAAAAAGTCACTAAATCTCTCCAGGCCTCTGTATCTCATTATCAGGATGCAGAATGAGACATAAATCTTGGATTGTCATGGGAATTTATTTTGCTTGATTATCCATTTGTTACAAGGTATTTTTTTGTTGTTGTTGTTTTGTTTTTTTAAGATTTTTGCTTGCCCAAGGCCACATAGCTAGGTAATTATGAAGTGTCTGAGACCAAATTTGAACCCAGGTACTCTTGACTCCAGGGCAGGTGCTTTATCCACTGCGCCACCTAGCTGCCCCTTCTTTTATTTATTTATTTTTTAATAATGGAGGAGGAAGTAGGAGGAAGTAACGGAATTTAGAGAAAGGCTATTCTCTTCTTTCCATTTCTAATGAGGAGAGAACAGAAGCTAGATTAGTAGTACAGCCTTAATAGGTACACATATCAAACTTTTAAATATTTACTTACATATCTAATAAAATAAACTTATTACATATTTAAAAATAAAAATGAATACTGGACTTGGAAGCAGTGACTTTACCACTAAAAAACTAGATGACCTTAGTCAAATCATATAAGCTGTTTGTGTCTTGGTTTCCTCATCTATAAAAGGAAAGAGAAAGACAGTATGACAGTGGAGATTTAGCTGGCCTCTAAGTCATGAAAAAAACCTGGGTTTGCATCCAACCTCTGATACTGCCTGCATGATCTTAGACAAGTTAATGAATCTCTTGGTGCTCCCATGGAATTTTCTAAGATTGTAAGTTTCAGAATAGCTGCTGATCTATTGGTGGATTTTCCTCATCAAGAAATTTGCTATACTGATGAAGTCACAAAGTCTGAATCAAGTTTTTTTAAGAAGTTTGGCAAGGAAAATCCACATTTTTCATGAAATCCACTTTCCAACATAGTAGATATCCATTAATAGAAAAATGATTAAAGGAATTGTGATTTATGAATGGAATAATATTTTGCTATCAGAAGTGATGAGAATGACGATCACAGTGTATTTTTATATTTTATGGCAAATGTCTCATTCCCTATAAACTGTCCTATATTCCCATGGAAAAGTATAAGAAAACTTATATGATCTGATACAAAATGAAGAATGCAGCACTTGGAAGAGTATACCCAGTGACTATAATACAAACAATATATAAATAAATATATACAAATATATGCAAAAAACATATAAAGGATTAAAACAACAAAACAGTACAATAATTGAAATTGAATGCTATGGAATTATACTGATCAAGTTCCTTCAAAGAAAAAATAGAATGATTTTTTTTTTGCTAAAGCTGGGGGACTGTGAAAACACTTTCAGAGTTTTTTGATACATTGATTAGTTTTGTTGAACTTTTCCCTCTTTTTTATTCTTTCCTCTAGGATGTCTGGGATACATTGGAGAAATCTATTCATTAAAAATATTCATTCCAGTTTTGTCCAGTAGCTTACCTGTGACTAAGAAGTTCTTTCTTTTATTTAGCCACAATTCAACCTGTTATATACCAGGCAGAAGTAAAGGGGTCCATACTTATAAAATACTGCATTGCTTTTCATTGGTCTATTCTGCCTGGCAGGGTACTTGTCACTGAGGAGTGGCAAGACAGTATGACATAGACTTCAGTCTGGATCCAGAGCCAGGAAGATGTGGGTTCAAACCCTACCCTGAATTCCTATAAGTCATATCTAACTGTGGGCAAGTCTTTTAGCCTCAGTTTTCTCGTTTATAAAAGAGAGAAAAGAATACAATGGTGGATGGTTGCAGTTTTGAAATGGGGTAATATTTATAAATCAATTGACAAATTGATTCTCAGAGAGAGTAGAGGTCAGCCAGGCATAGTGGTACACATTCCATGACACTGGAAAGGCTGAGATTGATGGATCACTTAAATTTAGGAGTTCTGAGGTAAAAGAAGACTAAAGTCAATTGAGTATCCACACTTGAGGATGACATCAGTGGTGAATGGGGAACCAGTTCAGGGAGAAAATGGAGCAAATCAAAACTCCTATGCTGATCAGCATTGGCTCAGCATTTGTGAATAGTTGCTGCATTTCTTACTTGAGTGAAATAGGGAGATCCAATCATAAAAGAGAAACAAAGAGATTAAGAAAGAAAGGAAAAAAAGAGAAGGAAAGAGAAGAAAGAAAGGCAGAAAGAAGGAAAGGAAGAAAAAAGAAAAAGAAAAAGAAAAAAAAAGAAAAAAAAAAAAAGAAAATAAAGAGCAGTATGCATGAACTGCCCAGCATTCTGGGAACAGGGATACTTGGCTCCATTTGTTCAATTAACATTTTTAAATCTTTCCTTTCTTCTCCAAAACATGCTATATATAAAAGCAAGCATATCATTGCCCTCCTCTGGGTCTCAGTTTTATCATTTGTACAGCAGATGTGAAAGTACAAATTAACTCAAGCTTTACTTGCAAGGTGAGATAGTAAGAAAGTATCCAGTTGCCTTAAATTAGTTTGGGTCTCCAGGCCCACATAAATTATAACCAAAGGTTAGCACTTGCACTTGAAATGTCAGAACTAGTATAAGTGATCTTAAAGAAACCACTGAGAATGGGAAAAAGACCAGAAGGCTGGAGACAAGTAAATGTTGTCCTGGTTTTTAAAAGGAAAAAAGAGTAGATTCCAGCAACTATAGACCAATAAACCTGATGTCAGTTCCCAGCAAATTTCTAAAATGAGTTATTAAATAGATGGTGGTTTGTGAGTATTTAGGAAAGAACATGGTTGTCACTGAAGCCAAAATGGATTCTCTAAGAATAAAGTAACCAAGGAAACCTTATTTCCGTTTTTTTTTGGATAGGATTAATATCTATTAGTTGGTAAATCAGGATGAATACACAGACTTAGTACATATTTATTTTGGCAAAATGCTTGACAAAATCTTTCACAACAGATTAATGGATAAGAGAGTGAAAAATGAGGGTACAGTTATGTTGAGTTGCAACTGGTTGAAGAATTGTACCCAAAGAGTATTGATTAATAAACTAGTATAAATGTAGAGCAGCGAGGTCAAACTCAAATAAAAATGATCTCTGAAGGTCACATGTTGACTTAAAAAAACTACAGATTAACAATATCTATGACTATGTTATATTGTATATTTATTAAACATTTCACATACATATATTTATAGATTTTGGTTTTTGCAAGGCAATAGTTAGATAATTAAGTGACTGAGATTAGATTTGAACTCAGCTCCTCCTGACTCCTGGGTCAGTCCTCTAAACACTGTGCCACCTAGCTGCCCCTCCCAATTATATTTTAATTGGATTGGTGCTGCACTAAAGAGTTTTATAGACCCTATGCTGTGAGTTTGACAATTCTAGTACTGAAGGATGTCTCTATAGGGGGTATCACTTGATCTCTAGTCTTATGACTTTCCAGTTCAATAATTTAAATCAATATATAAGACTTTAAAGGGATGCTTATCAAAGTTATAGATGACACAAAATTTCCATGGATAGTTAATATCCTAGATGGCAAAATGAAGACTAAAAAATCATCTTTTAAGACTGAAATTGTTTCAAAAAATTATGTGCACACAAATTCAGTCTCAATAGGAGATGCCTAGCTTAACAAGACTTTGCATGAAAAAGACTTTTTGGGGTAGGTTGGTTAACAAGTTTAATTGGCCAAGAGTTTAGTGTGAGCTGATTGTGTACTGTTATTGTTAATCAATCAATTAACTAATCAGCAAGAATTTATGAAGCACCCACTGAATGCCAAGTTAGGAATATAAATACAGACATAAGACAGTTCCTTTTTATACTAATAGTTTTAAGCTACAGTAATAAAATTATAGTGTCCAGAATGAGGAAATTGGTCTCACTGGAGTCCTGGATGAAGAGCTAACCTCCATAGCATTCATTTACAGAAGCCATATTTAATAGGAGTTATGTCAAGAGAAGGGCAATCAGAATGGTAAAGCTTCTAAACTGTACTAGGAGAGTACAGTAGAGAGTTTGGAAGAAAGGAGGGATATTCCAACTGAAGAGAGCTATAGAAACTATCTTCAAATAAGGAGAGGATTCATGTGGAAGGAGGAGCAAACCATGATTTATTATTTTACAGGTCAAACTTAGGATGGGTAAAAGTAACAGGAAAAGATATTTTAGTTTTTCCTATGAAATCCCTTTCTACCTATTGAAGCAAGGTCTGAGTGATTATTTGTCCATGTATATTGTAGAGGGTATTCCAGCTTGAAATAGAAAGTTAAATTTAATCATCTCTAAGGATCCTTTCAACTTGAAGATTTGGCAGTTATGTGGCACATTATATAGAGTACAAAGAGTATTTGACTGTGGAGTCAGGAAGATCTGCATTCAAATCTAGCTCCAGACAGTGACTGGGCCATTACTTGGTTTTTCTATGACTCATTCTGCCAGATGGAGTTAATAATAGCTCTGACCTACCAGGGCTGTTATGCTATTAAAATGAGTTATTTACTTTGCAAACCTTAAAATATTATATAAATACTAGCTGTCATGACCATCATCATTTTATGAAGGCAATCAAAGAAGTTCAAAAAGTATATGGTATCAGAAGAGATAAGGAGTAGAATTTAGGAGAGGATGTCATTTCTTCCCTAGATCTAGGAGGATTATTTTTTCATGTTACAAAGTATATAGAGATATATCAATAGCAGATATGACTTAGCAATAGACTTAGAGCACCAATCTGCATTTATTTCCATACTTTGGATACTTCATAAAGAACTAGGTGTCTCTGAGCAGACAGGGCTTGGGTCAAATACAAATAGTAAGAGCTCACATTACAAATTCTCTTAACAACCTGTGAGTTAGGTAGGGCAAGTAGTCTTATGCTCTTTTTACAAAAGTGACAACTTTTGAGGAAAGTGAAGACTTGTTGGAAATCATGGTTATCAGAAACTAGAACACTGACCTCTTGATTTTCTCCACTGAAGCATATTTCTTCTCTCATGTCAGGATACTCTTCTCTGGAAAGTTCTAGAACTTTGAATAGAATCAGTTGGATCTCCTGGGAATAGAGGCAAGGAGAGTTGCAGATTTCTTTGGTTCTTAGAGTCCAACAGATTCTCAAAGATTCATTTGAAAGGTAGTATTCAGTCACATTTAGGATCATGGAACACTAATTTGAAGCCAGGAGTGAGTAAGGGAGCATGCAAAATAGGATTAGTATCCTTCTAATGGTTAGGGTGAAATAGAGGCAGGTCCTTCCTCGGTTAAATAACTCAGGTATGGATACCCTTTGTTCTCTAGGCTCCCAAAGCCTCTCAAACTGTAAATGGAACACTGGTTAATTATTGTTTAATTATTGTTTAAAAACCAATTGGCACAGTACAATCACTGCATTAATTACCCAGACAGCATCTGCTTTCACTCCCATCCCACCCCCTTACTCCTCCACCAAGTCCCTCTCTCCTACTTTAATTCACATTTAGCTTGAGAGAACATCTCTTTTCTCCTGCCTAACTTGATCTCATCTATGCCAGGGAAGAGGAATAAACCATAAAAGCCCACTTGGGAATTAAAGAGTTTTTGACAGCTGTCCAAGATAGAAAGTATCCACCTACAGAGTTTCAGGATAGGACCAAGTATCATAGAAAAGTGAAAGGGGGGGGGATTTGGGAAGAGAGAGGGGATATATACAGAAAGACAAGAGGATAGAAATAATAGAAAGAGGGAAAGGGACAGAAGTAATTAGAGAAGACAGAAGTGCATGCTGGCGGTATCCACAGAAAGGAGAACTGAAAAAAGAATCAAAGAAATCAAAGAAAATGCAGACAGAGAGAGGGAGAGAAAGACGTGGGGGAGGAGGGGAGAGAGAAAAACAGAGACAGAGAGAGATGAGAGAGAAAAAGACAGAGATAGTAAGAAGATAATAAGGAAAAGGGGGAAGGATGTGGAAAATCTCATGAGAGGAGGAGAGTGAAGAGAGGGGTGAGGAGGGGGAGAGGAAAGGAAGGAGAAAGAGAAAGAAGAGATGGGGAGGAGAAATGTAGGGGAAGGACAGTGCAGAGAGGAGAAGTAGGAGACTGAAGAGAAAGAAGATGTTAATGCAAGATAGTCAGGAAAAGGATAAGGTAGAGTAATAGAGAAGAATAAGGGAGAAAGGCTCTTCCCACATAGGAAGGACGAACAGCTCAGTGACACCCCAGCAAAGGAGGACAGTCCCCCGCTGTGCTCTTTGGGGGCCTGGGCTAGAGCGGGGAGCAGGGAGAAAAAAGAAGAAACACAGTGCTTTTCCCCGCTGCGAAAGGACGCCCCCTCCACTCCCCCCGGCCCGCACCAACCCCCCCACTCTGGCGCACCCCAGGCCCCAGTTCCCCCAGCTCCCCGCCCCGCCCCCCTTCCCTCGGATGCTTCCTTCGCTAGGGCTTTTCCTGCGGGGCTCAGGAAGCTGGCCTAGCACCGCCACAAACAATAGCTCGGGGCTGTGCTCTGGTCTCGATCCTCCTGCAGCTCCTCCCGGTGCGGCGGCCGGCCGGACTCGGGGCGGGCAGGGCTAAGAGGAGCGAGCATTTCCCGGAGTCCAGAGGGAGCCGGCCCGAGGCAGGTCCCGACCCCCAGCCCGGGCGGGTGCAGCCCGCGGCCAGCGGCCCTGGGCATTGTTGGCACGGAGTTGAAGGAGCAAGATCAGGAGCCGGAGGAGGAGCAGCAGGAGGAGGAGGAGGAGGAAGAGGAGGAAGAGGGAGGAGGGAGAAAAGAGGAGGGAGGAGGGACCCAGCCAGAGCAGGAGGGAGGGAGCTAAAGAGCGAGCAGGCGAGAGAGGGAGGGAGGAAGAGAGAGAGAGAGAGAGAGGGAGAGAGAGAGAGAGAGAGAGGCAGAGAGGGAGAGAGAGGAGAGAGAGAGAGAGGGAGAGAGAGGGAGGGGAGGGAGGAGGAGGAGGAAAAATAAAGAGGAGAGAACGGAGCAGGGCTGAACAATAGAGACAGGCTGACGAGAGAGAAGGAGGACCAGCTGCTGCCGCTGGAGGAGGAGAGCGGGGGGCTGAGGCATCTTGGACCCCTGTCCTCGAGTCAGGAAGGAGGCGAGCAGCCCGGCCGAGGGAACGGGCTGCCATGGGGGAGCCGGCTGAAGGCTCCCCCAGCCCTCCCAGAGCCTCTGCCTGAAGCTGGGCAGCATCTCCTCCGGGCCACTGTCCCCATCCCGCGCCCGCCCGCCCTCCAAAGCCCAATTCCTTAGGTTTGATCGTCCAAGCTTCTGGGCACTGGGTCTCTGGCGCCCCCGCCCTCGCCCCCACGGAGCAGACGAGACGCCGGCCCTCCGATTCACCTCCCGGGGGTGGCCCGCAGAGCTCCCTCCCCAGTCATGAACCCCCCGGAGGGGGCAGCGGAGGAAGGAGGAGCCGCAGACTCGGACGTGGATGCATTTTTCCGGACAGGTAAGACTGGCAGGGGGCGATGGGGGTGGGGTGGGGGCGAGAGGAAGTCTTCCTTTGGGGCTTTGGGTTGCTTTGCTAGGGGCAGCATTGCCTACAAGTTTGGAGAAGGGGAGCTGCGCCGTAAGGGGGGAGTCTCTTCCCCTCCCCCTCCCAACCCTATTCCTCTTCTGCTCCCCCTTTCCCCCCCCCCCACAACCCCCACGCTCCTGCTCTACACTCGTTGTCTGGATTAGAGTTACCGTGATTACTGTTGTTCTATCCAAGTCCGAGACCCTGTGGGCGCTTCGCTACGACTGGGGGCTCGTGGGCGGGATGTGGGGCTCATTCTCTTTTCCTTTGCCCTCTCGTGCCCCTCAGTATTAGACCCCATCCGCGCGCGCCTGTGCCCCGTGTATCTGTGTGTGTGTGTGTGTGTGTGTGTGTGTGTGTGTGTGTGTGTGTATCTGTGTGTGTGTACGGGGGGAAGGCGAGGAGAGGAGGTGGGGAGTCAGAGGTCTGTCCACTTCAGCCGCCTTCCCAGGCGCCGGGAGATGGGGCGATGTTGCCTCACTTGGTAGCGTGCAGCTCCTACAGGCTCAGCTCTCACCGCCCCCGACCTCCTCCTGTACCCCGTCCTCTTCCTCAAGCCCCTTCTGCTTGTCCTCTCTTCAGCCACAGGCACGAAGGGCAGCTGACTAGCAAAGCGCAGGGTCCAACCTGGGGAGGGGGAGCACGGGGCTGGGGGCTTCCTTCGGAGAGAGGCGGGTAGCTAGAATTGGGTGAAGATTAGGAGCCGGGAAGGGCGGAACGGGAGCTGGGAATCCCAAAACCAGGAGGCTGGGAGCTGGGAGCCGTGAGTCACGGTCTCCCTGCCGGGAACTGATAGCCAGCACCACTTGCTGGAGGAGAGAACTGGCACCAACTGGTGTTTGGATGGAGCCAGAGACTCAGACTTCAGTGGGGAGCCTTGGCCAAGGAGCAGCGGGGCGGAGCACGCCTCTCTTCTCACCTCTTTCTCTCCTCCTTTAATGGGAATGCAGAATTAGCCCTAGCAGGTGGAGGGCATTTCGTAACAATCACAGCTCATTCCTGGAAGTCTGAGTTAGCATCCCCACCTCCCACCACTGTGGGGACCGAATTTTGGTTTTTCCATGGCTGCCTGGGGAGGGATGATGATTAAAAAACAGGGAAAGAGAACACCCCGTAGGGGCTTTCATTTCCACAATGCCATTCAACTATCTATCTCTTATCTATCATTCATTTATTTCTGTCCATCTGTCTTTCTGTCTATAGGTATGTATATATCTACATAAGCATATACATATGTGTATAAGAAAGTATATATATATAATATGTAAATACATGTGCATTTGTGTATGTGTATATGAGTATGTAATGTATATAGCCATCTGTTCATTTCATCTATAAATTCCTTATATCCCTCATGTCAGAGGGCCAGGTGCCTTATAGAGGCCTCTACATCATACATTTCTATGTATTTATAAGGCTGTCTTCCCTCCACCTGTAGATCTCTCTCTCTCTCTCTCTCTCTCTCTCTCTCTCTCTCTTTCTCTCTCTCTCTCTCATAGGATTGCATGCACACATTCACACACATATTATATATATATATATATATATATATATTTAAGAGGAGAGATAGATAATTAAATGGGTTCCATCTTCCTTACATGTTTAACTTCTATGTATCTATAATCAGTGTCTCTGTTTATAGTTATCTCTCTCCTCTGTATCTGAAACTGTTTCATCTGAAAATTTTACCAGAGTTTACTAAGTAATAGTAGCCTGAAGGACCTAACTTTCCCCCAAGAGACTTTAGTTAGAAGGCATAGACAAGCAAGGTCATGAGGTCAGCTTGGCTCTGGACACTCTCTGCTTGTACATCTGTTTTCATATCCCTTGCTTTGCCCCCTGGGTCATCTCTTGGGAAGGAGGTGGGAGAATTGTCTTTAGATCATGTGACTTTGGAAGCAATGACCAGCCATATGTTCTGTGACTGGGCAAGAGTGTAAGTAGCCAGGAACCCCTTATATTCTGATAGAGTTCTTCAGACCCAGATGAAAGAGATGAGATTCTCCTCCATTAAAATCTTCTCCCCAGGGTGCTCTCTTCCTTCAAACTTTCTACTCCCCATCCCCCAAGAAGCTTAAATTCTAAAAAGGAGTCAGAAAGCTGACCTGTGTGGAATCTGAGGGAGGGAAGGTTTCATTTGTTTGGAGTATCTCCCCAGAGATCCCTCCTCTTCTTTCTTTCTCAGAAGCAAGGCAAACTATAAAGTGAGAAAAGATAGTTTACACGTAGGAGTCCTCCTTTTTGGATTTTTATCCTTCCACCCTACACCCATCCCCAACAAACTCATCCAGGGACCTCATGCTCATAGATCAATGTCAGGCTCCAGATCTATCTTTGCTATTTCCCTTCTCAGTCATTAATACTCACCTGTTTATCCGGGAGGCCAATCAGTCAGCCTGTAAGCTTTCAATAAGAGCTCTCAGGGTCATTGACTTACTAATACTCGATAAACCGATTCACATCATGTTAAAGGCAATAATGGTTCATTATGGTTTAATGTTTCATCTTTTCTGGGGTTCTTCAGATTATATCATGTAGACCACAATCTAGGAAGACTGTTTCTGCTCAGATCACGGTAAACAGCAGCCTGGGGTCAGATTGTCTAGTGAAGTCCCTAAGGGACTTTTCCTTTTAATCCCTCCAGGGAAACCTGGGTTTGATTTATAGTTGGAAGTAGTCAAGGAAAGAGTACTACTTAAGGCATACAATAGGCAAAGAACTACAGCTCTAGAGGGAAGTTGGGGAAGGGGTATTCTGTCTGTGACTGACTTTGTTTAGGACCTGTCCTCTATGGAAGTTTCACATCCCTCCCCCCACAATAGTTCTGTCATCCTAGGATCTCATGAATCTGAGGTACTTTGTACCTTAACCCTTACCATAGGTCTGGTATAAGTTGTTTCCAAATGAAACATCAAAAGAAATCCTCATTCTTTTAATGAATTAAAAATTGTGATGATATCTTTTGATTTTATTTCACCTTCAATTTCAAATATATATCTCTTCTCTTCTTCCCAGAGAGCCATCTCTTGTGACAAGAACAAAAAAACCAAGAGGAGGAAAATTGATCTGGTCAAACTAGTCAGAACTTTGATGAAGCCAGATTCCATAATCATGCTCTTTTACCTCTGAAAAGAAGCAAGAAGTGCATTTAATCCTTATCTCCTCTCTGAGGACAAGTTTGGTCATTATCATTACAAAGTGTTTAGTTTTTGTTCTTGTTGCTCCCAAAACAGTTCCAAATCCATAGTAACATGGTTAACTTCTCTGAGCACCAGTCTGTATGATAAGTCTTTTTTTTTTAAATTATTTAAGGCAATGGGTTAGGAGTGACTTGCCCAAGGTCACATAACTAGACAATTAGGATTTGAACTCAGGATTTAAACTCAGGTCCTTCTGACTCCAGGGCCGGTATTCTATCCACTACGCCACCTAGCTGTCCCTGTATAAGTCTTAAATGATCATTCACAAGTGCATGGTATATATCCTGGCTGCCAACTGTTCATGGCCTACACATCTCTAACTTTGAGGGGAGCACTTATTTCTCTTAAAACTCTTTTATCTGAACTCTCTTTTCTACTCCTTTCCCATTTTGGTGAGTATGCTCCCCTCATCCAAGGTAAAGGAGCCAATCTAGGACTTCTTATCAATTCTTGACCCCTACCCACCCATCTCAGCCCATGGATGGATCTCAGAGCATTTTTCTGTATATCATTTGCTTTCATTTTAGTGTGTCAGAATAGTTTCTTTAATCTGTGCAAATTGGTAAGAAAGGAAAACAAGCAGGCATTTTTGAGATTGACTATGTATCCAACCATCTACAAGGTGCAATGGTGATTACAAAATAAATAGAACAAGGTCTTTAGCCTATAGTAAAGTATAGTAAAGAATAACTAAAACAGTGAATTGATCACTGGTCTTGAAATCAGAAGGGCTGAAGGCAGTCAGAAAGATATTTGACACCTACTAGTTGTGTGACCCTAGAAAGGCACTTAACCCTCATTGCTTCCTATCCAGGACCATCTCTAGTTATCCTGATTCATATCTGGCCATTGGACCCGGATGGCTCTGGAGGAGATAATGAGACTGGGTATTTATCACAGCACCCTCTCATTCAAATCCAATTCATGTGCTTGTCATGGCATCACCTCCCTGATGTCATTGTCTTCTTTGAGGATAAAGGACAAACATATCATCCACTAAAACATATAATGGAGAAAAATAAAGTACTAAAATCAGAATAAAGCAATTAGAAAGGCATGAGACCCTATTCATGGGGAAGAAAGGAGATCCATAGTTAATGTAGTGGAAAGAGGATGAGGTACCAAACAGGATTCAGAGAAGGAACTGTCAGAGAGGCAGGAGGAAGATAATGAAAGAACTGTCATTAGTCATTTTTTGTGTTCCTATTTTAGCTTTTCATGTAGATGCACTCATCTCCTCAGTGGGATCCTAAGCTCCTCGAGGGCAGAGACCATGTTTTTATAGCCTCCTCATGCTTAGCTGATGCCAGCTGCTCAAGAAATATTTGTTAAATTGAATTCCCATTATCACTCCTCACTCTCTTCCTACTAGAGGATGATGTGTCTTTGTCACAGAAATAGGAAATCCCAGAGTAACAACAGAAATCAGATAGAGAAGTAACATTGAGTAAGAAGTAAATATTAGTACTGAGAGGGAGAGGGTGGCATGGAAGAAAGAAGACTTCTTCCTAGTTTTGTTTACCAATAAGGAATAGGAGCCTTTTATTTTTTTTGAGACAATCTGGGTTAAGTAATTTGCTCTGGGTTACACAACTATTTAAGTGTCTGTGGCTGGATTTGAACTCAGGTCCTCCTGACTCCAGGACCATTGCTCTAACTACTGCATTACCTAGTTGCCCTGAAAGGGATCATTTTTTAAAATTTATTTTTCATGTTTCAAAATTTTAAATTAAAATCTGAATGTAGTGTTTTCACCTGTACTTGTCTTCCATCCCTGCAAATCCAACAGAAATTCCCCTTGGCAGAATGAAAGTTTGGAGTTGGGTCATATTACTTAGGGAAGAAGCCTCTGGAGTATTCACACAAAAGGTCTTGTGATTCTGTCATGCTGCATGGGATTATTTAAATATTTCTATCATGTCTTTTGAGAGGCAGGCCAGTACAGTAAATTTGAAGCTTAAATCTACTGCTTTTTTGGTAGTGGTTCCTTGGGAAAATTATTGATTGAACTTCTCCAAACCTTAGTTTACCTAAAATGAAGATACCTGGATTATACATCTCCAAGGCAGTTAGTAGGAAAAGTACTTCATAAAGTTTGCATCAGTCATTTGTACACTTAGGTCCTATTAGGAAGACAGGTTGTTTAGGAGAAATGGCTCCAAGATTGGCATCAGAACTAGATTTAGATGCTGGTCTTCCTGTTTACTCTTTGTATTGTCTTAAGAAAGTCTCTTAACGTCTGTGAATGTCAGTTTTGTTACCTGTAAAAACAATGAAGTTAATAACAGCTGCCCCTTGCTTACCTCACAGTGATGTTGTGAGGTTCAAGTGAGAGAACAGATTCAAAAATGCTTTTTAAACTGTTAATTGCCATCTACCTGGAAGCTATCATTATTTTGAAATCACTAAGATTTGAAAGGGAATAGTTGTTATTACCCCTTTCCTTTCAGGTCTCTGCAAACAACTTTGGGAGTTGAGGGCACATGGTTTGTTAAAAGGATGATGACCTGACTTTAGAAGAGGAGAAGATGGATTGAGGCCACAGAATAAAGAATCCAGACTAGGGGCACAAAAGGTCTCCCTGGACTCTATATATTAAAAAATATACCAGTACAGATGATTTGGGGAACCAGGAGGTAGGGTAGATTTGACCCTGCCTGAGGTGGAAGATGAGATTCAATGACCATTCAGATTTCCTTTGGTACTTGGAGGCTGCAATTCAATGAAGGAACAAATATTCAAGCAAAGAATGGTTAACCACTTGTTTGGCAAGTGGGGGGGTGGATTTATGTGTGGACTAAGATCAAATGTGATACTTTAGGCTGAAGTAAGGAATAATATTTGCCTGGTCACATCTCAGAATATTGCTAGGAAAAAAAGAGCATCTCATTCAACCCACAACTGAGGAAGAATCACCTTTTCAACTTAGGACCACATATTTAGAGCTGAAATGGACCTTAGAGGTAATTGAATTCAATTGTCCTCAGTTTTTTACAGACTGAGGAAACTGAGGCAAAGAAAAATTGAGTGCTTTGCTCAGGTCACTCAGCTATTAAATATCTGAAGTGGGATTTGAATCTAGACCTTCCTGACTTCTAATCCAGTGCCCCACCTACTATCCTATGCTGTCTCTCTAACTCAAGAAGTAGTTGTCTAATTTTTCACTTTTTTTTGTTTGTAAGGCAATGGGTTAAGTGACTTGCCCAAGGTGATTATTAACTCTTTGAGGTAGGTAATTATTAAGTGTCTGGGTCTGTATTTGAACTCTGGTCCTCCTGACTCAAGGGTCAGTGCTCTATCCACTGTGCCACCTAGCTGCCCTGGTTGTCTAGTTTTTGTCTGAGAATATCTTGTTGGGGGGGGGGGGAGCATAGCTAGTGAAGAGAGGGACAACTTGAGGCTCATGAAGATCTGGGTTCAAGTCCTCCCTGTGTTACATATTACATATATATGACAATAGGAAGGTTGCTTTCTCAGTATTTCTCAGACATCATTCTAAGACTTAAGATACAGCCAAAGTTGTGAATCTGCACTAGTGGAGGAAATTTCAACACCAGGATTTACAACATGGATAAACAAATAGGTTTCGTATGCTTTCCCACGCTCCCCTCTTCCTAAAAAAGTAAAAGGGAGTCCTCTGACACCATTCTCTGTGATGCTAGGTTGAAACTGTTATAAATATGTTAGTACAGCAGTAGTAATCAGGATTGGAGTTGGGAAAACCTGAATTCAAATCCTATCTCAGATACTTATCAGTTATGTGACCAGGACGAGTCACTTAACTTCAGTATGTCTCAGTTGTCTCAACTCTAAAGTGAGAATTTATGAGTACCTACCTCCCAGGATTGTGAAGATCAAATGATATAATATTTTTAAAGTGCTTAGCACTTGATATAGTAGGTATTTAATAAGATTCTTTTTTCCTTTTCCTATTCCTTTTTTCCTTCTTTGTGGAATGAAGGACTACTAAAGCAGATGAGGGTTGGCCCCTATTTTCTTTTTTCTTTTTGCAAGATAATGGGGTTAAGTGGCTTGCCCAAGATCACATAGCTAGATAATTATTAAGTGTCTGAGGCCAAATTTGAACTCAGGCCCTTCTGACTCCAGGGTCAGTGTTCTATCCACTGCACCACCTAGCACCGCCCCCCCCCCCCCACACACATTTTCTTTAACAGTAGTCAACCAATATCATTCATCAGGTATCTACAACCTACAGAGCACCAGCCCAGGGACAGGGGGAAGGAAAGTGAGATGCCTCTCACAGGACTGTCTCCGTTTGTTACTATTTCTCCCTGCCCAGAAAAAAGGCTAAATTTTCAGGCAGGTCATTCAACTTCCAAGTAGCATAGGGTCTGTGAGCTGTGGAGGAATCTGCCTTGTATGGTAGGGATGGAGCCCATGCTTCTTCCTTGCCTCAGGTGGATATAATCAGTCATCTCCTTTTTTCTTTTCCTATCTGTTGCCATTCAGACTCCTTCTGTAAGACTTTTGTATGGGAATAACTGGCAGCTTAGCAACTTGGAAGTGATTGACAGTCACAAGGCTGATGGATCGATGCAAGTCCTTGAAATCCTCTCTGCCAAGGAATGAAGGAACAGAGTTTCAGCTGGGAGGATGGTGGGATTGATTTGGAGATGCAAAGAGGGAAGAACTGTGGGCAAGGCTCTTGTGTTGAGGATAGAGGGGGCAACAGTGCTACCTATAATCTATTGGTGGGGGGAGTGGGAAGGATCTCTTTGTCCCTTCCCCTCCTGCCCCCAGTTTCTCAGTATACACTATCTAACTTCCAGTACTTTAGGGCTTTAGAGCTGCCATTGCTGCAATGCCTTTGCAGGGAATGTGAAGTCTGGAAGATGACTCTTTAGGAGTCATATAATCCAATCTGTCTTCTTCCAGTTAGTGACATCAGAGAAGTCAAGTGAGTTAGTCACCAAGAGTTTGTGACCAGTTTTTGGTCTCCAGTCCTTTGTCTTTATGCTGCCCCATGGAACCTCAGGAGGATTTTTCTCAGAAGGCAAATAGGTGGCATACATACCCTGGGTTAACTATATCATTTATAGTCTTCTAAGCAGCTAGGGAGTATTAAAGGTCTGACCACTTTATTTCTTTATTTTTTTAGGTTTATTTATTTATTTTTTTGCAAGGCAAATGGGGTTAAGTGGCTTGCCCAAGGCCATTCAGCTAGGTAATTATTAAGTCTCTGAGACCGGATTTGAACCCAGATACTCCTGACTCCAGGACCGGTGCTTTATCCACTGCGCCACCTAGCTGCCCCTACTGTGCCACCTAGCTGCCCCAGGTCTGACCACTTTAACAGAATAGGATGTAGGTTCCTTGAATATATTCCTCTGTTCCTTGAGGGCAGGGACAACTTCACTTTTGTCTTTGTATCTCTAATAGAACACCTGACCCAGGCAGACATTTAATAAATAATTATTGACTGATTGGTTGTTTGAATCCTTGCCTTATATTCTGAGGTCCTGGGATATGTATTACTTATTTTGCTCTGAAAGGCACCTACAACTGGCAATATAGTACAATGGTTACAACACTGGGTCTGCAGTCAGGATTTCAAATCTGGTCTCAGACACTTATTAACTATGTAATCTGGGAGAAATCACTTAACCTCTGTTTACCTCCATTTCCTCACCTGTAAAGGAAGAATAATAACAGCACCTACCTCAAAGAGTTGTTAGGATGAGATACATTTGTAAAAAAGTACTTAGTATAGTACTGTATAAACACTTGTACCCTTCCCCCTCAGCCTTTTAATTTTTCTGGGATTTTTTTTTTTTTTTTTTTTTTGGTTTTTGCAAGGCAATGTGGTTAAGTGACTTGCCCAGGGTTGTACAGCTAGATAATTATTAAGTGTCTGAGGTAGTATTTGAACTCAGGTCCTCCTGATTTCAGGGCCAGTGCTCTATCTACCACACCACCTAGCTGTCCCATTTTTCTGGGATTCAATATTATTTAACTACAAAGTTTGTTTTTTTATTGTAATTTATTAGTTCAGGTTCTACTATGATCTATGAAGGAAGCTTGTCAAAATTACCTTCATCTACAGCCATAAAACAATCACATCATTTCCCTTTGGTCAGGCTTTGGTGTCTATGCAAGTCAACTTTACTAAACTAGAGAGCGCCTTCCAAGGCTGTAGTTCTTTGAACTATTTTTGTCTCTTCACATCTATCATGTAGGAAAACCCTGGCTAGGAAATTCCTTCCATTGTTTCAGATCAGCAACTCACCTGTAACTTATGAGTGTGCATAGGGTATTAGAAGAATAAGTGGCTTTTTCATACTCTCACAGCCTGAATGGGCTAGAGATGGGACTGCTACCTAGTCTTTCTGACTCTGAGACCTACCTTCTATCTACTGCAATACTGTCTTTCAACTCATAAACTGAAATTCCTTCACACACATTAGTTAAATTGAATTAGAGAATATTTATTACTTATTCATCAAATTACTGCATGACAAACTCCTCAAAGAATCTCTGGGTTTTGATTAACATGTCTTCTTTGTGGGACAGATTATAAAAATGGTTGGCAAGAGGGCTTAAGAGGGAAAGACTCTCTGTGGCCTGGATGTTGGGCCTCAGGAACCTCTTTCTATCTAAATGCTTCTGAGTAATGGAGTTGGAACTGGACTTCAAACCACTTGGAAGGCATATAGAAGGGAGGAATAAAATCTCAGAGTAGGAATCAAGAAATTTGGTTCCGAGTTTTATCATTTCAATAACTGTCTATGTGACTTTAATTTACCTCTCTGGATCTCTTTCCTCATCCATTTCAAACCAATTAATATGACTAGGTGAAAGGTTATGTTGCTTGAGGCATGAGGCAACCTTGGGTTATTGGTGGCTTTGCCTTTGATGTCTAAGATCTAGCACAGTGCTTACACCAACCTGGAAAGGTTTTGGTTATGGGTGTGATGGATTTCATATTGACCTTCTAGATATCAACCTATCTAAATTGCCTTATCACTAAGTTGACTCCAGGGGAATGGATTTTTCTACAGGAATGATTGTCTAAGATGGGTTTTAATTTTTTTTTTTTTTGCATCACATACCAGTTTGGCATTCTGGTGAAACCTACTGACAGACACCCTTCTCAGATTTATGCTGTTAAATGCATAAAATAAAATATATAGTATTACAAAGGAAACCAATTCTCTTGAAATAGTCAATTTGTTGGTACATACTATATTTATATATATAATATATATGTATGTAATATGTATGCATGTATGTAGTATGTATTTCTCTCTCTCTCTCTCTCTCTCTATATATATATATATATATGCACATATACACACATCTATGTCTTACCTCTAACTATCTCTATCTTTCTCACTCTCTATTTTTGTCTTGATCAGTATTGAAGTTCATGGGTCCCAGATTAAGAACTGATTTAAAACATTATAGAGGTATAGCAATCTGATCTGTGGCCATGGAGGGGGGGTACTCCCACTGAAGTAATTACAGATGTCTAAAGAATTGAAAACTGTTCAGGGCATTGTACTAGGTCCAAGAGATACAAAGATAAAAAAAAAAGGACAAAATCACCTTTCTTTAAGAAGTATGCATTTAATTGGCAGGGGAGAGATGGTATGACAGGTACATGGATAAGTATTATACAAGGTTGGGTAAATGAGAGCACAGGAGATCATAAGACAAGGTGCTTCAGCCAAATGTAAATGGGGAGAGAAAGCTTTCAATGCACTGGTTTATGGAAAGCTTCAAGGAAGCAGGAGTACCTGAGAACTCAAGAGTAATGTAACTTCATGTAAATTGAGAAGGATTGCCCTGATACAGAGCTGTTACCAGAAATTCTGATAGTTGTGACAAATTTGGTTGTTCAGCAGCAAGGTAAGAAATGGTGGAAGACCATGAGGCAAAAAGTATGAAGATGACAATCTTTGGCCCACAGTGGAGACAAAGTTAATCATACCTCTTCACCAGTGTAAGTGCTTGTAACGATACTTTGGCCACCTCATCCTAGCTATAATTCTTTCTAGATGTTTGCTGAACTCCTTTGATTTAAAGCAAAATGATGGCAAATTTTGATCATGGGAGACTGATATGGTTAGGCTCTGGAACATATTTGGGGAGAGACAGACTTTGAAACTTGGGAATTTTCATAGCCCATAGCCACAGACTGGCCTCTGAAGTAGAGCAACATCATCCCTGCAGGGTAGAAAGGAAGTTCTAGACCTAAGGGAAAATTTATTTCAGACTCTTGGTTTGATTAAAATTTCACAACTCAAGTGAGAAGGTCAGGCAACATTGACATTGTAATACTCAGATCTTCAACTCAGATCTTCAACTATAGCAGGAGTACTTGAAAGAATATTGGGCTGAATGTATCAGGGAAGTGAGAGATTGGTGATAGAGTTTAAGGCAGGACTTGTTGCTGATGCCACAAGCTAGAAATGCTCTAATTCATTTTTCCCTGGTTGACTTCTATGCACTAATCACATTTAAATTTGTAAAATAGTTAGTGGTGGACTTGTCTTATCACTCTACTGTTACTGTAAGCTCATTGAGATCTATACCATTTTCCATTTTTCTCTCTCCCACAATGCGTTATACCTTAATAGTTCTGATGTTTAATGCCATGAGCAAATTCTATTTAAGAGTTTCATTTCAGTAGTTGTGGGTTCTTAATTTGGCATTTATGACAATGTTTTAAAAATATTTTGATAATTATATTTAACATATATTTGGTTTCCTTGTTATACTATGTATTTTAGTTTATGCATTTAAAAACATCATTCTGAGGAGGGCTCCATAGCCTTTGCTCAACTGTCAAAGGGCCCCATGACACCAAAAAGATTATCAAGTTCTGATGTTTTAAATAAAGAATTTAGTTCAAAGTCAAGTTCAACTCCTGCCTCTGGCACATACTGGTTGTGTGACTCTGAGAAAGTTGTCTTAGCCTTTTTAGTACTCTAAACAAACCAATTTCAATTGGTTGGTCTAGGAACTCTTTAAGATTAGATATTGTAGAGAAGTTGCTTTTCTGTATTGGGAGAGAAAATTTCCTCATTGCGTGTGCCTGGACCATTCAAGTTACAAATCTGGTTAAAAAGTTAAATAATAACATATTAATAATGTTACCAAATTAACACATGCTTTAAACACGATATATTATATCATAATGCAGAAACTTTAATATTATATAATAGTATATTACATACATATATGTTCATGTATTTTACATATCTATATCTATATTCATTTGGACCACAACTAAAAAAATCTCTAGGTTCCTCCTTTCCAGTGGCTGGAAACATTCTCTTTTGGGATCCTAAACAGCAGCCATTTCCCCCATTTCAGAGACAAACTCAATTTCATAAATAGGAGGAAAGGACTGGGCTGTATAAACTAATAGTGATTCCCTGAGAGACAAAGTTCATTTTTGCTCTGGGAGATTCCTTGTAGATTGGGGACCCAGATGTCCCTGGTGGGTGAATTATATGAAAGGCAACATGGGAAGAAGAAAAGGATGACAGAAGAACACAACACTTCTTGTGTGATAGAAGCTATAGGATTCTTGCCTGGACTTACCTCTCTTAAGTATAGTGTCTAGTAAGTTTGTCTATCTCAATCAAGGCAGAGCCCTTGAAATATACTGTTAGACATGGAGGTAACCTCAAGGACCACCAGTCAAAACCACTCATTTTATGGAAGAGGAAAGGTAGAGCTTTTTAATATTATACATTTTTGGGGGTGGGGGGATGAGGTATATAGCTTTGAGACATTATTTTTTAGGCTCTTGGCAGGCCTGCCCCAAAACAGGACAGGAAGAGCTAGGGTGTGTTGGCCCAAGTCCCAGTTCCATGTATTCTTGCCCTCAAGCCCAGAGACAATGGATGTCTATTAGGGGGTCTGGGGGAGTGGGAGTTGGCAGCTGGACAGTGGGCCTAGAGAGAGGCCTCAGAGCCTGGCAGATGGCTAATTGGATGTGACAAATGGTGTTGAGAGGGGGGAAGAAGGGAGGAAAGGGGTTCCCCAGGGATTGGCAACTGTGACTATCTACTTTTTAGCAAAGGAGTAGTAAGAAGGGAGGGGAAGAATGTCCTTAAGAAGGGTGGGGAAGAAGAATCAATAGGTCTTCAAAATGATTATGTGGATTTAAGGAGAGAGACACATTCATAAAGATTATAAAAATTTTCTGTCTCCATTTCTCTTTGCCTCCCCCCCCCTTCTTCCTTCTCCTCTCACTGGGAAACTGAGATATAGCACCATTCATACTGTGTGGATGCCACTGATACATAGATAGATTTAGTTATTTAAGCACAAGGAGATTATAAAATGGGATATTAAAATAATATTTTATAAATTTATTTTCCCATGGCCCCAACCACTGATACTTATTAGTCTTTCTTCATGAGAACTGAAACAAATGACTTTGGAAAGTGCAGTTCCATTCCAGGCTTGGGGCTTGCATCTAAACCATAAAGCTTTAGGGTAGAGTATTGGTAAAGAAGTCATAAGTGTAGAGTATTTGCTTTTAAATGTTTAGTCATCCAAGAAAAAAGAGAAAAAAGGAAACAGGCTAGAGGGAGCTTCAGGGTCATATAATAGTTTTTTCTAGAGACAGAAACCTGTGCATCTTTGAAGGAGGAGGATAGAAAGAGCCAAAGGAGAGGGAGAGAGTGAAAATAAGAGAGGAAGGATATAAACATGGGGACATGTGTTAGGAAGTAAAGTACTCAGAAGCACAGGTGAGGGGATTAATTTCATAAGGTCATGCCACCAGAAAAAAATAATGTACTGGATCTATCATGGATAGCATTTATGGTAGCATTCACTTAGCATTTATGGAAATCTTAGGCAGAAAAAATTTTCTGCCTCTACTTCTTGGTCACTTAACAGCTCTTGGGTGTATCCTTATGTGTAAACTAAATCCATCTCCTTATAGTTTCAGCCTGTTTGGTTTTTGATTCCATTCTCAGGGAAGATGGAGGACAGCCAATTCCTCTGTTCTGGATTTTCCATACCATATTTTAAAGGTCTTTTTGATAGTGACATTTCAGCTATTATTGGGCTTATAATTTTATTGATTTTTTAAATACTGTGTTGCAACATGGCCCTCTCAAGTGTGTGACTGGAAGCAAAATTTCAAATGACCATTAACCAAAAGAATCACATGACTATTGTAGAATCTAGAATAATAATGTTCTAACAAAAATATAATATAATAACATAGTAGTATAATATAGAGTTTAGTATAATAATGTTTCAACTCAGAAATTAGAGGGTTTGGTGAGTGGCAGGTTACAAATAGAATCATAAATGTCATATCTAGGAAGGACTTTAGGAGTCTTGGAGTACAGATTCTATGGCTTACAGATGGGGAAACCATGACCCACAAAGGTTAAGTGATTTGCCTAAGGGCAGTATTGTTAGTAGCAAGGAGTCATTTATGACTCCAGAACCAAGGCCTGGGTATCAATGGTTTGGAAAACAACCCTATGCTGAATGATAAAATTTAATTAGCTCTGTAACTTGGAAAGTTATCTAGCCTCCAATTTTCTGGACATGAGGTATTTCTTTATCTCATCTATAAAAAGGGGGAAAATGTATGTACTCAGAGTCATAGTAGGAGTTGATGGCAAATCTCATCAAAAGAGTAAAATATAGTGCATCTTTGCAAGGAATTGATATCAGTTCTTCTCCTGAGTCTTCCATCTCTTTAGTGTATGTTTGAAAGGGAGCTTGAGTAGAAATTCCAAAATTATTGGTATACTTGAGAAGGGCACTTTTTTTCACATTTGGTCTGTAAATGGTAGCTCTAGAGATTGAGTGAATACTTTGTGATGCATGCCTTTTTGGCTTTTAAAAAAGGAAATGTATATAAATGTTTGTGGCTTAGCCACCTGCTTGGGATTTTTATGCTAGTTATATAATTTATTTTGGAAAAAGGAAGAAATATTCAGAAATGGAGTTTTCTTTCTCTTCTATTAATGGGATTCCATATGTATACATGTAAATATATTTCCATTTGAATCGCAAGATTATTGGGGTTTATCTTTAGTTCAGTAGGGAAAGGATCTTTTGGGATTAGAATCTTCTACCTAGGTTTGAATTATTATTATTATTATTTTTTTGGCGATGAGGTTAAGTGCCTTGCTCAAGGTCACACAGCTAGAGAGGTCAGATTTGAACTCAGGTCTCCGGACTCCAGGGCTGGTGCTCTTCCCACTGAGCCACCTAACTTCCCCCTTAGGTTTGAATTCTGAAACTGCTTCTTATCTTGGCTGATTTCCTTTATCCCTCTGGTCCTCCATTTCTTCCTTTATTAAATGGTGGTAGATATGTTTAGATGAGATACACTTCAAGGCTCCTTCTAGCTCTGACATTCTAACAGACATAAGAGTTGAGTAGCTTCATCAATAGCTTCTAAACTTGGTTGGGTACCACTTTTGGGGTGTATTCTAATTTGAGTTAGCTGACACTACATGTTGCTGTTTCCTTAATAGGTAATTAAAACTTGCCTTACAAGTCCCTTTTAATCATTGATTGCCTAGGGTCATGGAATTTAGAGTTTGAAGAAACTTGATAGGAAGATTAAATGACTTGTCTGAAGCCATGCAGCAATACAAAATGATTTTAAACTTTCTCTGATTTTAAACCTACTACTTACTACTCTTTCAATTATATCACAATCTTTGATTCTAGAGATGTCCCACTCCATAGGTAATTTTGTATTTCCTATATAAAATGAGATAGGTAGGTTACAAGGTCTTTGTAAATGCTGTATATAGTAGATACTCAGTAAATATTTATGGATTAAAAAAATTCCCAGAACTAGAAATCTCAGGAAGCTCATACTCCAAAGAATGGATATGATAATTAACAATTTAAAGTAAGAATAAAGAAAAACAAAACCTAAGCTCCAAACAGGGTTGTAACACCACTTCAGTGGAGAATAAACATGTGGAAGGGGATAGCACTGGATCTGAAGTGAATTGACTTGGGTTTTAATTTAGGTTCTGCCTCTTTCCAGATGCATGACAATGGGAAAGTCACTTTCTCTCTCTCTGAGCATCAGTTTTTTCATCTATAAAAGGGAGCTAATAATCCTTACATTATCTATCTCTCAGTGTTGAGAAAGAGGTAAACTATTTAAAAGGTTTTTAAAAAGCCACAAAATTCCTTGTGAATTTTATCTTATCACCTCTTCAATCAAGGTCAGAAAACCTCTGGTATTTTTCAGTGCTGTGCTCATTTTGGGATGCTGGTAATATTCTAGAGTAAATTGGGAACTTTAGCCACAAAGGCAGAATAGACATGGAGCTATATTATAGCCATTGGCTATTTCTAACAGGAGAGAGCCAGAAATGTCCAAGAAACAAGCAATTAGGAAATGTCAGACAAGCACAACCAGTGAAATTTAAAGTATACAAAAGCAAACAGGTGAGAGGTAAGTCAACCAGGATAAAGGCAGATTGATTAGAGGCGACAAGCTGAGACTATCTCAGGACCATGGATAGCTCTAGGATTGCTGATTCTCTTATATGATCCCTTTTTCTGAGGTCTTTTGTTCTTAGCAACCCAGGCCTTCCCAGTTACCCCATTGCCATAGGTAGAATGCTCTATATGCCAAAGGCATGTAGGACAGTCAGCTTAAACTCTCTTGGGGTGGAGAGTTACCTTGTTCACAGGTCAGGTTTTTTCCCTACTGGTGTCAAGGCTGTGACACATCCTCTAGCTTGACTAGGGACTCACCAGGGGGGGTCCTTTATTTCAGGGGATGCTGTGGGATCCAGTCTCTCAGTGGTGGTAGTTGTAGCCCTCCTGTAAAGGCCCTCTTCATTAATTTTATTTTTCAGGGGATTCAACTCAGATCTGACAAGCTTTATAATGGTAGGTCTCAAATCATTTTGGCTCTGAGAAGGGTCATTTACCTGGGCTTTTTAAAGCTATGCTACAGTCCCACAATTTCCACAGTCCTTACTAAAATCTTTCACTAACATCCTTTTAGAAATTGTCTTTTACTTTACCCTTTGAGGTCTGAGATTCTATGAGATTCTCTGGGAACTGAGTTAACTACGTGGTGTAGTGAATCAGCAGAATCAGGAAGAGCCAGGATCACATTCTGCCTTATACAGCAAATAGCTATATAACCCTGGGTGAGTCACTTATCTTTTTTTTCAGTCCTATTTTCATTATCTGTAAAATGGGTATAATAATAGCATCTACCTTATTATGAGAATCACATGAGATAACATATATAAAATACTTTGCAAACCTCAAATAAATGTATATGTATATATATACATATATACATGCAAATATGTTATTATAACTCTCCCAAAGATAGGAAGGAATATTCAACTTGCATTCAATTTTTTTATCTTTCAAAATTTTGAACCCTAATAAAAATAGCTAAAAACAATTCAGACATTTTCCCCTGTGATCTATACAAATCTACTCCCAATTGTATATGATGCCTTCCTTTGATTGACATAGCTCCCTGATTGACTGAATTGTGATCTTAGTCTTATTTTCTCCTTTCCTCTTCTACATTTTGCAGACCTCTATCCCTCCCTTTTGTGAATGACTTCATTAACATTTACAGTATGGTGTGATGGATAGAACCTTGAGCATGGTGCTCATGGATTCCCTGGAATGTAAGGGTTAGAAATGACCTCCCAGAGCATCTAATCCAACCCTCCCATCTTATAGCAGGTGATGTGAAAGATCAGAGAGGTTAATTGGTTTTTTCTTAGGTCAATCATAAACAGGATTCAAATCTAGTCCTTTTCACCTATACCTTGATGGATATCTTTAATCTTTCAAGTAGCTAAAGGATATAATATAGAGTGAGCAAACAATCTAACTGAATAAAAAATTGACCTCAATTAATTAATGAAGATGAGACCTAGACAATTTTTTTCAGAAGTCAAACATATGAGGTCAAAACCTTTTTCTAAATATTTTTTAAGGTTTTTTTTTCAAGGCAAGGGGGTTAAGTGGCTTGCCCAAGGCCATACAGCTAGGTAATTATTAAATGTCTGAGGCTGGATTTGAACTCAGGTACTCCTGACTCCAGGGCTGGTGCTCTATCCACGGTGCCACCTAGATGCTCCTTTTTCTAAATATTTAATCCTATTTTATTTTTCCAATTACATGTAAAGATAATTTTCAAGTTTTATAAGATTTTGAGTTCCAAATTTTTTTCCCTCCCTCCCTCTTCCCCAGGACAGCAAGCAATATGATATATATATATATATATATATATATATATATAATACACATACAATTGTATTAACCATATTTCTACAATCATCATGTGAAAAATAATCAGAACAAAAAAAAAGGAAAGCCACAGGAAAGAAAAAAAAATTAAAAAATGAAAATAGTATGCTTTGATCTGCATTCAGATTCCATAGTTCTTACTCTGGATGTGGATATAATTTTTCACCATGAGTATTTTGGAATCATCTTGGATCTGTGCTGAGAGTAGCTAAATCTATCATAGTTTATCATCACACAGTGTTGCTATTACTGTGTACAGTATTTTCCTGGTTCTGTTCACTTCACTCAGCATCAGTTCCTGTTAAGTCTTTCCAGGTTTTTTTGAAATCTGCTTACTTATTTTTTATAGTACAATAGTATTTCATGGGGTCAAAATCTAATGAAAAAATCAAATCTATCTGATTCAATTTGAGTTTTGGGAAACGATCATCATAATCAATTTAATTTACATCTTCTTCTGATGGCTATAGTGATAAAAATACATTTTACACATGTTAAAAAGTTTAGATAGAATTATATAGTTTATTGAGATGAAGCATTTTTTAATAGGAGTAGCAATGAATTGAAGATTGATTCCAAATTTAGGACTTTTCCCACTACCATCCAGTTGCTTCCTTTGGGTTTTAATGCAAATTTGTATACTTACTGGGGCAACTAGATGACCCAGTGGATAAGAACATTGGGCCTAGACTCAGGTAAACCTGAGTTTGAATGTGACCTTAGATACCCCGAGTCACTTAACTCTTTGCTTTATTTAGTTTCTTATCTGTAAAATGATCTGGAGAAAGAAATGGCAAACTACTCCAATATCTTTGCCAAGAAAACCCCCAAAAGGGTCATAAAGAGTCAATCAAGACTGAAAAGACTGAACAATAACAATAACAACCACAGACTTACTACTGGGTCTATTAATTTAGGCAAATCATGTAACTACTCTGAGCTTGAGTTTCTGCATCTGTAAAATGGGGATAACAACATCTATATCACAAGCATTTTTGTCAGAATTAAAGGAGATAAGTAAGTTATTTTTAGACAAATTTTAAGTTTCCATAAAAATATTAATTATTATTTGGTGCAGGGAACTCCTCATATGGAAATATCTATTAATGCCTATGATGAATGGAAGAAGGGAAGAGAATAAGTATTTCTATAATGCCATGTCCCAGGTATAGTGCTAACCCCTTTTTCTGTAACTTGAAGTCTTACAAAACTGCCCAAAGAACTAAGGACTGATGTGACATGATCCTGAGATCCTGAGGTAGATGAAAGATTTGATCCTGATTCTTTCTGACTCCAAGGTTGGCACTCCATCCAAGCTGTGACATGACCTCTGATGCTGCTGCTGCTGGTAATGATATGAATCATTTGGAAGAAATAGAAAATTTGATCTCCTCTTTCTATTCTGTTATTAGTTAACAGGGTTACAGCAGGATAGAATAAAAGGGGAAAGATTCAAGGGGAGGAGAGAGAGAGATAGGAAACCAGGAAACCAGGTAATGATCAGGAAGATGCTTTGTAATCTTTAAGTGCTGTCCCAATGTAACTAAATAATAATGATTAAAGCCAAAGGTCATCAAATTAGGTCTTTTTACTGAAACTGGTAATTTTACATGCTTAGCATATACTCACCAGTGTCCAAACACTTTAAAAAATTATTTGAAAACCCATAACCAAAAAGAACCCAACATCTAGTGTTTTCAAAGATATAGGGGGTGTCCTAAAAGTCTTAGGGCAATTTTAAACTTTAATATAACAGTTTATTTTTTGCTCCATAACTGATGCATGCTCACACTCCTATGTGTCTTCATATGTTTATGAAGTCTGTGTATGTATGTATGTACACATGGTTGTTTATGTTGACTTGTATACTTATACTCATTTATACAAATGAATATAAGAATATTAGTGTTTCTCCTACTGACTATATTGTAGTCCTGCCATAACCTCATTTTTCACCAATAAAATTAAACCTCCCACCACTTCCCACAAGTACTCCTGTAAGGATTTGTCTTGTCTGACTCAATGTAAGTAAATATTCAATTGGGATTGATAGTTCAGTGTCAAATACATTTTTTTTTCCTTTTTGAGGGAAAGTGCCATATGCAAAAAAGGGAAATTCTTTAGGCTTTTGGTCAATGTAAATTTCACACAGAGAATGAGAGCTTTCCAAAGGAGGATCAGATGGACAGGATCCTTCCACTTTCTTAGGAAACCAGCTTCCCTGAATTTTTACTAAGATTGAGAGGTAGCAGGTCTTCCTCCTGGTTTCCCTGAACTTTTAGGTATCATTGGAAGTTGAACAATTTGTGTTTGTGGAGCAGTGGTGTAGGACTTGGAATATGAGGAACACATATAGAATGAAGAAGAGTATCTAGTCTGGAATATCTTTGGTCCAAGCCTTATTCATAAGCCCAGTTTCCCAGAACCATTCAGAACACATACCTGTAAGTGCTATTTAGGTACAGATTATCTTCTATGCAGATTATCTAGGGCCAATATTGGGTTTGAAGCTAAATTTTTCCCATTGCTCAGAACAGCTGTCACCTCCCCAAGACCATCCCTAAGGGGAGATGAGACCCAGGGCAAAAGTCAAGCATGACAGGCACTTTTCAGTTTAAAAGAAGAGGATAAAGGTATTACAAAAGAGTAACATGCAACTAGAAGGGTGTGTGTGTGTGTGTGTGTGTGTGTGTGTGTGTGTATGTGTATAAAGAGTAGAGTAGTGGAGTTGCTATTATTTTATCTCAGTCCCCAGGGAGAACTGTGGGGATCAACTGGGAGACCCATTTCCCTCTCTCATTTCCCTCTTATCCATTGTTCTCTTAATGTAAGGGCACCAGAGAAATTCTGAGATATCTAATTGAACATCTATTGGCTCTTCTGGATACTACTAGACCATAACCCCATAGAACAAGACTTTTTAAACTCTCTCTCTCTCTCTCTCCCTCTCTCTCTCTCTCTCTGTAGGTAGATCAAGGACATAAAATTGGCAGTCTGGTGAAGTATGGACCCTTTCTCAGAATAAAATTTTTAAAATACACAAAACCAATAAGTTTGCAAAGGAAACTAATTCTATTAAAATGCAGTTTTCTACATGTAGATAAAATCAACACAATTATTTGTAATATAGATAGTAAGATCTATGTACCTATGTATGTATATTCATATGTCTATTTGTATCTCTCTAATCTAGCTGTCTCTGTCTATCCATCCATTCATCTATCTATCTATCTATCTATCTATCTATCTATCATCTCTAGCATCAAAATGTTCACCATTCCTAGTTGAAGAGCCCTTGCTCCTTCCTGTACCATGTAGACTCTCAAACACTACCTTAGATTCAGTATGCTGGATTTTGGATTCAGGAGACCTGGCTTTGAACCTACTTACTAGTCATAAGACTTTGGACAAATCATTTATTCTATTTGTGCCTCAATTCCCTCATCTGGAAAATGAGAATTATAATGTTTATGACACTCATCTCACAGAACTGCTGAGGGGAAGGCATTTTGTAAATCATGAAGTGTCACAGAAATGTGAGTCATGTTCCTTAGATCAAGGGCTATGCCTCATTACCCTTGTACTAGTACTTGACTTCCACAACAAATGATGCAGTCTAGATGTCTTAGCTCTTCTGTAGAGCCTACCTGCTTGTGACCCTGATCAGAACCCTTGTAACTACAGGAGTTCATTATTCGTTAGATTGTCAAGTGATCTATAATTATTCTGCAACAGAGGTGTCTACCTGTGATCAGCTGAACTAGATTAAAATATAATTGAAACATATCTGACAAAATAAATAAAAACAAAATAAAACATAGAGAATATTACATTTAAAAACTTAAAGCTACAAATCAGACTTAAAAGTTTGACACTTAAAAGCATCATACCTATATTCCCGCCCCCCCCCCCCCCAAAACCTGGTTGTTAACCATTTACCAGCATACTCGTTTTTTTTTTTTTAATTTCATTTATGTCAACGGGGTTAAGTGACTTGCCCAAGGCCACACAGTTAGGTAGTCATTGTGTCTGAGACCAGATTTGAACTCAGGTTCTCCTAATTCTAGGGCTGGTACTCTATCCATTGCACCACCTAGCAGCCCTTAGCATATCCTTTAATAACTCAGTGGATCCTATGAAGCAGCTAGATATAAAAATGGATAAAGCCCAAGACTTGGGGCCAGGAAGATTTGAGTTCAAGTTCTGATTCTTGAGCAAGTCTTCTTATCTCTTTCACCCTTAGTTACCTCATCTCTAAAATGGGGATTGTGTATGTAAAAGGACTTAGTAAACTTTAAAACACTATATAAATATGGGACGGCTAGGTGGCCTAGTGGATAAAGCACCGGCCTTGGAGTCAGGAGTACCTGGGTTCAAATCCGGTCTCAGACACTTAATAATTGCCTAGCTGTGTGGCCTTGGGCAAGCCACTTAACCCCATTTGCCTTGCAAAAAAAAAAACCCCTAAAAACCCCCCACTATATAAATGTTAGCTATTTTTGGAGTATTTCTTCCTCACAAATGTAATCTCTAGAGTACACAATAGGTCTTTACCATGTTTGGTCATCCATCCAGTTTTATAGATTATACTTACCACTAGCTATGGCTTGAGTGTGGCCAATATCTTTGGCCCATTTCACAGACTGTTAACTAATCTTTGGGAAAAGACAGCTGGATGCTCTTTTCTTTTCTTTTTTTAAATTTATTTTTATTAAAGATATTATTTGAGTTTTACATTTTCCCCCCAATCTTGCTTTCGTCCCCCCTCCCCCTAAAGAAAGCAGTCTTTACTTTGTTTCCATTGGATGCTCTTTTCAAAGGTTAGGACATTAAATTTGTACATACTTATCTGGCATTTTTTGCTATTTTGAACCTGGATTACATTTGCCAAAAATTCTTTATATAAATCAATAGTAGAAATGACTTTATTTCCTAAATTTCCTAACAAATCTAATAATGTAACAAACCTAAGAAGATATATCAGGTTTGGTTTTAGAATTTAATTTTCTGTAGTCTACACACACAGTCTAATTGTACTATCTGGTTTGGAAGCCAGGACTAACAGAGTCAGGGCTCATAGAAGGTAGACAACCAGAAACAGAATCTTGGACTACTAGTTGGAAGTGACCTCTTAGTTTATCTAATCCAGCTTCCATCTGAAGTATAAATCTTTTCTACCATATTCCCAATCTTTGGTTATCTTCAACTTCTTCTGAATGCCACCAGTACCTTATTTAGGGAGTTCTAATGCCTCTGGTGTGAGGGTTTCCTAGTCCTTTCTAGAGCTGCTCATACATCTTTGGTGTCTATGTGGTACTCAACTTTCACCTGTGGGTTTCTTTCAAGAAGCAGAGGACACATCCCAGTAAAGCAGCCTTGGCAGATGGGCTAAACCAGTTTGAAGGCTTCAAACCTGTTGGAGAGTTAGGGGGATGTTCACCACAAGCACATGATGATTCTGTCTGGTGGAATGGGAGGATGAGAACAACTTGTTCTAATGTCCATTAAGGCAATTGAAGCAAGTGCTATGGAGCACTTAGAGCTTCAAAGATAACAAGGTTATTTGTTGCATTCTGGGTCATTGTCAGCCATCCTAATTTTTATCTTATTATTTCAGTAACTCTGGAATAGAGATAGAGGCTGATGACTTTGTATAACTACCTTACTTAAATAAAAATTCACACACAGGTCAAGATATCAGCTCATTATGCCATTGGTCATTGTTTTTGAATGACCTCTGACGTGATAGTCTAATTGTCTTGTCCTAGGTCACTATCACTTCTACTTTTTTTTTCTGTCAAAGAATATCCAGGAATTTACTAAAAGAATTGTGACTGATGGAGAAGTATTTTCAGACTACCTGAATCCTTTCATGTTGCTTCCCCCCTATAAACATTATTGATCTCTTCTTTCTTCTATCCTGGCTTTCTGTAATTGGAAAATTATTATGGTGACTTGAAGGCATTAGTCTCTTTCTGCTAATCTGGGATTCTAACATATTTATATTTAACACCTTAAGTTTTATTGAGGATAGCTTCAAGGCAGTTGGGGTGACTTTGTGTAACCTATCTCTTAATTTGTAAGGCCCTTTAATATTCAGATTCTATGTTAGCTCTGCATTTAAGGCAGAATTCCATTACTTTTTAGGCTGGGGGGGATGGCATATAAACTGTAAGAAAACTAGTGTTGCTGGATTGTAAAGTAAGAGGAGAGGAGAAAAGACTAAGAAGCTTCAAAAGGCAGGAAGGGATAAGATTGTGAATGTTTTTAAAAGTCAGAAAGAAGACTTTATATCTGATCCTGGAGGCAGCAGGAGCTTATTGAATAGAGTAGTGACTTGATCAAATCTATGCTTTAGGAAGATTGCTTTGGCAGGTGAGTGAAGGGTTGGAGTGGGGAAAGACTTGAGGCATCAAAGGAGGATTTTTGTGAAGGATGCACAGTAGTATTTATTTGCTTGGTCTCAATGCACTAAAATTTATGCTCTCCTTGTCAACTTGTCTGCAGGAGATCCCAGACAGAGCAGTCATGAGTCAACAAGCCGTTATTAATCACAGTATTATTCCCCTGTGCTAAGCCTTGGGAATACAAATAGGAGCAAAAAGACAGTCCTTGTCCTCAAGCTTACATTCTAATTTGTGGAATCAACACATAAAAGGAAGTTGAACGGAAAAGGGAGGAATGAAAGTATCCAGTGGTGAGAAGGGAAGTTAAGGATGGACTGTGTACCCTGTCTAATTAGGGGTTCTGGAAGCAACCATCCAATCCTAGAGAGGGACCACAAAGGCAAAAGGTACCTCCAAGATATCTTATGGTTTAATCCATACCTGTATAAGAATCTACTTTTCCTCTTTGAGAATGGGTTGATGAAAGGACATCCCATGTCTATCCTAAATCTCTCCAGCTTCCAATATGCTTCTTCTATGTTGGGTAAAATCTGTATGAGTATTTTGCTTTCATTTCCACTCTTTGCCATTTTCTACAACTTCTCATAGGACTTAAAATCATTTGCACCCTGCTGTATTAGAAATTCAATTCCTGTTGATCCCCAGTTGACCTTTCCCAGGTAAATTATGAGCTAGTTCCAACCTTAGACTGTTCTTTCATGGGATAAGGAAGGGTTTGTGGCATTCTCAGGAAAATACCTAGATCCTAGATAGCTATATTGAGGAAGGATGAACAAACACAAATTAAGTACCTACTATATGTCAGTACTCTGCTAAACATGTTATAAATATTATCTTATTTTTATTCTCATAAAACCCTGGGAGGTAGGTGCCAACATCATTCCAATTATACATTGGGGGAACTGAGGCAGGCAGGTTAAATGACTTGCTCAGGATCACTAAGCCATAAGTATTTGGGATTGGATTTGAACTGGGGTCTATCAATTGTCTACTTACTGGAATCTTCATTATCCTTTAGTGATTCTACACAGTTTGCTTTCTCTCAACATTGTAGAAAAGGACAAAATTTGGAGACAGTGTTCAAATCCTGGGTTTGTCACTTCATATTTATATAATGTTAGGCATGTTACATAACCTCTGTAGACCTCAGTTTTTGTCCTCTGTCAATTGAAGGCATTGGAGTAGATGACCTCTAAGATCCTCTATCAGCTTTGAGTATGAGCCTTGATCCTTCCTGTACAGTAAAGGAATCTTCTTGTAGGAGAGATAGCTTCCTTAAGGATGCCAACCCTCCTGGAAGAGTTTCATTTAAACTGTTCAGAATTCCCCATATTTTTAAATAGGTTCTCAGGCAAATCTGTTCCATCAGAGCTATCTGTCTTGCCCTGTGACAGTTTCCCCCTTGCTACAAGAGGGAGTTGTTACAGCTATTGATTTCTCTCTCGCCACATTTTGCTTGGCAAATGTTTAGGGCCCTCTGAGATTTCATCTTTATGTGTAGAGGAAGCCTGTAGACCCACATCCTGTCTTTTTTTTAATATCCTCATAGGGCATCTGATTCCTGTAGACCTACCTTCTTTATCCTGGCTTCATTAAGTGTTAGTTAGGACATGGGTGATAGTGGTTTGTGAATGAAGGGAAAAGAGTTGAGTTTGGGGAAGCAGAAATAAAACTGAAAAAAAAAATCAGGTTGCTATCAGAGTTCAGATATATTTGGGAAATGCCAGTTGGGGGCAGCTAAGTGCCAAAGTAGATAGAGTACCAGCCCTGGAGTCAGGAGGACCTGAGTTCAAACCCAGGCCTCAGACACTTGATAATTGCCTAGCTGTGTGAACTTGGGCAAGTCACTCTTAACCCCATTGCCTTAAATAAATAAAACTTAAGGTGTAGAATCAAAGCAGATAGAGAATTTGGTACCATTCAGGAAGACAGGAACTAAACAAAAGGATATACTGGAAGGAAGAAGAAAGGAAGTGGTAAAACAGAGAAAGTCAGGTGAGGTATCTACAGGATTTCTGACAGATTGTGGGATAAATCAAGGCAAGCATGAGTATAGGTATGAGTAACCAGCAATAAGAGGATCTTACAGTTGAGACATCTCATTGTCTTGGTGAGGAAATATAGTATTATATAGTTGGAGCCTTTGACTGGAGTGAGAAGCATAAGATTAGGGAATGGCAATTCCTTTATTCACCAAAACATCAGTATCTACTACTATAACTTTTCATCCAGATAACCATGAGGAATAACTATCTCAGAGTCATTACCTTTTGATGGAAGGCATTGTGGTACAATGGAAAGATCACTGGTTTTGACATCTGAGAATAGAAGTTTATAGACTACCTCTTGTTGGTTATTACCTGGGCATCTTTGGACAAATCACTTAACATTCTAGTTTTCAGTTTCCTCCTCTGTAAAATGGGGGTAGGTGGGGATTGAGTTAAATAAAGCCTGAGGGCTCTACTAGCTTCAGATCTATGATTAATTCTTACTTCACATAATCCCCTATTAAATGACTTGATATTAGAATGACAGGTGTTTGTAAGAGTTAATTTTTCCCAGGTCCTAGATTTCAATGTACCTTGCTGCAGAAAAATCAGAAGATGAAGAAGAGAATAAGCATTAATTAAGTTCCAGACATTGTAGTAAATATTTTTCAGATATCATCAAGATTTCAGCAATAGTAGCAAAAAGATAGTTTTTGTCTTCAAGCTTACATTCTAATGGGTAGAACCAACACATAAAAGGAAGTTGAAAGGCAAGTGAGGAATGAAGGTGTCCAGTGAAGTCAATGCTATTACTATACCAATTTTACAGTTGAGGAAACTGAGCCAGAGAGTAAAGTGACTTGCCCAGGATAACATAGCTAATAATATCTGGGACTGGATTTGAACTACATTGCAACACCAGCTACTTTTGATGTTCAACTTGTTCTGATTGAAATAAAAAAATGATAATCCTGGTCTCCAATTCTCTTCAAGTATGTGTATTCTTCCCCTTCTCAGCCTGGTATGATAGAAAAACCTGGATTTGGATACATGTCTGCAACTCACTAGCATTTAGGTCAGTGTGTCTTCACTTCTCTTAGTCTTAGGTATCTTTAAAAATCAGAGAAATGAAGATAACCAATAGCTGAACTCCTTCCTTTCTCAGAAAGCTGTTGTGAGACCTAATGAGACAATTGAAAGTTAGTTTTTGATGATGATAATTTCTCAGTTAGTGCTGTTAATTTAAAGGAACCCTCCTGGATATCTTTTATTTCTCATAACCCATAAAGAAGTTATGTGTTGTGTATGACTAAAAAAGGCAAATGACCAATATTGGAGGGAATGTGGGAAAACTGGGACACTAAAGCATTATTAGTGTAATTGTGAACTGAGCTAACCTTTCTGGAGGGCAATTTGGAATCATGCTCAACAGACAACAAAATTATGTATACCCTTTGAACCAGGAATACCACTCTAGATTTGTATTCCAAAGAAATCATGAAAAAGGATAAAAAACCCATATGCACAAAAATATTCATAGCAGCTCTTTTCATGGTGGTGAAGAATTGGGAATTGAGGGGATACCCATCAATTGGAAAATGGCTTAAGAAATTGTGATATGTGAATGTGATGGAACACTATTGTTCTATAAGAAAACATGAGAGACAGGACTTCAGAAAAGCCTGGAAAGACTTGGCAAGAACTGATTCTTAGTGAGATGAGCAAAACCAGAAGAACATTATATACACTAGCAATGACATTGGATGATGAACAACTATAATAGGCTTATTCATTTCATTAGTACAATAATCAAAGACAATTCTAAAAGACTTGTGATGGATACCATCCACATCCAGAGAAGGAACTGTGGGGTTTAAAAGACCAAAGCTTACTATATTCATTTTTTTTTTTTAGTTTTTTTTGCAAGACAATGTGGTTAAGTGGCTTGCCCAAGGCCACACAGCTAGGTAATTATTAAGTGTCTGAGGTTAGATTTGAACTCAGGTACTCCTGACTCCAAGGCCAGTGCTCTATCCACTGCACCACCTAGCCACCCCTTATATTCAATTTTTAAAAGTTTTCTTGTATTATGTCATTCCTTTCTCTCTAATTTTTCCTTCTATTTGCATTTGATTCTTTTTTTTACAACATGATTAATATGGATCTATGTTTAGCACAGTAACATGTGTAGAGCCCTTATTAGATTGTTTTCTATCAGGGGGAGGGGGAGAAGGGAGGGAGGGCAGAAAAATGTAAAATTCAAAACCTTGCAAAAAAATGATTGGTGAAAACTACCTTTGCATGTAGTTGGTAAAACAAATACATAAAAACATTTAAATTGAAAAAAGGGGCATTGACCAGTAGGATAAAGAATGTATCTTGAAATCAGAAAGAATTGGTATTAAGTCCTGCTGGGACATACTGACTGGGTGGCCCTTAACATGTTGTAACCAGTTACCACACAACATTCTGAAATGATAAGATGCAGAGAAAGTACTGATCCACATTGATGGGAGGAGTTTCTATACTGCATTATTTAGCAAAATAACATATTAAACAAAAAATTTTAAATGGTTAAAAATAGCTACTTTTTAGACTTCTTGGGGAGAGGGAACTAAGTTTTGCTAGATGTGGCAAATGTCCTTGTCTTATCACAATATTAACAGCTTCTTTCTTTTAATTAAAAGGTTTTTGTAATTTTCTTCTATAGCCTCAGAAGGCATCCTCCTTCCCTTCCTTTCCCCTTCCCTTCTAGTTACCTTTTATCATCCTGAGGGACTTGATAGCTCTAAAGCTAATCTTTCAGTGTATCAAGAGATCATTAGCCACCTCTCCTGCTTGGACCATTCCTGAGGTCTTCATATCCTTGACTGATAATTGGATTTCCCATAGAGCTCTATAATAGAATTGATCCATCCCAATTAGGCCAAGAACTGACTCTTGAACAACCAACTTCATACCCTCCACTCACAGATTTAAGATTTTCATCGATGTTATTTCAAAAAAAAGAATTTTAGATTCTTTGGGCTGAGCTTTGTAAGGTTCTTGTTTTCTTTAAGAAATAGAATGCAATCTGATCTTATCCTAAGTGTTTTCTTAAATATAGCCTAAGAAACCATCTATGTCCTAGTTACCCTCACCTATATGGCTAGGTGTGTAGTGTTGGACTTGGAATCCAGAAATTCTGGGTTCAGATTGTACTTGAGACACAAGCATCATCTTCCTGGGCATATTTCTCTGCACCTTATAGAATTGTTGGTTGAGATGATATTTTTAAAACACTTTTCAAACCTTAAAATACTATTCAAATGCTAGCCATTATTATTTTTATTATTATTATTATTATAAATAGTTTATTGTTCAGTTATTTTCATTCATGTCCCCTTCTTGGTGACTCTATATGGGGTTTTCTTGGCAAAGACATTGGAATGGTTTGCCATTTTATTTTTCAGCTCATTTTACAATCTGTAACATGGGAGGAGTTTCTATACTGCATTATTTAGCAAAATAACATATTAAACAAAAAATAGGGAAACTGAGGTAAACTGGGTTAACTGACTTGCTCAAGGTCACACAACTACTAAGTGTCTTCGGCCAGATTTGAACTCTGACCTGGCACCCTACTGTAGCTGCCCTTATGGAATCTAGGTAAATACATTTGTAATGGATATTGGTTAAGTGGGCCAGGCTTCCATTAATCTGCATTTACTTTCCTCTGACTCCCACTGCTTGGTTGTTTGCTCAGATGAGGGCAAGAAGAGTTGGCATTCTTCCCATAGTGTAAACTCTGAAAAATCTTTTGGTCAGTCTTGAATGATTTCTGTTACTTTAGCTGAATCATCTCTCTGATGTTCTTTTATCCCCCAAATTTAAATGAGAGCAGTTTAATTTCAGATGGAGCTATGAAATAACTTTGATCCAATAATAAAATTAAAAGACCCTACCTGGAAAATGTATATATGAACTCACCCAACAATATTTTAACAAAGTAACAGTGAACCTACAACTTTGCCAAGCAAATGAAAATGAATCTTTTGACAATATTAGGACTTCCAATTTGCCTGCAAGAGAGCTAAGACTTAGTAATCAATGCAAATTATGCAAGAAAATATTAAGACATACAATATATCACTAAATGCCTTAACATTTTATCTGATAATCTCTTTATTCAGTCTTGGGCTAACGTTGCTCTGATTAAAGTCATCATGAATTCTTGGGCACAAAATGTTATCTTTCAGTTGACATTAAGGCCTTCTTTGTGGAGATTCATTTCTTGATTTCCCTTCATGGGAAATCACCACATTCCCTGGGTTCTTATATCACTTATATCACATCTTATATCACTACCACAATTCAAGATCAACTGGTACTTTAATAAAATCTTTGTCAAGGCTATGATTCTAGATTGATTGATATTGTGGAAAAAAAAATCCCCCCCTTCCTTGAAACCTTGAATTTAGGAGGGAGAAGTAAGGGATGAGTGCGAACTCATGGTGAAGTCCCTGAGTTTCAAGAGTGAGGCTTGCCTGTCAATCATTGCTCATCCATCCATAGAGGAAGCAAGGTTCAGTGGGTATGAATGCCTGGGATCACAGTTCTAGAGTTATGAATTATATTGGAGATCATTTTGTCATATTCCCTTTATTCTACAAATATCACAATGGAGACATGAAATGACTTCTCCTAGTGTGATACAGGTCATGTGATACAGAGGTTGGATTTGAACTAAGGTCCTTTGACTTCAAGTTCAGATTTCTTTCTACTAAGGTTCACTGTGAAGTCAATCTCATTTCTAGCTTTGCACTTGCCAGCTATCTGACAGGTCACTTTGACTCTTTAAGTTCTATTTTCACAATTAACAAGGCATGGCAACTTCTGGTCTCTATTATGAATAATTAAAGGAAATGATTGAAAAAAACCTTTGTTAAGCACTTGTTATGTATCATGCCTTGTGCTAATGAATGTATAGATAGAAAAGCAAGACATCTTTTGCTCTTGAGGAACTCACATTCTAATTAGGGGGTGGTAGCATCTATAGAAAAGTCCAATGGTCCTATTGGAAAAGGGAAGACCCTTTGGAAGCACCTGAAGGGAGAGGAGAGCAGGACATCTTCCCTTCTCTCATCCCCTGCACTTCAGCCCCATCTCAAGGCCTCATTTCAGGATTGTTCAATAGACCCAGTCTGGATTAGCCTAGATATAAGGTATGGGAAGTGGATAGGGCTAGGTGCATAAAGAGCATACTTAGAAGGGAAAGGGGACCAGTGAACTCTGTGTAAAATGTGTACATTGGGATATTTATGTTTATGTAAATATGTATGTGCATGATGAGACCAATAAACCAGACGCTGTAAAGGAAAAAAAAGGGTACTTTGGGAAGCTAAGCCTTGCTCATTGTTTTTAATCTATATTTAGTTGTCTCTCTCTTTTTTTGAAATTTTTTTTTTTGCAAGGCAAACGGGGTTAAATGGTTTGCCCAAGGCCACACAGCTAGGTAATTATTAAGTGTCTGAGACCGGATTTGAACCCAGGTACTCCTGACTCCAGGGCCGGTGCTTTATCCATTACACCACCTAGCCACCCCTTTAGTTGTCTCTTAATGTTTCCATTTACATTTTTGTATATGTTTCCTTTTTATATTTTTCTTCATATTGTACTAGTTCATACAAAGCCTTTCTACATTTCTCAGAATTCTTATTTATCCTTCATGACATTTCATTTACATGTCACTGTTCAGTCCACTTATTGTGCAGTGAGACTCAAATGAGATACTATACATTGGTTGGTTGGTTGTTCTTGTTCTTTGTAATCGAAGAAAACCAAAATGGCATCACTATGTTTGAGACAAATTACCGTGTGTCCGACGGTGGCTGATCAGACCAATATGAGATTGGAATGCTCTACCACAGGTTGGGCACAAATAGTCCATGTGAACACCTGCTCTAAATTTATGTATGTCAACTTTCCCTTGAGCTGCTTCAATTTTTCCCTCCTCATAGAGTGCAGCCTCCTCACTGAAGAGGGCATGACATACTGGATGCTCCTGTGCCAGTGTGTCTCCCATATGGTGCAATCAATTTTAAAGTTCTTAAAAGGGGACTTCAGGTGTCTCAGTATTTCTTCTTCTGACTTCCATATGAGCACTTTCTCTGTATGAACTTTCCATAAAATAGTTTTTTTTGGGCAAGTGTATGTCTGGCATTCTAACAATATGTCCAGCCCATCATAGTTGCACTATCTATAGTAATGTTGGAATGCCAGGCAGTTTAGCTTGAGAAAGGACCTCAGTGCCTGGTATTTTCTCCTTCCAGGTGATCTTCAGAATCTTCCTAAGAGAATTTAAATGGAAGCAAATCAGTTTCCTGACATAGTGCTAGTAGATTGTATAGGTCTCCCAGTCATTTAGCAATGAGGTTAGCACTGTGGACCAACTCTGTGGACCTTCAGGGTAATAAGTCTAATACCTTTTCTCTCCCACACTTTCTTTTGGAGCCTCCTGAATACTGAGCTAGCTCTGGCAATGTGTGTGTGTCAACCTCCTTGGTTGGATACTGCCAAACTAAGTGAACTTGTCCACAGTATTCAAAACTTCTTCATTTGCTACAATCAATAGTCCTACATGTGGATGGTGTGGTGCTGGTTGGTGGAGCACCAGTATTTTCTTGGTGTTAATTGTTAGAACAAAGTTAGTATAAGCAGCTGAGAATCAATACATACTTTGTTGAATCTCAGCACAATCATCTACAAATAGAAGATCACGCACCAACATTCCCTCCACTTTGGTTGCACCATATATCTTTGGTCCATAAATAGCCTTCAGGGCATCATAAAAGCATTTCGGTTTGTTACTGTCTGCAAAAAACTGAATTTCATCTATCTTATTACTGAATCAAGAGTCCAGCATCTCTCTAATCTTCACTTGTACTTTCCTTTTGATGGAATTAAATGCTGCCTTCTTAGAAATGGATTAACTATCCTGTTGGTAAACACTGTGGAGTTCTCATTTTTCATTTAGCAGCTTCTGTATTTTCCCATCATTTTCATCAAACCAGTCTTGTGTTTGCAAGTGTTCTGGTCCAGATGAGCAAATACAGATCTCTGTCCTCTCTTTTTTTGTTCCTCTGTTGCCAACTGTGTGTTGGTTCAGTTTTCCCTCCACATTAGCAATATACTGTTCCCACTCAGAAGGACAAGCTAATCTCTTGACATTAACTCTTCTAGTAGTCATTTTGCCTTGGGGTCACTGTTTTGGTTGAATGTGAATATCTAGCTTGGATAGGATAAGTCTGTGATCAGTCCAGCAGTCTGTACCATGTATTGCCTTTGTCACTCTCACATCCTTTCTGTCTCTTCTCCTTACAATTACATAGTCTAACAGGTGCCAATGTTTGTTATGAGGGTGAATCCAGGAAGTTTTATTGAGCTTAGGTAAATGGAAGGCAGTAATGAGGAGGTCATGAGATGCACAAGTCTTCAGTAGCAGGTGACCATTGCTGTTGCTGTTTCACCTCCATTCTTCCCAAGGATTCCCTGCCATAACTAGTCATCCGAGCCTACTCTAGCATTAAAGTCATCCAGAATTATAAGCTTGTCCTCTTTTGATACATTGATGATAAGGGTCTTCATAAAAATTTTTCTTTAACTTCATCAGTATTCATCATGGTGGGAGTATAGGCACTAATGAGGGTGGCATGATGTTTTCCTGGCAGTGGCAATCTCATTGTCATGAGCCTGTCATTCACTCCTTTTGGTAGGCATTCAAGAATGTGGACTAGATTAGGTTTGATTACAAAACCTACCCCAGCTTCATGGTGTTCTCCTTCACTGCAGCCACTCCAGACAATCATGTATCCAGATCTTCAGTAAGATGGCCTTTATTTACCAGCCTTGTGTCATTCAGGTCTGCTATTTAGATATGATATCTGCTGAGTTCTCTTGCAACAAGAGATGTTCAGGTCTATTGGATCTTGTGTTGTCTATGAGTGTGAACACTTTCCATGCACTGATGATGAGTGGCATCTTCTTTGAAGAAGTTTCGGTAAACTTTTTTTGTCTTGACTGCACTGTGGGATTCCCTGCCTGTCCCAATAATCAGGCCAGGGTTGGGTAAGCAGACAATTTTTAGGGCACCTTTTCTAGCCCCCGTCTTCACTTCAGGAGGTGAACAGTGTGATCCTTAAAAGGGCTGCTCAGTCACCCAGGGGGCTGCTGAATCTTGCTGCTGCTTTCAGTGGGGAAACAACCCTATGGCCTGTGTGCAGGGTTGTGACTATAGCTCCCAGTGTATCTGCACCTGCTGCTTCATCACTTGCCTGTCACCACGGGACTTTGAGTGATGGTTATGAGCAGTGTCTTTTGTTGTGTGTGTAAATTCGATTTAAGTGAGGTAGAGTCACACAGTATTATCTGCCTCACTCTCACTTTTAGTCATCCTGTTCCAACCTAGTAAGATAGAGCCAAGACAACTGATGATGGCTCTAGATGCAGTGGATGACCTTGGTATCTTTGATGTCTAAACTAAGCTCTAAGTGCTCCACAGCACTTACTTCAGTTGACTTCATGGCCATTGGAACAAATTGTTCTCTTCTGCCCATTCCACCAGTGGAAGACTTCACATGTTTGGGGTAGATACACCCACTACTCACCAATGAGCTTGAGATTCCCTCAGTTACCCTCAACCTGGTTTAGCCTGCCTGCTGAAGTGGTTTACTGGGGTTTGGCCGATGTGCATGCTACAGCTTCTTGGAGCCTCAGGTGAGAGTTAGGTTGCTCAGGTAGATATCAATGGTGGAAAGCATTGGTGGAAAAGGGTTCAGCAGAACTCACACCAAAGCATTAGTCTTCCATGAACACACCTCACACCCCTATTGCATATAAGCAGTGTATAAAAGGTCAAATTTTGTCTTACAAACTTCAAAATGTTATATAACTCAGTTTCTATTATCGTATGAAACAACCCATCATAATCTAGGAAAGATTTGTTGCTTTCTCTTATACATTAGAGTTATCCCTTCCAGTTTTAATATATCATCATGTGTCAGCATAAGAAATTAAAGAAATTTTGGGGGGGGAGTTTTGTGAGCCTGCAGATGACATGTAAAGGCCAGCAGATGAGACTGAAAAAGTTTAAAAACTCAAAGATGCATAAAATATATTTATAGTAGTGTATAATAGTAACATATTTTATCTTTTAATTCTTTAATAATTCAGACTTCTTTGGGAGGGTCAAAAAATTTTACTTAGATTTTACAAATCACAGTGGTGATGTATCTCTAACCCTTGCCATGTGGAAGGAATAATTGTATGCTGTACTAGCTTTCACCATAGTAGCTTTATTCTGAGGTATTGGAGCTGCATGGGCAAAACAAGCTAATTTGGGATATTGAAAATTTAGTAAAACAGGACTATAAAACTCAATATTCCACCAGTGCTATTTATGGGAAAAACCCCTCACTTTTACTTACTATTAAGACTATAAATACAAATATTATTTAGCTTCACATTCTAAACTATGAAATTGACCAGGAAGAGCAAGAATTTAAAAGAAAAAAATTCTAAGTGCAAAGGGTATATTTCATGACTACTTCAACAAGGAAAAAAAATCACTTGGGAAATGAGTTTTATCACAGTTTATCTTTCTCCCATCTACAGGCTGCCCTAGGCCGTTTTCACAGATCTAGCCCCATTTGTTCCAGATTATTTTCAGCTGTTAGAGCATAGGTGTTAAGTACCTGTTTACAGTTCTTCATTTGTTATGGGAAGCACCAATTCCTTAGCCAGATCAGACCCAAATTTCTTTTTTCTTATCTCTTAAAGCAATTCCCTTACTTCAGATCTCTTTTCTCTCTTTCCTTCTGAGGGGCTCCAGGTCTCATTTAAAATGTAGAAAATTGTGTTCTTTTACAGCTGTTCCTAATTCCCTCCTACTTCTCTGCTAAGGGAACTCAAGCTTTTAAAAATCTGACAGCCTCTTGTTCCTTCTAAATGTTTTTTCAATGAAACCAAATGTAGGTTAAACCATCGAACACAACAAATCTAGGTTAGCCAAACATAACACCGTTTTCTTTAATTAGGCATGAAGTGATGAGGGCCTGTATTAAGCTGACCATGGAAAGGAAAGAGAGTCTGTAAGAAATTTAGAAGAATCAATAGCTCTTGATGACAGATTAAATATAAGGGTTAAATGGTGGGGGGGGGGTGTTGGTGGAGAGTCAAGTAGGATTCTTAGGTTTCTAGATTCAAAGAGTAGAAGAATGGAGTTTTGTCTGTACCTCCAGAGCCCAGCACAGGATTGGCACTTAATAAATCCTTGCTGAATGATTGGATGGTAAGTTGGAAATAAATTGGATGATTGAGAAATGGAAGGATTTTTTAGGGGTGTAAATTAGGATACTAAGTTGACTAGCATTTATGTTGTTTGAGTTGATATCAGGACATCTTTATAGCACTAGAAGTCAAAATTAAAGGGCTAGAAGGCAAAGTGGAGGAAAGACTAGAGATGTAGATTTGGGGGTCATTGGCACAGAATAGTAATTGAATCATGTTCAATGTATGAACTTTTGAGGGACTGTAGACAGAGGGAACAGGAATAAGCTTTGGGGTGGGAATTGCTATAGTCCCCATTTGTTCCAGATTAGGTGAGAAGAAGGATCTGGTGAATCATTTGATAAATACTTATTATAAACCAGGCACTTTGATAAGCACCAAGAATATTGAAGAAAGAACTTCACAAAACCACTCCCTGCCATCAAAGAATATACATTCAAGTGAGGGAGACAACATGCAAAAAAAGTAGGCCCATATAAGATATGAACAGAATTATTGAAAGGTCACCTGAAAAGGGAAGGCATAGCATCTCAGCAGACTGGGAAACACCTTCTGTAAAAGGTGGACTTTGAGCCAAGTCTTGAAGGAAGTGAAGAGGCAGAGGGGAGAAGTTAAAGAATTCTAGGCAAGGGGACTAGCCAGGGCTAAAAATGTGGTGGGGGGAATACTAAGAACTGAAAGGATGATCAACGTAACTGGATCACAGAGCTCATGGCAGGAGATAACATGTAATAAGCCTGGAAAGGTAGTCAGTTTATTAAGAGCTTTAAATGCCAAACACAGGGATTTTGTAGGATTTAGGTGGAGGATTGGGAGCCACTGGAAACTCAGTGAATTGCTTTGGGATATGGTCAGTATTATATTTTAGAAAAAATCACATATCTATTCAGAGCTTTGTCAATTGACTTGTTATAATCCACACTGAGTAGAGGAGGTACTGGAGAGGGAAGAGACACCAGAATCTTGTGTTTTGGTGAAGAAAGTGCCAGACTTGGGGGTAGGAAGACTCATCTTTTTGAGTCCATTATGGCCTCAGACACTTACTGTGTGACACTGGCCAACCCTGGTTGCCTCAGTTTTTTTTAATCTGTAAAATAAGATGGAAAAAGAAATGGCAAACCATTCCAGTATCTTTCCTGATTACGTGGAGACAAAAGTCTGATTATAGAGGTTTAAAAAAGGAATGGTACTTTGGACAGAAGGGAATGGGATATGTGGATGGGTAGGATGGGACAACCTGTTTTATGAGTTAGTTTACTAACTGGAAGGAAGCAGCAGCATCCCTATCTCCTGGGCACAGTGATTATGAGCCTGTGATAGAGGGAGTTGGGTTTGAAGGGAAATTAGTTTCCTTTTCATTTCATTCTCTCATAATAGCCACTCCAAAACTTTGCATTGGGTTTTGAGGTCAGTAATCAGAAGTTTGTACAGAGAAATAACCTCCACTGATAGATTGGTAAATGAGATGGTGCTGGTGTGGTGGAGCTTGAAGAGATTTCCCCAGATTTTCTGTAGTCCAACTTTATCTTTTTATAGATGAAGAACCAGGAAGTGACTTGCTAAAGACACATCATAGTAAGTAGCGAAATTAGGATCAGAACTCTCACCTTATGACTCCAAATACATTTCAAGATAGTAAGACACAATCATGATCACTCAGTTATATACAACATACTAGGTAATGACCTTAAGGCAAACAGACGGCACTATTTAGAAGGTAAAACTAAATGTCTGGACATTTCTGAAACAGGAATATCCACCTGCTTTTGCATCCATGCAGGTCTTTGTCAGTTGATTTGGTATAATTCACATTCGCAATAGTTATATTTAGCAGATGGTTGAGTTCTTCTATAGGGGTCTCAGATGGTGAGTGAATTATCTAGCATGTGATCATAACTTCAGGTTGGCAAGCGAAATCCAAACATTTGGAATTTCAGTTACCTGACAAGCTAATGAAAAATAGCTTGTGAATGACAGCTACCACTGGAGTGAGCAGGGCAAAGTAACTGGACCTGAAGAGGAAGAGCTGGAACCATGTTGTATGATTTGGAATCAGGCCTGAACAGGAAGGTTCATTTGAAACTGGAGGTCTTTTGACATTCCAGACCAGGAGTCAGTCTCTAATAGACACATTGGTCTTTACCCCTGGCTACAGCTGACCAGTTACTGTACTGTTTCCTCTCCAGAGAGAATCCAGGATACCTCATATACTGAAAGAAATTGTTGACTCTTTGGAAAGTAAACTTTCTATTTGGATACTATAGGAGGCAGTCAGATGGTGCAGTGGATAGAGCCCTTGACCTGGAGTCAGGGAGACTAGAGTTCAAATCCGTTCTGAGATACTTTCTAGCTTTTTGACAAAAAGATGCTTAGCCTTTGTTTGTCTTAACCTGCCAGAGAAGGAAATGGAAAATCATTTCTGTTTCTTTGCCAAGAAAATCCTACAGGCAAGTATAGTCCATGGGGTCAGGAAGAGTTGAACACAACTGAACAACTTGGGTATTATAGATTGAGACAGTAAACTCTGTAGTAGAGGCAATGCAATTGGAATTCCTAAATTATAGATAGTGGGTTCCATCCTCATTTTAATAATAGCTTACATGAATATGGAATTTTAAGGTTTTAGAATAATTTTAGTTGATCACATTTGATCCTCAAAACATCTCTTTATGGTAGATACTATTATTATTCCCATTTCACAGATGAGGAAACTGAGGTCCAGAGAGATATGAAAATTTAGGCAAGTAACTTGACCTCTCTGGCCCTTAGTTTCTTAATCTGTAAATGAGGGTACTGAACTTCAATAGTTGTGAAGATCCCTTCTAGGTCAGGGTCTACCTGTGATACTCTAATTCTATGATCCTAGGAAGCATTTTGATTCCAGTGTCTGTAGTGAGGTTGTAACTCTGATCTTCCTGACCCTAGGTCCAATGTTCTATCCACTTATTCCATATTATATCACCAAAGGTGATAGAATGGAACAGGTACAATTTTGTGTGTGTGTGTGTGTGTGTGTGTGTGTGTGTGTGTGTGTATACAATGTCAGGAACTCAAGATCCATGAGAAAGTACAGAAAATAAAGACTAACCTCCAAAACAAAAATTGTAAAGTAGAGGGGGAAGGGGAAAGCATTAAGTGATTTACAAATATCTCATTTGAAGTGAGAGAATCTTGTCTTTTGCATCACAATTTGCCCCATTCCCAATCCGAAACCCAATCCCAGTCATGGAAGCCATCTCTACCTGGTCTCAGTGTAGTCTTAGAAGGAAATGTCCCCATCTTATATTAGCCCCTGACTATATTTGTGAGGTGTAGTATGTTTATACAAGGTTCCTGATATACGAATGCACTCTCATATTGTCTCTTTAGGCCACACTGTCTCTTTAGGTGATCTCATCAGTCCCTTTGGGTTTAATTATCTCTATCCAGATGATTCCCTAGTCTTATGTATCCAGCCCTAAACTCTTTCTTGAACTGTAGGCCTCCATTGCCAACAACCTGTTGAATACATCCACCTTGATATCCCATAGACATCTCAACTATATCTAAATGTCTAAAATGAATCTCATTATCTCCCAATCCCCAAACATATACACACACACACACACACACACACACACACACACACATATATATATATATAATCATTTGCCACAATCTCTTTACTATCTCCAATTCAACCTTTATAGAGTTGCAAAGCCAGGATATGAATCTGATTCCTATGATTCAAAATTTGTATTTTCCCCATTGCTTCACTTGGTATTTCATAACCTGACTTTAACTGCTCTTTCCAGACTTATTTATTAGTCCCACTCACTTACTTTGTAGTTTAGCCTTTGTTGTTCACTTGTTTCAGTTGTGTTTAACTCTTTGTGACTCTATTTGGGGTTTTAATTGGAGTGATTTGCCATTTTTTTCTCCAGCTCATTTTACAGATGAGGAAACTGAGGCAAAAAGGGTTAAGTGACATGCCCATTGTCACACAGTTAGTAAGTGTCTGAGGCTAGATTTGAACTCACGAAAATGAGTCTTCCTGACTTCTAGCCTGGCACTCCATCTACTGCTCTATCTTGTCTTAGCCAAATTGGCCTAATTTGCTGTTCTTCAGAATTGCTCTATCTCCTGCCTTCCTGATTTTGTACAGGCTTTCCCCTCCCCTGTTACTGGGAAGCTCTCCCTCCTCATTTGTGCCTCTTAGAATTCATAGCTTCTTTTCTGACTCAGTTCAGGTAAAATCTCCTTTTGGAGAATCAACCTTATCTCCCTCACTCCTTGTCATCCCCACTTCCAGTTAATGATCTTTCACTGCACAAATTATCTTATATTCACTTCTCTGTTTATACACTATATCCCTCAGTTGACTGTTAATTTCTTTCTTTTTTATTATTTTATTTTTTGCAGATATATGCAAAAACAATTTTTAGTGTTAATTTTTAAAACTTCGAGTTCCAAATTCTCTCCCTTCCTCCCTCTCCACCCTCCTCCCCCACATCGAGAAGACAAGCAATTCAATGCACAAGTATAATAAGTGTAGACTGTAAACTTCTTCAGCATAGCCACTGGTTTTCATTTTTCTATTTCTATCCTTAGGACATGAATAATAATAATAATGATGATGATGATGATATTTAAATTGTGCATTATATTTTGCAAGTCCCTTTGCAAATATTATTTCATTCTCACAACAACCCTAGTAGGTAGATAATATTGTTATTCCCATTTTATAGATAAGAAATTGAGGCAAAAAAGGACTTGTAATTTGCTCAGGGTCACATAGTTAGAAAGGCTGTGAGATAGGATTTGAATCTAGATCTTTCTGACTAAAATTCTAATTCCTTTTCTACTCTGCCTCCTAGTCCAGAGTTGCTATAATGATATATGTAGGTTGAATTAAATTTTATTAATGAAGACAGAAGACATTAAGTTGTAGACAAATAGGAGAGACCTTTCTGTTTCCCTGAAGAGAAACTCAACAGCTTTGGCTTTAGAGATTAACATGAAGAAAAATGTTCTTAGTGTAATAACTGGAGAAATCGAGGATAAACTTCTTTTCTTTTCTTTTTTTTTTAATTCAAAATATGTTTTGCCAGTACATTGAAACTATCCTAGATAATAATGCTTTGCATATGGTGGGCGCTTAGCATAAGTTGGTTGAAGTAGAATTTAGCTAAGGGGAGGACTCTGATGAACAATCAATGAGATCTCAGACTGCTAAGGGGGTAAGTTTAGACTGAAAGACTTAGAGTACAGAAGCTAAGAATTCTTAGGGAACCTATGGATGAATCTGAAGTTGCAGATATCTTTTAGAGAGAAACAGAGAAACAGGGAGAGACAGAGACAGCGATACATAGGGAGACAGAGAGACAGACACAGAGAGACACAGAGACACACACACACACACACACACACACACACACACAGTGTGAATGAGTATGCATATGAGTGGATGTATCTTAAAGCAGTTTGTGATTCTATATCTAAGCAGGAATCCCCTACTGTTTGTGTGTGTGTGTGTGTGTGTGTGTGTGTGTGTGTGTGTGTATCCTTAGACACTACTGAATGCATGGTGGGGATAATGGCATATCAGTAGAGCTAGGGTCCTGGATGCTACCCTGCTGAAGGATGTCAAGATTGGAGGGGGATAATACAGAAGTTCCTCTAAGAGCAAGGAAGTATGCTTGGAGAAGGGCAGCAAGGTTAGATCCAAGATGAAAAGAGCTGAATCATCAGGCTTGGGTGGAGAAACTCAGTGGACCCTGTCCTGCATATTCAATATCTAATTGAAAAGCAGAGCCAAGACCTAAGCTGCAGTATTATTTTTTCTTCCTTTTTCTTTCAATTGTGACCTAAACAGGAAATTTTGTAGGCGGGCATGAATGGGGAGATGCAGAAAAGTGAAACCTCAATTGCACTCTGGGAACTTGGCTGCCCCAGGGAAAGTCATGGATGTTTTCAATTCATTTAGTAGAAAGATCTTCAAGGTGACCATTTCAAGGGAGTATCAGGGCAATCCAAAAAGGATTGGGAAGAATACATGGAAAAGCTGAGCCTTTGGAGGATTTTAGAATTCTCTCATTTGAACCTGATTTGCAGTTTCTCTAAATTTCCCAACATTAAAGTGAAAACTGAGTTGACAATGGGTGGGGGTCAAGACTCATGTCAATTAAAAAAATTCAGCAGCTAATGTTGGTCAAAACCTTCCTGAGGAGTGTATTGTATATTAACATTAAAGAATTTAATAGATTTCAGGGGGTTCTTGAAGTTAGCTGAGAAGAAAAATACTATTTTATTTCAACAAAATTAGTTTTCTTTGTGATCCTCTGAATTTTATTTTGTGCTCTAAAAATCCCATTATTTTTAGGAGTCCATGGGTTTCACCAGACATTCAAAGAGATCCAAGACACAAAAAAAGGGAAAACCCCTTGACCTAAAGCTACCCTTTGCTTAACTCCACATTGCTAGTTAGTGACAGAGAATCCAGGCCTCCTGACTCCTGTGTTACTCTTTCCATCAAACACTAACCTGACTCTAGCCCCCAAAGTAAAATGATCTATTTTCTTCCAAATATATGTATTTTGGGTCTGCATATCATGTAGCTAATCTTTTTTATGCACTTCAGTTTCTAGTCATTAGGGATAAATGCCAGCTGATGGTATTTATTCTCAAAGGTAGAAAAAAAAGAATAATTTCAGCTGAAATGCACTTTTTTTAGTCACTCTTTCTCTCTGTCTTTCTCTGTCTCTCTGTCTGTCTGCCTCCCAGAGACCTGTCACATAGCTTCCCTTGAGAAGTCTTCTTTATTCTTTCTAAGTCTCTCAGTCTGAGCTTAGTTGTCTGAGATATTGATTCTTCAGAGTCCTCCCCTTAACTAAATTCATAGTTTACATAGCATACATATGCTAAATCCATTATGTACAAAGCATTATTATTTAGATATAGTTTCAAAATACATTTTTAGGTACATTTAAGTATAGTTTCAAAATACATTTTTAATACATTTAGGTATTAAAAATACATTTTTAAATGGGGAAAAAAGAAAAGCTTATATCTATTCTTCTAGCCTTGACACCTGGATCATCTTTGTTCTTGTTATTCTCTAAAGCCAAATCTATCAAGTCTCTCTTCAGGGAGGGAGAAAAGCTTCCCCTATTTATCTACAAATTAGTATCTGATATATGTATATATATATCTATAGCTATCTGCCTATCTAGATATATACTTATACACATATTAATTTATATGTGCATGCATAAATATGTATATATAAGTCCTAGTAATCATGTATTTTCATGAATATATAACTACATATCAATATTCAGCAGGAATGTTTTTACATTCTGGGTCAATTAGCTCATTTGGTTTGTATATGATATTAATAAGACTGGGATCACAGGTTTGATCCTTGTACTATAGGACTTTAGGGGCCATCAAATCCAACCTCTTGTTTCCTTTATAAAGGGAACATTGTCTCAGAGTTAAGTTAAATGACTCTTCCAGGAACCACAGCTAGTGTTTGAGGCTAAGTTTGAACTGAAGTCTTCTTGACTCTTAAGTTTAGTGCTTTATCTTCTGTGTTTATTTGCATACAATTTTGTGCTAATTAAAAATGATATTTATTCGAATTCAGGTCTCTGACTCCAAAGCCAGTTCCCTATCTACTAATAGCATTTGTTTTCATGTAATTAATATGGTAATTATGAATAATATTTATATGAACCAGTTTCCTCAACTCCAAAAGCTAGTAGCTTATCTGCTTAACCACAATGCCTTTCAATGGGTTTTATGCTTTGCACATGAAAAGACTTGATTCCTTATCCATAGATGGCATCCCTTTAACCCAAACATTTATTTTGAAAATCTTTTCTATTAGTCACTCATAAAACAGAAAAGAATAAGAGGATTTGAGGGGGTGGGGGCAATGATTGTCATTATTAGAAAACCAGCACTGATTTCCTAGCTTATAAAGGATGGCTCCAGAAGAGAACTACCTGTAAATTTCCATAGAACTAAAATGAAGGGATAGGTACACATATGTTGGCAAATCATCTTTCTGAATTAGCTTCCTACCAAAACTGAAGGTACTTTAAAATGATGTAATTTGAAACAGTATAGAAAATCAATTTTCAAATTAGGTTCCAAAGTCCCCGAGATCTTTTAGGGAATCTGCAGGATTAAAACTATTTTCATAATAATATTCAATTATTATTTGCATATTAAAACAACCCTCCCTTTCCCAGCTACATATCTGTATGAGGTTGGATTTTCCTCATGTACTTCAAACAAAACATCATATCATAACAAATTGAATGCAGAAGTAGATATGAGAATTCAGCTGTCTTTTATTAAGTCAGACATAATAGAGATTTACAAAAAATATGAAAAACAATACTACTTTTGTTAAAAAATTGTTTTAAAAAGTATAGTTATTTTTCATAAAAATATTTATGGTGACATGGAATTGGTTTATTATTATTTTAAATGAATTGATAAACATTTAAAATACATCAGTTTTAATTTTTAATAAGTTTTCATAGAATCCACATAAACAAAAGCTCCTTGGGTGGGGAGGGGAGTCTACTCCTTTTTAAGAGTATAAAATAACCCTGAGACTAAATGTGGGTATTAGCATCATGAACTGTGTGTCCATGAACAAAACAATCTCTCTAAACTAGTTTTTCATTTTGTAAAGTGGGGCAAATAATGTGGATGGTACCTTTCTCTAGAGTTTTTGTAAGACTTCAAGGAGAGAATGTAAAGTACTTTACAAATTTGTAAAAGCACTTTACAAATACCAGATATGATGTGGTTGTTGCTGCTGTTGTTTTCGTTTTTGTTGTTGTTATGGCATGCTGAGGTCATATCTAGATAAAATTGCCTGGTTTCAATCAAGTTAAGAATTTTATTTAGCCAGACTCCCAGACCAGGTGGCACAGTCTGAGTTTCTGAGGTATCTCTTTTGGATAACATCCCTGGGTTGTAGAACTATAAGTGATATCCACAGTTCTCTTAGTTTGTTCCTCTGTCTCCATCTCATACAACTCAATGTTTTATATAGTATCCAGAGTTAAGTCCATATGCAGCTAGAACACAGCTCTTCAAATCAGCTTTTTTTTTCCCTTTTAGATACTGGTTTTGTGTTTTTGTTTGATGTCAGCCTTCTGTTTCTCCCACCCCCAGTCACAGATGTCTGGATATGATGGAGAAACCTGGTAGATGTTAAGTATTTATTGATCTCCTTCTTCCCCTTTCCCATTTGAATAATGCTTATTGATATAACCATTTAGACTAGGTGATTTTACTAAATAACAAAAACTATAATGGAACTCAGAGGCATAATAGAGACATAAGGGAAGAGAAACCCATTGCCCTGTAGGTAGTTTGCTGTAGGAAAAGAATGTGGTGTTTTCCCTATCTTATTATGTGACTATGAGACATGGAACACTAAAGTCTCCAGAGAATTGAAAAGGAATACCACACAGAAATCAGTAGAGACCTACAAGGGTGGGTGTGAGCAGGCTACCATGGATAGCAAATACAGAACTTCAGAGAAGATTGGAGTAAAATAGATCTTATGAGGAAAATAGATGATTGAAGGAGGAGAGATGGGCTGGTCAGGGTCTGAATGCTCCATTGGTGTCCTCTTTGATTTTTGTGAGAAATTGAGGAAAGAGTCCATCATGTTGAGTGTACCCCATGTTATGGGCTAATGGGAGGATGTAGACCAGACTCTCATGGGATGGGAAGGCAGGAATGAGTCTTTGTTATTGTTGTTTGTCCTTCATTTTTGAAGAAGATCATGACATGCAAGTGAATTGGATTTAAGTGAGGAAAGACTGTGCAAAGTCCCCAGCCTCATTCTTTCCTCTGGAGTCATCTGGGTCAAATGGCCAGATAAGGATCAGAATGCCAAAGTGGTCACCTCTTCTATTAAGATGAAATATTTATATGGATCTGGGATATCCTTGTTCCCTTTAATGATACTTGCAAATTACAACTCATTCATGGAATAGGTTGTGATTTCACCAGAAAATTTCCTCTGTGACCAGGCTATCTGTAGCAATAATATCTCAGTGAGAAGACACAGGAAATATGGATTATTTGAGGCTTTAACTAAGATGAAGTCATAAGCAATCTGGAACCAGAAGAAAGGAAAGGAATAAATGTTTAAATACTTCCTATTATGTGCCAATTCAACTCTCACCTATGGCTCTAAGAAGCTGTAGCATGTACAGCATCCATACCCTGGTAAACTGTTTAAGTAGGCTGAGAGTAACCAATGAGACTCAAGCCTGTTGGTGACTTGGGGAGGTGTCTACCCCAAACGTGTGAAGACTTCCCCTAATAGAATGGTAGGATAAGAACATTTTTTCCCAACAACCATTAAGGAAGCTGAAGCAGGAGCTGTGGAGCAACTGCTCTAACTAGAGCTTTGATGATTCTGGAAGAGAGAATGAGGCTGATGACTTTGAGCAACTCTGCCTCACTCCAATTCATATTCCAATACAAGTCAAGATACTGGGATGTCATGGGTCCTCTTCAAAAACAAAGGACACTGTGTTAAATGCTAAAAAGACCTAAATGTTCCCTTGCTCCTCACAGCAACCTTGGGAGGTAGGTGTTTTATTATCTTTATTTTTGATTTTTTTTATTATCTTATTTTATAGTTGAGGCAACTGAGGCTAAGTAACTTGCCCAGGATCCCATATTAAGTAACTATTGGAAACTAGATTTGAATTAAGGTCTATATCTCTTATTCAGAGGAAGAAGTACATCTAAAATATTAAAGTAGTGTGGCCACAGGTGGTCTTAGAATCTAAGGAGGCACAACAGGAATATGTGAATGTGGTCCAAGTTATACAAGGATTCAAGAAATAGAGTCACCAAATAGCTTTGTAGTTTATATCAAGAGGTGAATATGAATTCGTCATGCCAGAACTTTTTACAGTTCTGACCCTCCTTATTCTTCAACTATGAACAACTCCCTGTTATTGCTCCTTGTTTTAATAACCACTGAATTTTCCAGTTTCAAGTTCCAATCAAGAGAATGATTAGGCACAGTGGACAGAGCACCGGCCCTGGAGTCAGGAGTACCTGAGTTCAAACCCGGCCTCAGACACTTAATAATTACCTAGCTGTGTGACCTTGGGCAAGACACTTAGCCCCATTGCCTTGCCAAAAAAAAAACCTTAAAAAAAAAGAATGATTAGGATGATAATTGGGAGTGGAGAGACCCGGAATTAATGGAATATGAGGGAAAATTTTGTCATCCAAAGAGAGTCCAAGCCATGAGCTAAAAGAGTTTGGGATTAATCTACAATTCATGGAGTATAATCTAGGGGGCTAGGGTTGAGCAGAGAAGGATTTCATAGCAGTGATCCAAAGCTGAAGAAGTTAGTAGACAGTATACTACCAAAAGCATACTACAAAAAATAGTCATCTTTAGCAGGATGACAGTTTGTCTCAAACCATTTCTCAAGTCAGTATTCTTTTTTTTGGGGGGGGGGTGAGAGATGCAGGAGATAGAGGTGATGATGGTGGTGGTGATGGTGGTATTTTGGCTATGCCTCCTCCCTGTTTGAATATGATAGTGTTTCTATGGTTCCAGATGACACCTAACTACTAGACTTCCAAGCATTTTCATCCATGCTCTAATGAGGGGTAGGGGCAAGAGTAATCTCTGAGGTTATAAATCAGGGATACAGTCTTTGCTGAGCCTGCAGTGCACTCCCATCATAAACTGCCCCCAGTGTTGCAGAACATCGGACTTCAGGGGCAGCAACATGACCCTCCATCCATCCCCTTACCCCAAGGAAGAGAAAATCTGAAGAATAAATGAAACATTCTATTCAAGATAAAAGAGATACTTAGGATCTGCTCTGTTTTGATGAAGTTTCCCCCATTTCCACAAACATAGGATTATGAGGGCTGGTTTCCAATCACTAGCAATGGAAAGCCTTACTTTCTTTTCACTAATATGCCTGCTTAAGGCAGCATAAATGTAGCAGGAAGGATGTTGAGATCATTGTCCAGAGCTGCTATATTTTTGATCCTGATAACCCAGTAGCATTATTTTTCCCCCCTCTATACTCAGAATATGCACTCCAGTTTTCTCACAGTAAAATAAAGGAATTAGATGAGTTGATCTCTAAAGTCCTTTTCCAGTTCAAAAAATTCTCTGATCCTTCACTTATTTTTTTTTTTTATTCTAGTCCCTCCAGCCACCAGGGCTACAGTTTCTGGCCACTTGCCTAATTTAATCTTCAGTATTTCTTCAGTTGGGGGTTGGGACCAACTCTCTCTAATTCAAGGGAGGGCATGAGAGCAAGAGAGCTTGTTGAAGCAAATGAATGACAGAATAAAAACATTGAACAGACTGACTAGACGTCCCTCGGGGTATGGTCCAGGCCTGCATCACTTAATGTATACAGAGCCCGCCTCGTCCAGGCACAAAGAAGCACTTAAGAGAAATCTCTACCTCCCTCCCCATTAGTCAGGGATGACTTTGTGGAGGAGAGAGGATTTCAAGGCCCTTAATATTATCACCCTTAAACAGGCCCAAAGAGCTTATAGGATAAGAATGGCTAGCAAGACTCAAAATAGAACCCAAGTCTCCTATCTTTCTACCCAGGATTCAAATCCTGGATTGAGAAAGAAAATAGAAAGAGGTGGTAAGAAGGGAAAATGAGTTAGGGGTTTATGAGCCCCAATTCAACAAACAGATTTAGTCCCCACTGTCTGAAGAACCCAATAATGGGCACTGGAAGTTGGAGGCAGGACAAGGGGTCAGACAAAAGACACTTTCTGATTTCATGGAGCTCACACTCTCTTAGAAATAGATGACCCATTAATAATTACAATAATAATTTTAGCTTGTAATTATTTATTTAAGGTTTGATGTTAAAGTATTTTTACACATATTATGTATAAATATGCCCCTACTCCTCATATTATTTACACAAAAATCTGGGGGTGGGGACCCACTCCCCCTTTTTTTTAAATCAATGAGAAAACTGAGTTGAGTGATTTTCTCCAGGATTCCATAGCTAGTAAGTATCTGAGATTAAATTTGAACTTGGTCTTCTGGACTCCAGGAAGACAATGTTCTGTCTACTATTCCACATAGCTACCTAATATGAGTAAATATTTATCTCTTTAAGGTTAAAAAGTATATATATATATATATATATATATATATATATATATATATATGTATATATTTATGTTTTATATCTTTTATCTAATAATAAAGCACAAAATAAAGTTTTTCAGAGAGCTATAAACAAAGAAGTGTGTAAAATTTAAAAGATTCTCAGCAAATTGTTGGAAATGACAAAAGATAAAAATAGTCAATGGTGAAGATGAGGCAGGTACACTGTGGAGCTGTGAATTTCTGGAAAGTAATTTGGAATTATGTGAAGTAGCTAAAAAGTTCATACTCTTTGACCCAGAGATTCCACTGCTAGACCAAAGAGATCTTTATACACACCAAAATATTTATAGCATCACTTTGGGGGGAGGGGGGTAGTAAAAAAACTGGAAATGAAGTGGCTGCCTATCCCTTGGGAAGTGGCTAAATAAATTGTGGTAGATGGATGTAATGGAATATAACTATGCTGTAAGAAACAATGAGCATGATGAATATAAAGAAGTGTGGAAAGACCTAAATGACCTGATAAAATGAAAAGTAAGCAGGACCAGGAAGAGAATATTTACGACTACAATAATGTAAATGGAAGAGAATCGGCACAAAACAATGAAAACAAATATTGCAAAAGTATAACCAAAAATGTTGGCCCCAGAGAAGAGAGATTACACTGTCCCTGTTCCTTTGTCCAGAGGCTGGGGTCTGTGGGTGGGGAACATTATATATGTCAGATTTTTTCAATGCATTAATTAGTTTTGCTAAACTCCTTCCCCCCCCTTTTTTTTCAAAAAATATTTTTGTAAGGAATAATTCTTAGAGTGGGAAAGAAGAAGGTATAGAGGAGAAAATCTAAGCAAAAATCAATATGAAATATGTTAGCTAAAAAATGCTGAATGAGGATCATCTGAAGATGCCATATCTTCTGGGTCAGGCTTATGAGAAAGACCAGTCCGCTTTGTGATGGTTTTCTTCACATGATACAGATTGACCATAAACCCCATTCTGTCTCTGGACAGAATCATAGGACATATTTCAGGTCTTTGTAAGAGATACCACTGGTAAGGAGGCAGCATGGTGAGAGGGAAGGGCGTCCTTGATTTGACAGCAGAGGACCTGAGTTCAAATCCTACTTCTGTCACTTACTAACTGTGTGAGCCTGGAGATGAGTCTGCTTCCTCATCTGGAACATGATGGGGGTGAGTTAGATAGTCTATAAATTTCCTCCTAGTTCTAAGTCTCTGATCCTAAAGGAGATGTTTGAGATAGGGTGCTTTTTATGCTTTGTACATATTTAATGATACATTATTTCATTTATTTTCACAACCATCCCACAGAGATAGTGGTTATATATATTATTAGCCTTATTTTATATATGAAGAAACCAAGATGCACAAGTTAAATGGTTTGCCTATGGTTACACAGTTTAATAAGTTTCAGAAACAAGATGTGAACCTAGGTTTTCCTAACCTCAAAGCTGACATTCTTTCCCCCAGTGCCATAGCACAAACACTGACTCATCAGATGCTCTCCAGACTGCCTCGTCTGAGTGTTTGTGCTGCAATGCAAAATGATTTATGGGGGCCTGATAGTTATACTCTAAGGGCTTCACATCAAAAGAGGCAGGGGAATGAGCATGGGAGACAGAGGGGGAATGCTCAGAGATAATGCACCAGAGACACAGATATCAGAAACATATATCAGAGACTGGGATGGAACTCAGAGAAATTGTAAACAGCAATAGTGGAGGAGAGGGAAGGGGATCCTTGGAATGCCTTGCAATAACCAGACCCTGGGAGGAATTAGTTTGGGGAGGTTTCCACAGGGAGTTGATTCTTAAGCAGAAGAATGGGGACAGTTTTAACATAGAGGAAGAAGGAGCAGACATTAAAAGAGAAGTCACTTTTGTGGGGTATCATCATATTTATCACAGAAACTAAGAGTCCTCCAACACCCAACATTTCCCAAGATTTTGGCACCAATAAAGCTCCATCTTTCAGGATGAGCAAGAAGGGACCGGAACTCATGCAGCAGCATGTTAAAAATGAAAATTGGTTTCCTTGAAAACCTGTTGTGAGCCCTCTGTTACACAGATTTGTCTCCTTTCAATACCTGGAACAGATCATACTGTTTGGAGTCTGGAATAAGAAAAGCAACAAGATTAAGTGCAAAGTACATCGAACATGGTGTCAAAAGCTCTGAGTCTGATTTCTATCTCTCTCCACATAATCATTTCTCAGCTTCCATTTTTTCATTCTTCTCATCAAAACTCCTTGAAAAAACTGTCTACAACTAGAGAGAATGAGGGGAAAAATAGGCATACTAATGAATTATTGGTGGAGTAGTGAACTGGTCCTACCACTCTGCAAGACAATTTGGAACTAGTTCCAAAGAACTATAAAGTTGCATATAGTCTTGACCCACAATACCACTACCAGGTTTATATCTCAAAGAAAGAAAAGGAAAAGGACCTCTATGTACAAAATTATTTATAGCAAGTGTTTTTATTTTTGTGGTGGCAGAGTTATTATTTTGGGGGGGGATGCTCATTGACAAGATGGGGCATCTGATTGTGATGGAGTATTATTGTGGGTGGATTTAGAAAAAAACATTGAAAGATCTATATGAACTGATACAAAGTGAAGTGAGAAGAACTGGGAGATCATTGTGTGTAGTAACAGCAATGTTTTAATGATGATCAACTGTGAAAGACTCAGTTATGTTGATTAATACAATGATCCAAGACATTTCCAAAGAACTTATGGTGAAAAAATGCTATCCACCTCCAGAGAAAGAACTGATGAACAATGAGTACAAATTGAAGAATAAGTTGCTCACTTTATTTTTCTTGCTTTTTGGGTGTAGGAATATGACTAATGTAGAAATGTTTTATATGATTTCATATGTATAATTGATATCATATTGTTTGCCTTCTCAGGAGAGGGTGTGGGAAGGAGGGAGAGAATTTAGAGTTCAAAACTTAAAAAGAAATGAATGTTAAAAAATAAACATTAATTTTAAAAAAATCTGTCTATTCCCATGGTATCTACTACCTTTTTTTCTTACTTTACTCCTGCCTCAGTTCTTTGCTACCTTGTTTCTGAATCTTATTGCTCAACTGAAATTACATTCTCCAAAATTAATGATAATCTCTTAATGGACAAATTAATAGTCCTCCTCCTTCTAGACTTGGCTGTCCCACTTGATACTGTTGACCCTTGGGTACTTTCTTATCTGTGGGTTTTAATGACATGGCTCTTACCTGGTTCTCCTACTGGCCTTGTATCTCTGTCTCAGTGATCATTGCTGGCTCAGCATTCATATCACAGGGTCCATTCCATCTCAGAATCTGTAAGAACATAGGATGACAAGGAGACCTGGGTTCATCCTGGCTCTTACTTTCTATGTACCTGAGAGCAAGTCATTTTGACCTCTTTGAGCCTCAGGCAAGTTTCAAAGACAAAGTTATCCACTGTTGGAGGGAATTTCCACATCGATAAAACTCTAGATCCCTGAGAGAGTGATATGGTAGAGTTTGTAGCTTTTGCACTAGGATCTTCTATGCCTTCTAACCAGCTCTGAGCTTGTCAGCTAACTTATTCTCTGTAGTATAGTTTCTTTATAAGTTGTGATATGTGAATACTATTGTGCTATAAGAAATAAAGAACTGAGCTGAAAGACGTATCCTATCCTCAATGGGTTTACTTGCTAATGGTGAAGGACAATAACTATAGGGTTGCTGAAGGGTGTGTGTATGAACATAAATGAAGTTCTGTGGAGGGTTAGGGAATAAAGCCTGTAGAGTCACAAAGACATAGTTTATCTGAGCCTCCTTAAAATGAAGGTAAGGAGGCAGGCACACACCTGGTGGTAGAGCATGGTGGGTTTGGTACCCACTCACTTAGGATGCTTTCTGGCCCTTCAACAATAGTGAGTACTCTTTCCAAGATGCTCTTATGGTATAGCTGGTATAAAAGTTCCCAAACAAATGGAACCCAAATAGAAAATGGTGAGTCTGTCTACTATGCTTCATAGATAGGAGGAGAGGCCCCTACTCCCAACAAAGAATCCATAAAGTCTTGTCTGAGACTCATTCTACTAATGGAGAAATTGAGGCCTAAAGAGATTAAGTGACTTGCCCAAGGTCACACATATATTAAGTGGGAGACTGGTTTGAATTTAGATCCTTTACTCTAAAGTCAGTGGCTTTTCTCCCTTATTGAGCTCTGCCTACAGTATTTACTTGTCTTTATTTGAACATTTAGCTCCTAGTTCATTTCTAGTGTGTCTCAATACTGGTTGCTGTTTGAGAAATGTTACCCTAGTATATCCCTTTCCTCCTATAATACTTTAATATTTTGAAAGAGATGTGATTTTCATAGTGTGGGTGCTCTCCATTAATGTAGGTCAAAACCTCCTAAGAATTTCTGTGGCTGACAAAGTCATCATGTTAGCAGCTCTCCTTCTGGAGATGAGTGTTCCCACAGTTCGAATGGTTCTCAGACAACAAACTTACAGTCTGTATTTTTTTTTTTTGTCAGATCTGTTTCCTACAAACTGAGAAAGGACTCCTTAGGAAGGATTGACTCTATCAGTGGCTTGGTTGTTGTTCTCTCTTCTCTTTCCTTCAGTGGCTCAATTGTAGCAGTACAGGCTTGAAAAGCAGTCTCCTTGCTAATGAGAAGCATGCTTCTGTAGCTCTATTCACATAATCAGTCACCACCATTGATTCTATGCCCAATGTTTGCAAAGTCCTATTCTAGGAACTATAGGGGAAATATAAAAGATTTAGAAAACTTGGTTTCTGCTCTAGGGAATCTTAAGCCTCAATGGGGAAATGAGACATATACTCAAGAAAAAACAAAGACTTTTGATTTTACAAAGCAGTATACTAACAATTATAGTACAAATGATATATTTTAAACTGAATCCTAAGGATTGAAGGGACCAGGTAGAACGAATAAAAAAATGATGCTTTGTTTTAAAAAATAATTTAAGTATCAAATATAGCAAAGGAGGTTGGGGAAGATAGTATGGTGGCAACTGATGAGAGAAGGCAGAACTACTCAATTTATCCTGTGAATCTGGCTTTTCCATAGTGAGAATAATATTTATACATCAAAGGATAGGAGCAATATTTACTAGAGTCTCTGCCATGTAAACCAAATTAGTGTTTTCCCTAAAAGGCAAGGAGATTGTAGTCAAGGCTTGATTATTTAGGGGGTTGAGACTTCAGTCCATTGATCTGTTTTTCTGACTGCCTAAAGCATAAAAGGGGACAACCCTTGAGGAATTGGTACCCCCTCAGATTTAGCAGATGCCCTACTATACTCTATGAATCATCCTCTGCTTACTGGATATGTTTATGAAAGCAGATAAGAGGCCATCATCTAGCTGAACTGATGGTAGATCTTTGTCGAGTATTCTTTCTATGCTATGGAAACTTCATATTATTAATTGATAGTTTCTGAATGTCTTACTTTGTCTTAATTCCTTAACCTATATTTCTGGAGTGGTTTGTGTCAGACTTAACCTACAAAACAAATCATATATAATAGAAAGAACATTGGTTCTATTTAAGCTTCATAAGACCCTGGTTTTAGTCCTGACTCTGTTATTAATTAGCAATGTATCCTTAATAGTCATTTCAAATCTTTTTTTTTATTTTTATTTTTTTGCAAGGCAATGGGGTTAAGTGGCTTGCCCAAGGCCACACAGCTAGGTAATTATTATGTGTCTGAGGCCGGATTTGAACTCAGGTACTCCTGACTCCAGGGCTGGTGTTCTATCCACTGTGTCACCTAGCTGCCCCCATTTCAAATCTTTGAGCCTTAGTTTCTTTATCTGTAAAGTGGCACTTGAATTGCCTACCTTATAGGGTTGTTTGGGGGTCAGATGAGATTTGAAAGCACTTAAAAACTCTGATACACACACACACACACACACACACACACACACACACATATATGAAAGATATTATTCTTAGGAGAGCTGCGGCTGCTTTCAGTAAGTTTGAGTGTCTAGGCCCAGATCATTTACATTCCATCCAGGTTTCTGACTGATAGGGATTCTTTTTTTTTAAATTTATGTCTCTAGTGTTTGGCATTCAGAGGCCCTTAATGAATGTTTACTGACTGATCAATAGGTGTGAATGTACCAGTGTTGGTAATATTTAGAAAATTATGAAAAATGTTAAAAAAAGGCAGAGAATTTTAGGATAGCCTGAAGCTGTGTCTTTTTATTTTTTAAAAAAGAGGAGAAAAGTAAATCCTTGAAACCACAGGAAATATTGATCTTTGGGAAAATTCAAGGGTGGGTTGGAATGAAAGATAAAAATTAACAAATGTAAATGTAAAGTCCTGAAGTTAAATAAGTGATTTATGAGCATTTAAGAAAGGATGAAGTGATCACTTGGAGCCAACATTGATTCACTAGCAACAATTTATGCAAATAAGCTATATTTCCCTTTATGATAATTATCAGCTTGTTAGCTTAGGGAAATGCCCTAATTACAATGTAACTTGAGTTCAGCAAAGCATTTTACATTGTCTTCCATAGGTTTTGGATAACTTTACTGGATTATAGCAGATTCTCTATTGTTTAAATAATTTTACTCAAGGGTTTTGTTGATTGTCTTTGTGTCAAACCAGAGGGAAGTCTTTGGTGATCTGTCTATACTGAGTGCCTTGCACATAGTAGGTATTTGATATATGCAAGTTCGACATTATATATGTTGAATTGGATATGTTCCATTCAATTTAATATTCCAATCAGTATATTGGATGAATATACAAGCTGGCAGGATAACTATGCTATAGATTAGTGCTGTCAAACCAAACTATACATAAGGATCCCTGGGATGCATATTGATTCAGAAAACTATTTGTAAACATCATCTTTTTTTCCCCATTGTATTTTTATTTATCTTTTAAATATTTCCTAAATATATTTTAATCAGATTCCCTGGAACTGGAGCTCTCATGTGTTTGATACCTCTGCTATAATTGACAGGACTAAGTTGTAAGATGACTTCAACAGACTAAGAGACTGTGCTGGATTTAAAAAGGATGAAAAATTAACAGGTATAAATGTATAATCCTGAAATTGGGACTTTTAGAAAAATTAGTTGCACAAGTAAATGATGAGAGATCTTTAGCTGCTCAAAACACTCATGAGGAAAAACTAGCTGGCCACAACTTTAATTTAAGGCTATAGCATAATGTGACTGCTTAAAAAAAAACAAATATAATTTGAGACTGCATTAAGAGAAGTTCTGGATATGCCTAGAACTAGGAAGGCAATAGCTCTATTTTATTCTTTGTCCTTTAGACCACTGGAATGCTGTGTTCAATTGTGCTACAATTTGAGAGCTACTCTAAGACTACCTTCTTGCTACCTCTAGCCATATTCACTATAGGTCCTGGATCATTCTGGTATAGGGCACAATATATAAAGTGCTGGGCCTGAAGTCAGGAAGATTCATCTTCCTGAGTTCAGATTTAGCCTCAGCCATTTACTAGCTGTGTGGTCTTGGCAAATCCTGTTTGCCTCAGTTTCCTCATCTGAAAAATGAGCTGGAGAAGGAAATAGCAAACCATTCTGGTATTTTTCCAAAACACCTCAAAATTGGGTCAAGAAGAGTTGGGCATGACTGAAATGACTGGACACAAATGATGATTCTTGAGCTGTAATGGAAGTTCATGGAAAGAAAATCAGGAAATTCATCTGTACTTGAACCAGGTGAGGAAGCTTAGAGATGAAATCTGGAATATAGGCCAGGATCTCTCAAAATTCATTTGGGGCCTACATAGACCCTAATACATTGGAATTTAATTTTCACTTAAAACACCCCTACTTGGGGCAGTTAGGTGGCACAGTGGATACAGCACCGGCTCTGGAGTCAGGAGTACCTGAGTTCAAACCTGGCCTCAGACTCTTAATAATTACCTAGCTGTGTGGCCTTGGGCAAGTCACTTAACCCCATTGCTTTGCAAAAAAAAAAGAAGCAAACAAACAAAAAACAAACAAAACCAAAAACCCCCCTACTTACACAGCCTCAGAACATCATGCAGTAGTTTATCCCTATCAGCTTTGAAAAGTGCAATAAACTTGTGACCTATTCTGGTTATCACTTTCTGGAAGAACTCAGTGTCAACTGCAAACTTGGAAATTTCACTGTGTGAAATTCATTCGTATTATTTATAAAAATGTTAAATAACAGTGATCCCAGGAGACCCTTACTGTTTACAATCGTACATCTACAGACATGAAAACTCTGATGATCATGATCATGGTGGATTTGCTACAAAATACTTTCACATCCATTACTCAGTTGATCTTCACAATAGCCCTGAGAGATAGGAGGGGCAAGTATTACTGTCCCCATTTTACAAAGGAGGAAAATGAACTCAAACAAGGTTAAGGGGATTTATCCACACATAAATAGCTAATAGGTAGTAGGGATAGAGGGCAGTTAGGTGGTGTGATGGATCTGGAGTCAGGAAGATATTAAGTTCAAATGTAGCCTCAGACACTCACTAGTTGTGTGACCCTAGGCAAATCACTTGACCCTATTTGCCTCAATTTTCTCATCTGAAAAATAAGCTGGAAGAGGCAAACCACTTTAGTTTTCTTGCCAAGAAAAACCCCAAATGGGGTCATGAAAAGTCAGACATGACTAATAAACAACAAAAGTAGGGATGGAACCAAGCGTTGAATTGACTCATGACTTTGAAGTAGATAATGTCAATTTACCCCTACCCTCTTTTTTGGCTTTCTAATAGCCAAAATTGTCCTTGGAAAAAAAATGTTCCCTAACTTCAGCAAGATTGAATTTAAAAAAGATAACCTTCATTATGTAACATTATTCAATAAATATAGAATCCTATTGAGGGTTTTTTGAAAGGTAGGAATGGGGAGCCCTTGAATGTTCTTGCATTGACGAAATGGATATTTTTGGATGACTCCTTTGCTAACAGAATGGAATAGCAGAAATCTGGGTTACCAGTTCTTAGGTTATCTAAAATGTCAAAGACTTGTTTTTGGGTAGGGAGTAGGAAAGAAGATTAGGAAAATGAGGGAAGTTTTGAGGGAAAGGATGCTGCTGCTTGTTGATTCCTCTGCTCAGGAGCCTATGATGAGCTATTGGCTCAAAAGAAAAGGGAGTGTAGGCCAGTGATGAGCACACAGAATTCAGATTTGGAAACAGACCTCAAATCTTGATTCCACAAGTCAGTTTCCTTTTTCAGGCTTCAGTTTCTTGTAAAATGAATAGGTTAAATCAGAAGAATATTGAAGTGCCTTTTAGCTTGAAATTTCATTTTCTTAGTCTAAATATAAATTCATCATGGAGGGAGTTTGGACTTTGAATAAGGAGAACTTGAATTCAAATCCTTGTTCATAACTTGGGTAAGTCCCTTAACTTCCCCAGTCTCAGTTTCCTCATCTATAAAATGAGATAATTCCGTTTACTGAGCTCAGAGGACTGCTGTGAGGATCAGATGAGAACAAGTATGAAGTACAAACCTTAATGTGCTGTTAATTAATATAACATTATTATCATGATTTTTACTTTTTTATTTTTATTTTAAATTTTATTTTATCATGTGGGATAAATATGTAATGCTGCATAACTTGGCCCACCCAGGCTGGCTTACTTTATCTTTCACTTTCCCTAAAAAAATACCACCCTCATCTTTTTTGCTCCTGTTTTTGCTCATGATGATTCCTGTCAGATGTATCGGTTTCCCATAATTTCTATACCTATTTGCTCCCCCACTCAGATAAGTTCAAATAGGTTGTCCATGTTTGATCCAATTTTCTTTCCAGGAAACCACATTCTCCCAACTCTAACTGGGCTATGCTGTCTTTCACATTCATGAATCTTGCCTCTTATTATATATTCTACCAACTCACTGGGTATGGAAATGAGCCCCTTGTCTGCAGTTCCCAGGATCTCCTCTAGATCCTGTCTTATGAATGGACAGTGCCCTGGCAATCTGCCAGTCCTCTGGCCTATTTGGGGCCCCTTTGTAGTGGAAGGTTACACATTTTGGCCAGGGATGGCAGCCCCACAATTTCACACTTGAGTTCCTTCAGGACTCCAGGTGGGAGCCATCTGTCCCAGGAAATTTGTCAGTTAGATGTAGGAATATCCTTTGCATTGACTATCATTTGATCTTGGACCTCTCTAACTGGTCTATTCCAGGGAACAATGTGGGGCTGGAAATTGTTTTAAGGGTTTGGGATAGGGACTAGACTGATTTTTCTGGCATAGGGAATTCCCTGGTAAAGAAACTACCAAAATAGATCAGCATCTTCTCTGAAATTTATAGCCTAGAGCTTTGCCCAAAGCTCTGAGAAATTAATAACTCATCCAGGGTCACTCAATCAGTATGGGTCAGAGGTTGGATTTGAATCCAAGTCTTTTTGACTTTGAGGTAAGCTCTCTATTGACTATGTTATGCTGTCTCTCAGCCTTAATTAATAATGGTTCACCTTTGTACAAGAGATTTTACAGTTGACCAAAGTGTTTTCTGTTAGCAACTGTGAAAATTAAGACATGCTACAGCAACTATCCCCATTGTCCAGGTGAGGAAACAATTTCAGGGAGATGAAATGACTTCCAAAATTACACAGTTATTAAATGGTGAAGCCAGGATTTGAATCTTCAAATTCAGTGCTCTTCCCTTGTTTTCTCTGAAAAGAGAAGCCAATAATTCTTTACTATTTACTTTTCTCTCCCAAAGGTAATCTCTCCATAATCATCATGTAAGCTCCTGTAGAAGGGATGCTTGGAGGTATAGTGGTTTTCATAAGTTCACATCTCTGACAGTGACCAGCTGTGTGACTCTGAGCAAGTCATTTATCCCTTTTTGCCTGTGTCTTTATTATCTGTAAAATGAACTGGAGAAGGAGGTAACAAACCACTATAGATAGCACTTTGCCAAGAACACCCCAAATAGAGTCTCAGAGTGTTGGACACAACTGAAATGATTGAACAAAAAATTCCTTGAGAACCAGGAGTGGTTCATTTTTTTGTCTTCATATCATTAGGATCTGGAACTTAATAAGTACTTATTAATTGATGGATCATTACTTTGTTCCAGCGATACTGTAGCTGCTTTTCTCCCTTTTATATATTTATCAAATCTCTTATTTCTGGTTTTGTGTCCTTTGTAAGGCACTCCGCAGATTCTATTGGAGCTCACCAAATTTCATGGGTTTTCCTTGTTTTTCTTACTTGTGACATCTTTAAATGCTTTTTCTCTACTTGAGTCTCTGACTTTTCCAGATAGCTACCCAGGATTTCTTTTTGAAGTAGCTTGGCATTTATGATCTCCAGCACACATTTATTTTGAGCTCATTTTTAAAATAGCCTCCAGGCTTCCAGTGGCTTACTGACATTAAAAAAAGTCATGCTGATGCTTTTTGTCATTTCTGAATATACCTTCCCTTCCCTCACTCCTTTTCCCTACTCAGATCTTGTCACAAAAGGAAAATGGTTAAGCAAAATTAATTCATCAAGCAACCTAATTTAATGCATGTAGCATTTCATATCCACAGTCTCCCACCTTTTTAATGAAAGCAGTGAGATGGATTTCTTTGATTTTTCTCCAGGGCTTAGATTCATCTTTATAATTACACAGAATTCAACTGTTTTAGGAGTTTTGTGTACATGATTGCAATCATTGTGAGTATTATTTTCCTTGCTATGCTTATTTCACTCTGAATCAGTTCATACAAGTTTTTCCATGTTTCTCTGAATTCTTCATTCATATTCATTGCTTCCTGTGGTGTAATAATATCCATTACATGCTTACCCCACAGATTAATCAGACATTTCACAACTGATAAGCACCTATTTTTTTCTAGTTCTTTGCTACCACAAGAATTTCTGCTGTGAATATTTTAGTTCAGAGACCTTTTCTTTTCTTTTATATCCTAGGAGTATATATCTGGTAGTCTAATCTCTCAGTCTAAGGAGATGAACAGTTTAGTCACTTTTCTTGTATTGGACCATTGATTTTTCTTAAACTCTATTTCTATTTTTTCCATTTCTAATGACTCTATTTTATCATCAGTTCCCCTTCTAAAACATGCCATTAGGGTGCTTAACTTGAGAGAAGGCTTTCAGACCAAATGACATAGTTGGCTGAGTGGGCAGACTCGGGTATTCTCATGATTAGCTACCCAGCTGGAAAGCTGAGACGGGCATTTGTCATGGATCAGTGTAAGCTTAGTTCCAGAAGCTAGTTAGGGAGATAGAACCTCAAGAGTGTGATTTGTATGACATGAGGATCTTATATGGCATCCTATGCCTAGAATTTCTTAAAACCCCTGGCATTGCCACTGATATGAAAAACTTATGGAATCATTAAATCACAGACTCTGAGAACTGTAGAAGTCCTTAGATCATTAGTCTTCTAATTTTATAATTCGAGAAACTAAGGTCCCAAGAAGCCAGGGACACAACATGGTTAGTGGTAAGAGCTAGGTTTAGGACCTGGGTTCAGTACTCTTCTTGCTCCACTGCCCTGCCAATTTATCAATAAACATTTACTAAGTACTTGTTATATACAGGCACTGTGCTGTGTGACCTCTGTGCATGTGACTTGTTCTTCTAAAAGCCCCATTTAGGTCTGCCTCCATAAAAATGATAATGAATGATGAGAGGTAACATGAGAATGATGATATGGAGCTCCTCTTTTATGAGGACATATTAAGAGATAAGATGGCGCTACATTAGGAACATGTATATTAGACTTTGAATCCAGGCATCTCAGAGTTAGAAAAATAGCAAGAGGTTGTCTGGTCCAACCTTCTATCCAGGTTCCAGAGGAATATGGCAGAAGTAGAGGTGGGGAGGGGAGAGATGGAGCATTGGCATGGTGAGTAAATCCTATATCTGGAGTCAGGAAATGCTGGATCTACTGACATTTACTAGTTGTGTGATTCTTGTTATCAGAGCACTCTTGAACTTCAGTTTCCCCATTCACAAAATGGAGGTCATTATCCTTCAAGCACTTGTGAGCCAGGGTTGTCTTGAAGTTTAAATGAATACGAAACATTTTGCAGACTTTAAAGTAGAATTTAGATATGTTCATTATTGTTTTGAGGTAAGGGATGTTGGTTAGGGAAGATAGAAATTAATAATAAGAGAAGAGGTGAGTTTTCTTTGAACTAGATTGGAGATATTGAAATGGGCAGCTAGGTGGTGTGGTGGATAGAGCATTGGACTTGGAATCAGGATGACTCATCTTGTGAGTTTAAATCAAACCTCAAACCATTTCATATCTTTGCCAAGAAAACCCCAAAATGGGGTCATGGAGAGTAGGACATAACTGAAATAAGTGAACAACAGCAAGAGATATTGGAAAGTGTGCTGCATCTGTAGTCAGATCTGTCATTGACTGTGTGACCTTGGGTGAATCATAAACATTGGGCATAGGGTCTAGATCCAGAAGGGATCACTGGTCATTTAGTCCATATCTTCATTTTATAAATAATAAAACTGAGAGTGGGGAATTGGCTCGACTAAGGTTACACAGGTTGGTGTTAATATGACTTGCAAATAAATTGGATTTAAGTGAGGGAGAGCTTCACTTTCTCCTCCACAGCCATCAAGTAATAAATGGAAAAGCAAAGCCTCAAGTCTTGTCCTTTCAAATTCAGTACTCTTTACACTGGACTCTCTCCTGGTCTGGACCTCAGTTTCCATATCTGTGAAATGAGGAAATTGGACCAGATTTCTCTAAAACCATTTCTCCTTTAATTCTACATTTATAATCCCATCAAGGAGACTTGCCAGAGCCAGGGAAATGGATGAGGTTGATATGCTATGTTTGAATTGCTAAAGTTTTTTTTTTTTTTCCCAGCCAAAGGTGTCTGGGGGTCACATGGGGGCTTCTTAGCTGAAGCTGCCACTGATTGGTGAGGCTCCCCTGCTGCCAGTAACAAGTGTCTGACCAGTGTTGTTAAGCTAATTGTTCAATTAGAGTGGTCAGGGAAACAAATTGCTTCATGATGGGGTTTCTGTGACTGTGTCCAAAGCTGATGTCATCCTGCCTCGCTCCTTCTTGAGGGAGGAAGTTTCAACATGCCTCTTTGGCTTGAAGGGTGTTAATGAACCTTTCTGAGCTGTTGCCAGAGACTTCTCCTCAGAGAGAACCCATTCCCCAAGTGCATATACCTCCACTGCCATGGACAAGCCTACCCATCCTGGACATGGAACTTTATTTGGGAAACTCTAATGTGCTGTCCTGGAATCCTGCCTCTTTCCTTATCCCACCCTCTCTAACCCCAGATCAGCTGTATTGTTTTGGGGAAGGAGGGTAGTCTTGAAGAAAAGAAGTGGAGACTGACTGGGGTGAAGGACTACTGGGAAAGGATTTATGCCATGTCTGGATTCAGGGTGTTCAGGGCCATCATGGTGAGGTTAAAAAATGGACAGGTGTGGACTCTACTCATGTCATAGAAATGGCCAATTCTTAGATATTGCTCTGTACTTTGGGGGATGGGGGAAGAGGGCTAAAATAGATAGAGGATTTGGATTTGGATCCTAGATTTTTTGTACTGATTCCTTATGTGGCCTTGGGCAAGCCCACTCTTTGGGTCTCAGTCCCTCAACTATGGACAGTAGGTGACCCAGGAGATAGAGTTTTGGACCTGTTATCAGGAAGACCTGGATCCTGTCTCAGGCAACTGGCAGCTCTGTACTCATCTATAAAAAAGATGATTGTGAGAGTTAAATGCAATACTATATGGGAAGCACTTTCTAAACCTTAAAAGAACCATATCAGTACTAGTTATAATTAACTAGAGGCAGCAGTCAAGGCAATTCTAAGATTTCTTCCCACTCTGACCTATGATCTATGATTCTCTTTCCTAAGACTTCTAAGAAATAAGGAAGCTTCTGCTTCTTGGAGTATACAAGCTCTCTCTCCTGCTTGCTCTCATATCCCTTAGTGACTTGCACACTCAAATAAGCTTATACACCTATACCCTCCCTCTCATGTATGGAATTATACACATCAGCACAAGTTATGATGAAGAGTGTACTTTCCCATTTCTACAGACTACAAGCTGAAAGTACAGATGCTTTCCACAAAGCATTGGCCATTGTCCATGTCCTCATGCCACAGAATGATGAAACTGTTTTGTTTTAAAAATCTTGCTAAAAAATACCCCTCTTTTTTTTTTTTTAAAAAAATTTCTTGTCTGGAAAGAAAGACAGTATAATTGATAGAGGTGGTCTGAAAACCAGGAAGACCTGAGCTTAAGTCCTTAAACATATATTGGCTAGGTGACCTTGGATAATTTATAAGATATCTTGAGGTTTTCCTGATAACATTTCTTAAGGACCATGAAACTCAAATCACATTGACTCATATTGATTGGCCAAAAATAGGTCCTTCTTGTACATTGCTTGGGCCCTGATTGACTCAGAGTGAATGTAAATGCATTTTTTTCTGTTTTGACAAGATACCTTAAGGGTCTTCCCCCTCTCAGATGTTTTTTGACTATACATAAAAGACCTACTTCTCCTCCTCCTTTGCTATTAAAGAAAAGCCTGCAGACCATCCAAATTATTGGTGGCGTGACCTGCACAATTATGTTTATTATGGTGAGGAGTATGCTATGCAAGGTATCATTCTCACTTGCTTTTTTTTTTACCAGAATTGTTTCTTCTGATTGATAGAAAATAGCAATATTGGAGATAGTCTGGCTGCTACAGGAATCTCTTGGCCTTGAACTGGTTTTGCTTCCTCCCTTATCACATCATCATCACTGGGCAAGCACCAGCATGTGATATCTGGCAACATAATGCGACAACCTGATACATTTCCAAGCCTGTCTCTCAGCGGACTAATCATCGGAACTTCCTTTCCTCTCAGACCTTCATTCTTTGCTTCATTTCTTTCTTACCTTACCTTAATCACTAATGGGCATTGCCTATTAAAGATTTTAGTTTAAACAGGCCAAAGTCTTCCACTGCATCCAGGGCCAATTTCAGTCATCCAGATCCTTATCTGGCCACTGGACCCAGATGGCTCCAGAGGAGAAAGTGAGGTTGGTGGCTTTGTATAATCCTCCTTCACTTAAATCCAGTTCATTTACATGTCATGAATTGCTTCCCTGATGGCAAGGTCCTCTTTGAGAACAAAGTAACTTCTAGATCAGAAGGCCAGTTAGGTGGCAGATTGGGTACTCTGCTTGGACTCAGGAAGACATCTTCCTAAATTGAAATACAGCCTCAGACACTTCTAGCTGTGTGACCCTGAGCAAGTCACGTGCCTGTTTTCTCAACTGTAAAATGAGTTGGAAAAGGAAATGGCAAAACATCCTTTCTGAGAAAACCCTAAATGGGGTCATGAAGAGTTGGATTGAAAGATGACTGAACAGCAATATTAAATCAATAAACTCAGATTTAAATAGAAACAAGGACTATTAATTCTGTAAATAGGGATTCTTGTGAGTCATACATTGTCTTAGGTTTAAAATGTATTCTTATCTGTTTTATTGTATTTTTATATACTTTATTATATATTTCCCAATTACATTTTAATTTGTTTATGACCACACTGGGAAATGCCAGACACTTGTGTGATATGTCTGTTGTAGGCAATTTCTGTCCTGTCCTGCCTTAGTAGGGTTCCATTTACCATTGAATTCATAGATACAAATACCATTTCTATTTGTTAAATATACAAATTCCTTTAGAAATCTGTTCTGAGAGATCTTTTTGCAGTTTGTCTCCAAGGTAGTTGTAAAAGTTAGAAGATGGTTAGGACTAGGAGATGTGTTACTATATTTAGTCATACTACCCAGTAGCTCCACTGGAGGCCTTGGTTAGGAATAATTTTTCCCCAACATTTCCATGGTCTTGAATTGATAGTGAAAAATGACTATGTCTTGAAAAAGACAATCATGTGGTCCTGCTGTCAAGGAGCAGCCATAGACTTGTGACTCCTGCTCCATCATTTCTGTGTGCGGAAAAGAGGAAGAAAATGAGGAAGAGAAGAAAACTTAAGGGAATAGGCTGCACTTTGGGGGGGATTGAATTATGTGTGAATTATTTTTCAGTTTCTTGAATGAAGGAGAAACTGTGGTAGAACATGTAACCCACAAGTGTGAAAGAAACTATGTTTCAGGGAATTCAAGATCTTAATGCTATGCATATGCCTTTCACCCATGTAGATTAAAACTCATCCATACCTTCTCATCGTGTGCACCTCTTGTCAATGTTTCAGGACAATATATTTGGAGCAGGAATGGACCTCAGAGACTATCTCGTCCAGCCAGTTTGCAAATGAGGAAACTGAGATTTAGGAATGCTAAATGACTCTCCCAAACTCACATAGGTAGTAAGTATCAGAAATAGAATTTCCCATACAAATTCCCCAGAGGATCTTCCCAAGAATTGGAGATTTCCCTTTAGGATTTTCAATATTTGATGAGTATCTAGATAACCAATATTTGAGTGTCTATCTCTGCTATACTATATTCTTGAATATGATGGTCCATCTCTTTATCCAAACAGTACTATCCTGGATAATGTCTTTTGCAATACTCCTTGGATATGTCAAAGATGCTACTATGCTTTAGCTTAGTGACTCCCATCATTTGTTTTTCTTTTTTCTATGCCACTTACAACTTGAATGAAGAAACTAAGAAGGTTTTTTTAATTCCAAGGGAAAATACAGAGTTAGAAGGAGACTTTTTGCAAGTCCAGGAATTCTAATACCAAAACAAGTGGCCATCATAAAGTAGTGTAATAAATGTTTATTGACTAAATGAGGCCTGGAGGTAAGAAAAAGAGCTGCAGTTTTCCCTCTCCGAAGATAAATAAGGGAGAGAATTAAGAATATAATTATTAAGAATACACGAGAAAGGTCCTGAATTTTGCTTAAGTATTACAAATCTTAAACCACAAAGTTAATTCTTAGCTTAGTTCAAATCCAGCTGTTATGATGAAAAGAATGACTTTTTTTTATTTAAAAATGGGAATCTGGAAATCTCTCTTAGTTACCTATACTTATGGCATAAGCCTTCCCACATGAACCATGAAAGCTGGGAACCTCCCTTCATTTTGTGGCACAGTATATTAATTATGGGGTCAAGTTCTAATGAGTGAATAAGCCTTTTAAAAGTAAAATCTGCTAGATGAATATCAAATCCTAGACTGCTAGAGTTGAAAAAAAGACCTTAAATATTATTTAGATTAAGCTTTTTCCCAATGAATGAGTCTTTTCTTTGGCATCTTTGATTTTGAGTGCTTTCCTAAACAGAGAATTCATTATTTTATAAGGCAGTTCATTCCATCACTGGACAATTTTAGCTATAAGATCACTTTTTTTTCTTTGAAAGCAAAATTTGCCTCACTGTAACTTTTACACCCATTTAGTCTGTTTTATACTCTAGGACAACAAAAAATATTTTTTTCTTTTGATTTTTATTACTTTTCTGTTCATATTTTATTTTATTTTTCAATTACATGTTATGAAAGTTTTTCAATATTCGTTCACTTGCATATTTATAAGTTTCACAAAATTATTTTTTTTCTTTTTAAAGCAATCGGGGTTAAGTGACTTGCCCAAGGTCACACAGTTAATAAGTTTCTAAGTCCAGATATGAACTCAGGTTCTTCTGACCCCAGGACAGTTGCTCTATTCATTGTGCCACCTAGCCATCCCCAATAAAGAAAAGAATCTGCCTTTCTTCCTATATAATATATCTTCAAATATTTGAACAAAAAGATCATGTGACATCCTTTTCAGACTGAATTAGTTCTTTCCACCCTTTCTTATATGACTTAGTTTCTGGATTACCCCATTATGCTGATTGTTGTCCTCTGGATTCAGTCTAATTTGTTATTGTTGTTCCTAAATTGTCCTGAATTGCTTGTTGACTGAATTAAATATAGTGCTCCAGATGAACTCACATCGATGCAGATTGTCATGGAACTATTGTTTCCTATGATCTGTCTGGACACCACTCTGTCTAAGAGCACAGAAGTAGGATGGCTTAGTGAATAAAGAGCTGATCTTGGAAGAAAGAAGGAAAGGTAAAAGGAAGGAAAGAAGGAAGAAAGTAAAGGAAGGAGAGAGGGAGGAAAGAAAAGAAAAAATGAAAGAAATAAAAGATAGCAAAAAAAGAAAAAAGGAAGGAAATGAGGAAGAGAGAGAGGGGAAGAACTAAAAAGAAGTTAGGAAGAACAGAAGAAGGAAAATAGGAAAGAAGGAAGGAAATCAATTGCATTTTTAAAGTACCTATAATATGCCATGTACTATATTAAAAATTGTTTCAAATACCTTCTTATATGAACCTCATGATAGCCTTGGGAGGTAGGGGCTTGTATGATCCCCATTTTGCAGTTCCCTAGTTGAGGGAACTGAGACTGATTCTAGTTACCCAGGGTTATACAGCTGGCTAAGAGTGTAAGACTGGATTTAAATTCAGATCTTTCTGATTCCAGGATAATTCATCTTGACTGTTTGACTCTGGATAAACTGCTTAACCTCCCATTGCCCACATCCACTTTCTAAGACTACAAGTTAAAGGGCAAGTTCTGAATCAAAGTTCTGTATACTGATGAAATGACAGGTCCAGTTTAGAATGAAATCAGCTTTTTACCCAAAACCTCTCCAATGTTAACCTATATTAAGCTGTTGGTCAACCAAAAAAAAGGTAGATTTTTTTCATATCCTTGAAAAGACAGGACCCCCTTAGCTTATAACCATGTAATCGATTGTATGTTACTAAATGAAAACTTTACATTTCTGTTCTTGTATAATCAGTCTTGTTGGCTCTAGCCAAGCCACCTGGCCTACTGAGATAATTTTGAATCTTTATTTTGGCCTGAGGGTTTTCTTGGCCTGAAAGCTTAATATGAGTCAGCAGTGTGATATGGCCGCCAGAAAAGATGGCTTGATCTTCATCTGCTTTTAAGAGAAGTACAGGCTCCAGAAAGGATCTCTCTGTGTTCTTCCCCAGTCAAACTACATCTGGAGAACACTATTGTGTTTAGTTCTGGCCACTGCATTTTAGGAAGGACATTAATAAAGCTGGACAGCATTCAAAAGAGAGTAACTAGAATGGTGAGTACAATTGAAACTATGCCATATGAGAATTAGTTGATGTAACTCAGGATGGTTAGCTTGGAGAAAAGAAGACTTGGCAGTATGGTGGGGGGAGTGCACATGATGTCTGTCTTAAGATATTTGAAGGTCTGTCATGTGGAAGAGGGATTAGGCTTGTTTTGCTTGGTTCCAGAAGAAAGAACTAGGAGCGATGGTAGAAGAGCAACAGTTTTCAGCTCCATATAAGGGAACAATTCTAGCAATCAGAGTCATCCAAAAGAGTAATAGACTGATTTTACCATCACCAGAGGTCTTCAATCAGAAGTTGAATGACCACATGTTGGGGAAATCATTGAGGAAATTCCTAATAAGGTAAGTGTTGAACTAACTGATCACTTGGGGGACCCTACCAGTTCTGCCATTCTATCTTTCCCAAATTTGGGCCACTTGCAGGGCCTATGTTCATGTCTTCATTCAAACCATTGACCCAATCATTGGACTAGATGGAACCATAGAGTCCTGTGGCAATCAATCTAATGGAACTCAGAATTCTGAGTCTACCCAGAATATTAGAGCCAGCCCACTCTTTGGAGAATTCACACTCAGTGGAAGAATTCCCGTTCTGGCTTCCTTTTCAAATTTCTCACAATTCTTTGTTATGATATATTTTTACACTTTATCATATTTTCTCTTGTATCACGTTTTTGTGAGACATATGCTTGAACTTGCTTCTTTTAGTTGATTTCTTGAAAATAGAGTTGGTATCAGCTATCTCTCTATCCCAGTGCCTACCATGGTACTTGTATATAATAGGTATTTGTGGAATGAATGATTGCTGAACTGAGATTCAAGCTAGAATTCACTTCAATATAGCATACTTCTTATCCACAAAAATCTCACAGAGGATTTTTCCCCCTCAAGTTTTGCTAAAATCAAGCTATTTAAGTCAATTGTCAATTGATCACCCAACCTAGTAATACAATCACAAAGGGAAAAGAGGGCAATATAAAGCAAATATGATCTTCAAGGACTTTTACAAATATAGAATAAATCATTCAAAATAGCTCCTATTTATTGTTTTAATATTTAATATATATATGTGTATACACACACTCATGCATATTTCTCTCAGATATGCACACAGAAATGGTATGGCTCACTCAATAAAAGGAAAATTTTTATTGTTGACTTTGAATTGTTGCATCTCATTTTTCTTCACATTTTATTTTCAGATATCCAAAAGAATAATGGATCATATTGGGATAGGTATGAGGGTAAATGTAGGCATTTTGTACTATTAGATTTATGGGAGCAAGGAAGAATGCCAAACAAAAATTTGGTGAGGATGACCCTCTTGACCTCTTTTCACCAATGGCTAGATGAACTGTCCATTAAAATCAAGTTAGCCCTTGGTAGTCTTAATTGCTTGTTCTACTATGATTCAGGGGGTCAATGATTGATAGCTCAGTCAGCTAGCAAGATAGGGATATTAGATATATCCTCCTTCATTCACCTTTCTATCCCTCAGATAATTCAATATAAGAAGATCCCAGACAGCAATCTGGGGACATAGAATATTAGTTTCTGCTACAAAAATGATGGATTAACTCTGAACACTATGTAATCCTCAGATTTATTATTAGAATTGGCCTATACACTTTGTAAGTAATTGGGGGTGGCTGCTTGGAAAGGAGAAGCAAGAGGAGAAAGAAGAGCTAGTATTTCCATTTGGGGACCAATTCTCTCCATATTGGGCTATGGCCTCAAATGCCCCATTGTGGTGATGGTTCTGGGAAGTGAATAAAAAAATTATTTTTATTTTGTTTTGGAATAGATTACATCACATGCAGCAGATGGGGAGTCCATATGGGGATCATTGATTGCTTACTGTACCCCTCCCTGGTGGTGGCAGTCCTGGCTTGCTCTAAGAATATTCCTCAGCAGTGCAGATGTTTGGATGGAAGTGTCCCCAACTACACTGTTCACTATGGTTTTTCAGCAACTCCTCTTCTATTCTCATTTGTGATCCTGAATCCATATATTTAGGGGAGTAGTGTGTCACAGATGGCTAAAGAGAGAGAGAAGAGTGAGTACTGGATAGCAGAAAGGACACTCTCTAGTTTGGGAGTGAGATAATCTAGGTTTGAAGCCTATTTCAGTTCTTACTAGCTATGTGTTTTTGGGCAAAGCACTTCATCTCTCTGAAACTCATTTATGAAATGGAAATAATTATATATATCTGTTACCTACTTCACCAGGTTATTGTAGAGAAAGCACTTGATACCCTTTATATTGCTATGTTGTGCCAAAATTGATGTACTCACGTTTTTCATTGAGGAAAAATTCCTACATGGTTTCTCTCTGTCTTTCACTTTTTTTTTTTGAGAAATTAGAATGGAAAACATAACCTCAGGTCCCTATGATGTAATCTCCAAGGGAAAAGTTGCTTCAGCTTTTTCTTGCTATAAGTAGAAATTGTGTTTCTTTATTTTTTTCTGTGTCTGAGCTTTTGAAAGTTTTTGGCAAAACTACATCTAAATGGATCTTCTCCAAAGCCCAACAGTTGACATTTATTTGGCTGGGGGCAGGGGAGACAGAGAGAGAGAGAGAGAGAGAGAGAGAGAGAGAGAGAGAGAGAGAGAGACAGAGAGACAGAGAGAGAGAGAAAAAGAGAGAAGTAAAATCTCTTATAATGCCTTAAGTATCTCTAAAACATTTTTTTAAATGCTAGGTCTGGTGGCAGATTCCTAGTTCTTGGGAAGCCAAGGTTGATGGTTAGCTTCAATTCCAGAGTTCCAAGCTGCAGTGGGTCAATTTTACTGATTATCTTGCACTGTCTGGCAATGAACTCCCTGGAGCAGAGGGCCACCAAGTGGCTTAAAGAGGGGTGTCAAAGTTCCAAAGTTAATCAATACTGAGATCAGGACTATGATTAATCCCTATATTTCTAGCTTAGGTGAGATAAGGAGAATCATGTATCTCATCAAGAGGGAATCCTTCTGTTGTAATCAAGATAAGGTCAAGTTGAACTTTAGAAAATCCTGGAAAGACTTGCATGAACTGAAACTGAGTGAAGTGAACAGAACCAGAACATTGTACATATTAATGTGATGGATGATTGATCAACTATGATGGACTCAGCTCCCCTTAAAAGTTTATTAGTCAAAGATAACTTTGAGACACCTGTTATGGAAAATGGCCTCCACATCCAGAAAAAAAACTAACAAAAAACCCCACTATAGAGTCTGAATGTAGTGCAAAGCATACTATGTCCACTTTTAAAAATTTCTTTTATGTATTTTCTTTCTCTTAGTTTTTCTTCCTTAGTCCTAATCCCTCTTTCGCAACCTATGACTAATATGGAAATATTTTAAACAAGATTGTACATGTACAGCTTTTATCAGATTTTTTGTTGCCACAGAGAGGGGGTAAGGAAGGGAAGGTGGTAGAAAAATGTGAAACAAAAACTGGCAAATGGATGAATGTTGAAAACTACTTTTGCATGTAATTGGGAAAAAAAGATAAGACCATTGCCCTTTAGGTAATATGAGTAACTACATCACTAGCATTGATACTGCCAAAATACCCAGTCTCCAAAAAAATTTTTTTCTTCCACTCTTAATTGGACAGTCTCTAAATAGCAAAGTTCTGTATAAAGTAGGAAAACACAAGATAGATGAAAAAATAAGAAATTTATGAATTGCCATTCTCTCCTTATATTGATGATGTTTCAATCCTGAACATTGAGAAAAGACTGGAATAGGGAAGACTAACTGATTTGACCATAATTAGGTTGATCACTATGTCTAATCACATACAGAAATATACATACATCTTCATAAGGAATGATAGGATTAGGTTGGGGGCACTGAGATTGACTCTCAATTTCCTTGAGACTATATTAAGGGTCCTGTGAGTTTGGAAGTTCAGATGAAGAGATCCATTAGTAGAATCTAGTGTGCCCTATGACATCATGTTAGGAAAGATTGTTTTTACTACTTTCTGTTTTTCTAGAAGGTTATTTCTGTTTGGGATGGATTCCCATGACCACTACAATACTTGTCTTGAACTTAAAGGAGTAAAGAGAAACAGACATATTCTCAAGGACTACAAACCACTTGGAACTATTAAAGACTCTTAGAGTTGTTTCAATTCTATTGGAACTACACCTGGGATTATTACCTAATCTAAACCTTTCTCTTAGAGGGTAGTTAGGTAGCAGATGCACTAGTGGTAATCTGTTTTAAATGCTAACATTTATGGCAACATATATCAACATGTTGTTTGGGGATTCCACTTTCAGGAAGACAAATGGTGACCAATTCATCTATCTTTGGAGTATTTCATAACTTTAGGTAACTTATCAAACATATAGTATGAATACATCAGCAAGCACAGACTAAGAGTATAAGAATGTACATCTCCAATACCTCAGCAGGAAATTCATAGACTATTAGAAATAAAAGAAACCTTGGAGATAATCTGGTCTATTTCTCCTTATTTTATAGATAAGAAAACTGGGCCTAATGGAATTGCCTAAAGTAATAGAGTCATTATAGCACCAGACAGCTAGTAGAAAGCTAGATGATACAGAGGACTGAGCATTGAGCTTGGAATCAGGAAGATTCTTTTTCTTGAGTTCAAGTCTGGTCTAGACAATAAGTAGCAGTGTGACCTTAGGCAAATCACTTAACCTTATTTGCCTTAGTTCCTCATCTATAAAATGAGCTGGAGTAGGAAATGGCAAATCTCTATGGTATATTTGCCAAGAAAATCTCAAACAGGGTCACAAAAAGATGGACATGATTGGAATGACTCTACAACAAAAATCCACAAAAAACCCAGATCCCTTGAGTTATAGCCCTAAGGAGACTTTATTCCAGTCCATACCTGAATGACAAAGAAAGAAGTGTCTCCTTTGCATATTTTCATGGAGGTGTAGAAGAAAGATGACTGAATAATCTTGAGCTCCACTAGTGCAAAACATTGTAGACTGCCCTTACAGAGTCTGACTGAGAAAAGGGTTCAGAAGATCTGTTGGCTGTGTTTCCATCTATGTTAACTTTAGAAAAGTGTCTTGCAAGGCCAGCTTGTTATCTTCTTTGTCAGAGGTCTATGCAGTACTCTTGCATATATCAATCAAGATTCCTTCTTCTCTACATTGTGTTTGAGACATCTAGGTCTAAGGTGTCTTCTCACTTTGTCTATCTACTGAGGATGTTTAGAATCATGCACCATAAAATATTCAAGTTATAAGGCAATTTAGGGCTCATCTAGTACAAGTCCTTTATTTCAAAGGACTTATATTCAGAAAAAAAGGGGATAGGGAAAAGTTTGTAAAATATAGATTAATGAATAACTTGACTTTGATTCTTGATAAAATTGTAGAGCATATTTTTGAAGGGGTGTTTATGAACAATTAAGAAAGTAGTGATCATTAAGAGATATCATGGTTTCATTAACACATTAAGTCAGATTAATTTCATTTCTTTTGTCAGTGTAACTAGATTGATAGATAATGGAATATCATTTAGCTAGATTTCAGAAAAGTGTTTGACAGTATCTCAAAGTATTTGACAGCTGTCCCTCTGGACATGTTGGAGAAATTTGGATTAAATGATAGATTCAGAACTGCTCTAATAACCAAATCTAAAGTGTAGTCATTAATAGATCAGTGTTAACTTGGAGAATGTTCTCTAGAGGACATGGCTTTGTTCTGATCAGAATTTTTATTAACGAACAAAAAGTCTAGAAAAGTAAACTTATTTAAATAAAATGAAACTTAGTAGGGATAAATGTACTGTGCAGCATGGTATGAAGGTAAGGAAATTAGCCTTGGAGTCATGAAGCCCTGACATATTGGCTATGTGACCCTGGTTAAGTCATTTAGCCTATCTACCAGTTGTCTATACCAGGCAACTCTCTAAAGGAATTCATTTCAGGAAAATATTGATTCACACTGCTAGGAGGTTTATCATTGAGAGTTCCACAAATCATAATTCTGATGAAAAATAATGTAATGCATATACTTGTTTTCATGTTCCCTTTTCTTAATCTTTTCATCTCTCTGCTAAACATCCAAGTTCCCTAGATTGGTATTCATATGGCATGGTAGTCATAGTCTTAGGCATCCATTGGATTACAAAATCAACTTTGAAAGATAGATAAATGTGACTAGATTACAGTTTGAGTCAAAAAAGATCTGGATTTATTGAAATGCAGGCTGAAAATGAGTAACCAGTTTAACATGGAAACTAGAGTATCAGAGAGTTACTGTTGGATTCTAAGTTGCATTAAGAATGATATCATGGGGGGAAGCTAGGTGGTGCAGTGGATAGAGTGCCAGCCCTGGAGTCAGGAGGACCTTAGTTCAAATTTGGCCTCAGATACTTAATAATTACCTAGCTGTGTGGCCTTGGGCAAGTCACTTAACCTCATTGCCTTAAATAAATAAAAATTTTTAAAAAAGAATGATATATCCTGGTTAAGGAGGCCATTGATCTTCTGTTATTTCGTAGTTGGACCCCTTCTGAAGTATTATGTTTCATTATGTTTTATGATAGACACTGATAAGATGAAGACTGTTCAGTAGTTGACTAGCAGGATGATTAGGGATATATTGGAAAGAATGAGAGCTCTGGAAGGGGTCCTTTCCTCTGACTCTTGCTACCTGTATGAATTTGAGCAAGTCACTTAATCTCAGATTTCTCATATGTAAAGTTGGGCTAGATGGTCTCTGGGGTGCCTCACAACTGTAAATCCATGATCCCATGACTATTCCCAAAGATTACTAATGGAAGGATCCATGGATATTTATCAGTGAGATGAGAATTTTTTTTGGGGAAATGACAATAATATTCAAATATCTGAAGAACTATCATATAGAAAAGTAACTAGATTTGTCCTACTGGGCCTCAAAATACAGGCATAGAAATAAAAGACAGAAATTGAAACCAGGAGAACCTTTACTCCATATTATGCATTCACAATGTAAATCTCTCAGTGAGTGGTTGGATGACCATTTATCAGTGATGTATAATTATTTTTATTCAGGGGTAGATTTGACAGTGACTTCTGAATTCCCCCTTAACTCAGATTTTGGGATGTTATGAAACTAGGGACTTTAAAGTTCAATGAAATTAACTTTTAGCTTTCATATACATTTACTAAGCATCTATAGTGTACTATACCAACTATGGTAATGCATACATAAAGTTGAATAGGATAAGGTCTTATCTTAGAGTTTTTTTAAGTTTTGAAAAAATATATTTATTATATAGTTTTCTAGCTTTATTTATTTATTTTCCCCAATTACATGAAATGATAGTTTTCAGCATTCATTTTTTTTGGTAAGATTTGAGTTCCACATTTTTCTCCCTCTCTCCCTTCCCTTCCCACTGCCCTTGACAGAGCATAATATGGTCTAGGTTATACATGTACAACAATTGTAAACATATTTCCATATTAGTCATGTTGTGAAAGAAGAATCAGAATAAAATGGGGAAAAACCATGAGAAGGGGAAAAAAAAACAAATTCTAAAAACAAGTGAAAAGAACAGGCTTTGGTCTGTATTCAGACTCCATGGTTCTTTCCCTGAATGTGGATGGTATTTTCCATCATGTGTCCTTTAGAATTGTCTTTTATCATTACAGTGCTAAGAATTATAACCTAAAACTTTTAGTCAAGTAGGTAGTATTAGGTATATAAACAGATATACAAAGGATGTCTAAGAAAAGTATAAATAAAGTACTTAGAGAGTGCACAGGAAAAATGTATTAAGGTTCATGAAGGAGGTGACTTTTGAACTGAGCCTTGAAGGACAGGACAGGTAGATTAGGATAGCAGCCCATACCCACTAAAATGGTGTGATGGTAAAATTATTGGAGAGGCTGTGGGAAGCTGGGCATGTTAATTCACTGCTTGCCAAGCTGTGAATTACTTCAACTATTCTGGAAAACCATTTGCAGCAAAAATGTCTTGATTATTTATACCCTTTGAGCCCAGAGATTCCACTACTTGAGCCTAAGGAGGTGCTGACAATAAGAAAAGGACCACATGTACAAAAATGTTCATGGTTGCATTATTTGTGATAATAAACAGCTTAAAACAAAATATATGCCCAGTGAGTGGAGACTGGCTGAACAAATTCTGCCACATGGATATAATGAAATATCACAGCAATGGAAAGAATGGTGAATAGGAGGAATTCAGTGAAGCATGGGAAGACTTATGTGAGGTGATGTAGAATGAGGAAAGCAGAGCCAAAATAACAATGTACACAATAACTACAGCAATGTAAATAAAGTTAACTTGGAGAGGTACAAAATTTCTGATCACATATAATGATAATGGTCAATAGAAGCACTGTACTATCAAAGTTAGTTAGATGTGACTGTTTTCTCTCTTTTCCCCCCTACTCAATGCACTCAGGGGCTCTCTATAACCTTCAGGATCAAATATAAACTCTTCAACACTGCTTCCTTAATTGCTCACATACTACCCAGTCAACAGTATGTTCTAGAATTTTTCCAGAATCAAATTTGAATTTACCAACTGATAGTTTACAAACTCTACTTTCTTTTTATTTCTTCCCTAAAAATTAGAACATTTGTAAAATAAAGATATTGGACTTAGATGAATCCTAAGCCCACCTTTTAACCTTAACATTCCATGGATAATAGCTCTAAGTTTCCTCAGCAGATGGATTAAGTGCAAGGACACTGTTACCCCAGACAACTCAATACAAGGTAAAGAGGGATTCCTGGGCAATAGAACCACACAACCCATAAGACGGAGAAGATAAGAATTTGCCTGTGCTGGCTTTCCTGCATCTTTTCTTCTTAATTGGCTCCTTCCTACCTGCTTATTCTTCTTACACTTTATTCTCTTTCATGCAATCCATTATTCACAGTAACTAAGTCACTTTGGTTTTGGTCCTCATTTCATCTTCTGTCTCTGTGCCTCTTCTCAAGTTATCCTCCTTGCCTGGAATTCTCTCTCTTCTCATCTCTATCTTTTGGCTCTATTAAAATCTCATCCTAAATCCTACCTTTTGCGAAACACATTTTCCCATCATCCCATCTGCTAGACAACTTTCCCTCTCAGATTTCCTTAATATTTCCTTAGTGTGTCTCTTTTATTTACCTGGTTATGTCTCCTTCATTAGAATGTGAGTTTTTTGAGAATAGGGGCCATTTTTTACTTTTTCTTGTATTGTAAGTCTTAGCACAGTGCCTAGTAGACTGTAAGAGCTAAAGAAATATTTGGTGATTGATTATTTGTTGATTAATTAACAAAATAAGCTTTAAAAAAGAAATAGGATAATGCATTGACCCTGGAGACAGGTGAACAGTTCAAACTCAATCTCAAACCTATGACCCTGAGCAACTCACTCAACCCTGACTGCTTCAGAAAACAAACAAATCAATAAAAGAAACACATTTGTAAGAAGTTTGGAAACTTGCTAGGAAGTATTCTATTGCATAAAAATAAAACATTGAGAAGGAAGTTGAAAACTTTTTTAAAAGGATGGGTGATATTTCAATGGTGGAGACATGGAGATATGTGGCAAGAAGAGAAGGAAGGAAGGATAGTCTAGACATGGCAGATGATGTGACAAAGGTGCTAAAGCAGGAGAGCGTGGACCATGATTTGTCCAAAGTTACAAGCTCAGTTGGTGGAAATCAGGAATAAACCTCCGTTTTCCTTACTTCTCAGACCAATGCTCCTTCCACTAACCTCTGTTTTCTACCATGGAAGTTCCAAGCAAGCAGTTGTTCTGACACAAGGCTGGAAGTTATGACTGCTCCCCAGCTGCTTCCTGATGCTCTGAAAATTCGCCCAAACCGCGCACCAGTGTTTGGAAAAATTAATGTTTTCAAGATGAGCTCCGCGTGGTCTTGGTGCATCTGTCTCTCCTTCCTTCACCAAACCGAAAGAAAAGAGGCATTCTTAGACAATTACTCCCCGAGGGAGCCAAGGGGCTGGCTTTGTTTATGTACAGTGTTTTTTAGTTACAACACGTGCAGTTCTGGGGTTTTCTGGGGACCTCCCAAATTAACGGAGAACGTACAAGAACTGGGAGGAGTGTAGGATTCCTGATCAGTATGCACTGCAGCCTTTGGTGAGACTAGGCATGATAGATGGGACCTGGGGCTGAAACCTGAGCTCACCCCTGCCCTGGATCCAGATGTTCAAAACCTCTTTTCTGCAGCTGTCTTGGGAAACATCTGCAATACCTGCTGCTCCCCTTTTCAGATACCTCCCTCCTGGTCCCCCACTTTTTTTTAGGTTTTTTGCAAGGCAAATGGGGTTAAGTGGCTTGCCCAAGGCCACACAGCTAGGTAATTATTAAATGTCTGAGACCGAATTTGAACCCTGGTACTCCTGACTCCAAGGCCGGTGCTTTATCCATTACACCTAGCCGCCCCTCCCCCAGTTTTTCTTTAACCACTAACTGCTGACCCTCCATTTAAAGAGGGAGAGGATAAGACTGCCTCTCTTGATCATGATCTGTTCCTCCTAGCTTCCTTGACTCCATATAAAAAGCTAAGAGTATAGATGAGAAGCTTTGTAGGGTGAAAGCCATCTACAAACGTTACAAGTTTTGGAGTTCTTGTTTAATAAAACATGAACTCCAAAACTAGTAACTTGTAAACTAACAATGGAATAAAGGATTTTCTAACTGGGAGATAATTTTATAGGAAGCCAAAAAAAGGGGGTTGGAAAAGAAGACCTTTATAGTTCCTACTGGAACCTTAATTACTATGGTCCCATGAATTTATTAAAGTATTTTTCTAACAGGAGAACATCTCATAGAAAATCCATGAAATGGTGTTCAGAAGAGATGATCTTTCAGCTTCCTTCTGGCTCTAAGTATTATGATCTTTCATCTTCTGAGAGCATATGTCATGGACCTCTTTAGCAGTCTGGCATACTCTTTCTCAGAATAATATTTTTAACCAAAGGAAAAAGCTAAATTTTACTTAAGTTAGTGAAAATAAAGCTATATTTTCCCCCATCTAACTTCACCCATCTTGATATCTGTTTGTGAATCTGCAGTTAAGAACCCCTACTAAACTTCTTGTCACAGATGAGAGTGGAAGGGAGAAAGGGAAGAAAAGAAGGGATTGAAGTATCTGGAATTTTATGATCTGTGGAATATAAAAATGGTCTAACACTTTCATTTTAAATAGGAGAAAACTAAGGTCCAGGGAAGTGAAGTAGTTTGCTTAAACTCTCATCATTGTTCTTTGTTCTTGAAGAGGATCATGACATTAGGAAGGTGCTGTCATAACTTGCAAGTGAATTGGAAATACATGAGGCAGAGCTGTGCAAAGTCAACAATCTTGCTCTTGCCTCCAGAGCCATCATAGCTAATTAGGGACAGAGCTTTGTCTGTTGAGAATTCATGTTTTAGGGAGGAGTTAGATCTTATTCTAGGATTCTGTGATTCTATGAACTGAGGTTTCTCACTAGTCTGTTTCTTCCTATCCAATGTTGTTTTCGCGTTGATAGTTTTCTTCGGATATCTGAAGGACTATAGGAAAGAGATAGTAGTCATTTTCTGTATTGCTTTGGAACAAGACAAAGAGGTGGAAATTTCAGAAGTATATTTCAGCTCAATCTAAGGAAAAAACTTCCTAACCAAATACAAGTGAATGGAAGAAATTGCTTTGTGAAATGGTAAGTCCCCTATCACTAGATATTTTCAAGGAGATAATATATGACTAACTTTCTGGGAAATTGTGGAGGTGGTACTTGAATAAGGAATAAGTTTGGAATGTGTGATGTATAAGGTCCCTTTTCATACTTAGATCCTAGGATCATAAACTGGAACATGAAATGATTCCTACAGTATAGGCAGTTAGATAATTCAGGTGAGCTGGATTTTTAAAGTGACTTGTGATATCTCTGATATTATGTCCTATTCAAGGCTCTCTAGAAAGGGTAAGGAAGGGCAGTTCAGTGGTGCAATGCATAGAATGCTAGTCAGGAAATCAGGAAGATTGAACTTCAAATCCTGCCCTAGACACTTCTTAGTTGTGTAATCCTGGGCAAATCACTTAAATCTTGCTTGCCCTGGTTTCCTCATCTATAAAATGAGCTGGAAATGGAAATGGCAAACCACTGTAGTATTTTTGCAAGAAAACCCCAAATGGGTCACACAGAGTTGGACATGACTGAAACAATATGGCACAGCTGAACAACAGAGACTTAGATGTAAAGGAGAATAGATGTGAAGAGAATATTGTCTTTGGTGCTTATTGAAAACTGTACTTGTTGCTTAGGTGGTGTCTGACCTGATGCTTTCTGAGGTCTATTGTGTCCACCACTTTCTTTAGATGGGCAGCTAGGTGGTGCAGTAGAGAGAATGTAGGGCTTGGACTTAGGGAGACTCATCTTCCTAAATTCAAATCCAGCTTCAGACATATACTAGTTAGCTGTATGATTCTGAGCAAGTCACTCCACCCTGTTTGCTCCAGTTTTCTAATCTGTAAAATAAGTTGGAGATGGAAATGTCAAACCCCTCAAATATCTTTGCCAAGAAAACCAGTAATGGAATCATGAAGAGTTGAAAACGACTGAACAAACAAAAAAATCCTCTTTAGGCTTATTCCTTATTGGCCTCTGAGGGAAAGAGACTCATTTGGTTTTATGGGCTGCTCCAATAAACTCTCTGGACTTCACTTTCCCTTGGGGCTTGGGTTTAAAACACTTGTTCAGATGGAAATAGCCAAGAAATTTTCATGATTGAATCTGTCTTGGAGTTTCCAAAATGTGTGAGTGAGAGGTAGGGAACAGTTAAGTTTGACTTTAGTTTTGGGACTTTTATTAAACTTAGGAAGATTCATTGTGTCTACAATGCATAATGATGTATATGAAGGTAGGTGATGTGCAAATTTAGAGAATCTAAATGTTCACGTGACTGTGGTAGACCATTCCTGAGCTCATATTAGTCTAAGCAGCAACAGTTGGGCACACTGTAATTTAATTCTAACATAGTGTTATTGTTTTGGTCACCTTTGAGAACAAAAGGTAACAACCAACCAACTATGTTTAAGTATTATTATTCCCATCTTAGAGGCAAGGAAGCTGAGACTAAGAGAAATTGTGTGATTTGCCTAATGTCACACAACTGATGTTGGCAGAATCAAGATTTGAAATCAGGTCTTCTAGGGGAAGATTAAATAGGAGCCTGAATTTCATGGAGATATGGGGAAGAGAGGCATGGAAGACCAAGCAGTGGTTATTTGTTCACAACAAGTCTTCTAATGACCTCTAAGTCTTCCTGGAATTGCCTTCAATGACAGAAATGCCTTTATCTTCTCTACAACCCAATAGATAAATCCTCATTACTTTGGATTCTGTGATAACCTAAACTGGAGACTGACTGGTTTATTTCATTTTGCTATTCCCTCTAAAGAAAGGATTTTTTTTTTATAAACAAATAAACAATATAACAAAAAAAGATTAAAATTATTTAAGAGAACCAACTCTTCCAAGATCATGGGCTAATAGATTTAGAAATGAAAGGACCTTCGCTATCAAGTGCAATTCCCCTATTTTGCAGATGAGGAAACAAAGGCACAGGGGGATGAAAAGATATTAAATGACTTCCTGACTCCAGTCTATCATTGTCTCTACAGTAACCTAGTTGTGAGTTCTACAACAGTGTGACGTGGCTGCCTAAAGAACCAATAAATTCTTAGACCAAGAAAGAGGGAAGTGATAGAGGGGATTTGTAGAGGGGGATTTCTGTTTAGTACAGATTAGACTAGAGACCCTCTGAGGCTCTTTCCAACCCTCAGATTCTGGAGTTACTGGGATGTGATGTTGAGTAAGCAAGTTTTGTCAGCAGAGAAGTTGCCTAGGTCTGAAAGCTTGGGGAACCAAGAAAGGTGGGGCTGTGGATCTTGAGGTCCACAGTGAGGCTGTTCTCCTGAAAAGAGAAAGAAAAGAAGGGTGTCATAGAGGAATATGGAACATTTCCTTTATATTTTACAATTTTATTTAAGGTTAGCCCTGGGTGCCATGATGGGAAATTTCTCCACATAGTTGGATCTTTATTCTGTCCAGGAAGAAGGTTAGGCAAGGCTTCCACCTAACCTGATACACAAAGTACCATCTAAAACAGTGATTTAGGAGATGGTATTGTGCTAGAAGGAGATTCAGAATAATGGAAGTACTTTGAAGCTTAGAGATGGTTGTAGTTGATTTTTCTTTTGGGATTTTTAGTCAACCTGCACCTGCACCTGCACCTCCCCCCAACCCAACAATCCTGCAGAGAGAAGGGAAACATTCTAGACTCTTAGGCTCATAGATCTGTTAAAACTGAGTGACCTAGGATATCAACCAAGTCTCCTCTTCTCATTTTCAGAGGGGGAAATTTTCAGCTGGACTCAACAAGGTGAAGATTTAGCCAAGTTTACTAGCTATTGTTGACAGGTCTTCTTTTCTCTAAGAGATACACAGTGTCTGCCTTTGGAGAGCCATTAGACTAAGTGGTGAGACAATGTACATTTATATGCAATATTCAAACCTATTAAAATAAAATAATTACAGAAGCATTTAGGAAGTAGAGGGGAATAATAGATTTGGAGCTGGAAGGAAATTTAGAAATCCTCTCAACTTCATCATTTTATAAATGTGAGTTCTTAGAGAGCTCAAGTTTATGTCCATAGTTATATAGGTAGTGTGTACCATGGCAGTCAGGATTTGAATATGGTCCTGAAACCAATGTTCTTTCCAATATTCCATACCTCTTGGGCCAGGGATAGTGCTGGGGAAAATGGGATTAACTAGTAAAGTTATCCTGGAATATTAATTTAGAGATCTATAGTCTAATTTTACAGAGTTTAAGTTTCCCTCATGGAGAAGGTGGTCTTGTGATAAAGGCTACAGTTTCTGGTAGGAGTTGTTATCAGGGTGTGTAGAAAAGTCAGGGGAGTTGGGGCTTTGAAGTCTTACTTGGAGACATCAGATTGTTTGATAATACATGAAGACCTTGGGCTAAGGGGACACATAGACAATCCAGCTAGGAGTATGCTTCATTTGATTGGGCACAAATCAGAGTGAAGCCCAAATGGGGTATAGAAGGCAAATAGAAATGCAGCAGTTAGTCGATTAATGAATTCTGCTTTGAAAAGTGGCGGGGGGGAGAGAATGCCACACCAAAGGGTTTCACTTCTGCTAATCCATGCAAATGACTGTGCTTCCCAGCTGGCTCTAGCTTGAACAATATTTCCATGTGAAAGGTACCTTCCTGCAACCCCCCACCCCCAACAAAAGCTTTGAGGAACAGACCCGTCATTGTCATTTCACTTAGAAGAGCAGGAATGACTTCAGAGATACCTTGTCATTTGCTTTCTGCTTCCTACATTCACTTATCATATCTCTATCTGATCTAGAATATTGTGGTTCACCCTCTTTCCTATTTATAAGTTTAAAGTGGAAGGGGAAGGAAGAAGTAGGAGATAAGGCCAAGAAAGAAAGAAAAAACAGTGAAGAGAGGAACAGATTATACATTGTGTTCCCAAGGAATTGGTGATTATGAAAACAAGAGAGCTGGCCCCAAGTGCATCTTGGGGGTAAAGAGTCTCTTACTGGCCTGGTGGGCAGCAGCTGTTTAGCGTTGCTTCTGAGTGGGCCAGAATTGGGCTTCACTTCTTGTTGTAAGGTGGGGGTGGGGAAGATTGGGGCCAGCCAGAATAGCACTGTTTGCTTTGACTATGAAGAAAGAGTAAGTTATTTTGCTAACATTATTTAAAAAAGAAAAAAAAAACATCTCTCTTGGCTAATGTCACAATTCTTTCTAACAGTAATGGAGCATCAGGAGTCAAAAGACCAGGTCTGTTTGACAAACTGGGAGAATTTACTTTGATTCAGAGAGTTATGATTTGAGCATGAATTGGTTTCTGTGGCCCTCTGGGAGGCGCAAAATGAGCTGCTTTAAGCTGGGTGTTCAGTGGAACCGTGGTTGATTGGTTTTGCCCTTGGTTCTTAGTCTAAATCCTGGACCAAATCAATCATGAGTCTCACCAAGTATGGCAACTCTTGTGTCCTCTCCAACTTGGAGGTGCAGTGGCAATGATGATATTTGTGCTAGTATTAATCCATGGAGCAGTAGTTTTATTTTTCCTTCTTTGTAAAATGAAGACCAAGTGCTTTTTTTCCTGCTCCCCACCCCCCTTCTGCTAAGGTCTCACTTTGAGGTAGGATAATGTAGTAAATATAGAGATGGTCAGTGCTTGACACATAGTAGCATCTAATAAATGCTTATGATTTGACTTGCTCTTGAGATTCAGGGAGTTCTGGATTCAACTAGTATAATTTTTAAACTTGTGTATTTTCTGTGGAAATAAGGGATTTTTGAGGGGGAGGGTGAAGAAGTCAGAGGGTATATTGAGCAAGGGAAAATATAAGAGATGAAAACATTACAAGAGAGAGAGTTCACCTAAAATCTAGGAAGATCTGGTTTCCCTTTCTGTCTCTGACACATACTGGCTGTGTGACCCTTGGCAGTCTCTTAATAGTCTAGGCAACTCTGTAAGATTGTAAGTGGCAGAGAAGTCACCAGCTTTCGCTGGTAGAAGGAATTCCTAAGCAGGGAATTGCTCATATCAGAGAAATGACAGGTCCAGCTCCTGGGGGAAGCATATTATATTTAGAATCACAGAAACACAGAAGGGATTTCAGTGTTCATTTAGTTCATTATGTAAATAAAGAGGCATAACCTCTCCATCTCTAACATTTGATTATCTGTGTGCCATTTAGAGACTTCAGAGAATGAAGAGATTGAATCCTATCTTCTTCTGTTGGACAGCTCCAATGACCAAGAAGTTCCTTCTCAGATTGAATTGAAATCACCCTTCTTCCTATGACCTCCTTTTACTGCTTCCAGTCCATTCCCCAAAGAACTGGTTTTAGATTTTGATCCTACTACTCACTATCCAAGTGACTATATCTAACTTGGGTGACCTTGGACAAGTCACATCCAACTCTCTGGACCTGATTTTCTCATCTGTAAAATGAATGGTTGGACAAAAGGCCCCATGCACTTCTTTTTTTTTTTTTTGGTTTTTGCAAGGCAATGGGGTTAAGTGACTTGCCCAAGGTCACACAGCTAGGTAATTATTAAGTGTCTGAGGCAAGATTTGAACTCAGGTCCTCCTGACTCCAGGGCAGGTGCTCTATCCACTGTGCCACCTAGCTGCACTCCCCCATCCACTTTTAAATATCATGCTATTATACCTATGAATGGGAAATATCTCTAAATCTCATTTTTACCACCAAGAAAATGGGGAAAAATAATTAGATTTCTTGTTGTTTAGTTGTGCCCAACTCTATGTATCCCCATCAGTATTGTCCATGGACTTTTATTGGCAAAGATTCTGGAATGGTTTGCTCTTTCCTTCTCCAACTCATTTTACAGATGAGGAAACTTAGGCAAGCAGTGACTTGCCCAGGTCACACAGATAGTAAGTATCTGAGGTTGAATTTGAACTCAGATCTTCCTGACTCTGACCCCAGCCCTCTATCTACTGTACTACCTAGCTACCCTATTATGTGAACTTTGAACCTTGTATGACAGGTGTGAAGAAAACATTTAAAAAGTGCTATATAGATGTATGCTCTTATCATTGTGGTTATTATAATTACTCAATGGCGAGAGGGATCAAACCAAGAGTGTGGTGTATGTCTTGTCTTGGAGCCCTGGTAAGCTTTTGGCCCTGGGGAGCTTCTCTACCTCCAGTACAAGGACACTGTGCCTTCTTATGGTCAATGAAAATCTCATATCTCATGCCCTAAGGTAGGGAAATCTCCCATGGGAGAGTTCCATAATCTCCTAACCTTTCCTGGGTCCTTTTAGAAAATTCTGTTTCTTTTCATCTGAATTTTGAGACCCAGACTTGAGTTAGGAGTTTTTCATAGGGACACGTGTGTAGAACACCATATGAAAACAAATACTTTTCAAAGGGAAATTTCTTTTCTTCCTCCCATTTACTTAAATTGATTTTTCTTGTATGAAGACAGAATTATCCCTAGGCTCTAATTCACTGCTTGGATGAAGTATATAGTTTAGAAAAGGGGCTTAACATAGGATCATAGAGTTTAGAGATGAAAAGCACCTTGGGATCAATTAGTTATAGGATTATAGATTTAGAGGCAGAGTTCATCTAATTTAATCCCCTCATTTTTGATTCCTGAAGAAGGAATAAAATCCAGGTCTTTCTGACTCAGCTTCCTCATCTGTAAAATTAGAGGATTGGATTTGATGGCTAACAAAACTTCTTCCAACTCAAAATTTATTATCCTATGAACTAAGTGGAAAGGGACCATAGAGACTATTTAGGGTAATTCTCACTTTACCCTGGGAAACCAAGGCACAATGAGACTAAACAATTTGCTCATGGAAGAATTTAGAGCTGGAAGAAACCTTGGAGATTATCTAGTCCAAGTTCTTCTTTTCTCTGATTGAAAAGGCTCCTATTATCTAAGAGTTCCAGCTTCCTAGAAATCCTCATTTTGTTATTGCACCATTTTATGAACAGGGGGAATTTGAGAGAAAGCAAGATTTCTTGTGAGGAAATGGAGAGGGAATGGAGAGGAGTCTGCATTCTTGAACTTGAATCCACAGCCAAGTCCTTTTCTCACATCAAGGATAATAACAATAGAAACTTTAAAAAAGTCAGAAAGCTTAACAAAGCCTACCTCTGCCATTTACTTGATTGGTAATCTCTTGGCTTGGTCATAGAGCATATATTAAAGTTTAGGGAAGTAACTGCAGTGGAGGTGAAATTGTGTGCTTCTTTGTCTGTGTGTCTGTCTGTCTCTAGTGTCTGAAGTCTGTCTAGAAAACTATGGTCCATGGTATCCTTGAATGCTTGAACCCTGGGAAAGAGTTGATATTGAGATCTGCTTTCTTTCTAGCATCCTGATAGAGACCAGGAGACCAAGGAATGTTAATATTTTTGTTAAGGAGGACATCATGTATGTGTGTGTGTGTGGGGGGGTTGGGTGGGAAGGGTCCTACATATGTATATTTCTGCCTGGCAAAGCAGCAAGCTCTTTAATGAACATCCTATTAGCCATGAAGAAGCTGGTAGACTTGCCTATTTTGAATGTGAAGTCATTCAGAATTTTGGAATATCCTCAGGCTTCAACTGAGGGGATGTGTAGACGGCTCTGTGTATATTTTAGAGAGAGCACCATTTCATAGTCTTTCTAGGAGGCAGTGTGGGGTTGAGTTCAGATCCTTCTATCATTTGCAATCTTTGTGACCTTGGCCAAATACTTAATATCTGCTACCTCAGCTGTAAAGAAAGGAGACTGGATGAGATGGCTACTGGGGTAATAATATAATCTTCTCTAGTCTTAGTTTGGTTGGAGTAAGTGATCCCTAAAAATCTTTCAGTTCTAACTCTATGATTCCAAAGCTATAGGACCAATAAGTGGAAGTTAATGGAAAGCAAAATTTTGCTCAACATAAAGATAAACTTTTTAATGTTAAGGATTATCCAAAAATATAATGGGCTACCTTGCTAAGTAATGATCTGTCAAGAAATATAGGACTTTAAATAAAGACTAGATGACCACTCAGCCATTCGAGCTATTGTTAAGGCAAAACAGTGTGTTGGCAGTTGTTTAGAATGAGATGCTGGAATGGTTTGCTAATTCCTTTTCCAGTTCATTTTATAGATTGGAACTTTACAATGGAAACTGAGGCAAGTGGGATTAAGTGACCTGCCCACAACTTGTGAATGTCTAAGGTCAGATCTGAACTCAGGATAATGAGTCTTCCTGACTCCAGTCCTGGTGCTCTCTTGAGTGTGCCACCTAGTTGTCCAGGGTAGCCCGGCCTTTGGGGAGACTCTCTGAGGCCTTACTCTGCTACTTTTTCTTCTCTACTCTAGAAAAGTCCAGATAGAACAGATTACCCAGGCATATAATTCATGGGAAGTCACTGATTCTCCTACCAGAAGCAATTCAGATTCACTCAATTCCCAGTTTCCTTCTATAAAACCAGCAGTGAGGAGAAAGGTTTAGTTAGAACTGTGGAATCCTCAGGAGGATGTAGGGTTTCTTAGGAAAGAAATAGAGGGTCATGGATTTAGTACTAAAAGTACAATAATTTCTAATACCCTTTAATCCAATCTCCTCATATTATTGGTGAAGAAACCAGGGACATAAGCTGAAGGGAGGCAGAAGAGGCAGATTTGTGCTTCACTTGTGATTGGGACTGGCATGCCCTTGATTGTATGTACCTCAAACCTTTGCAGTCAGAAGTGAGGCTCAGCTCTGCCTCTTTTACCTCCCCCTGGAAGAAACTGATATCCAGAGGGGTAAGTGATTTTCCCTAGGTCATACATGTGACAGAAAAGGATTGAAGCCTTCCAACTCCAAATCCAAGGAATTCACAATGAAAGACATTTTCTAAGGATGCATTGTGCGGTCCCAAAAGGGTATAGTAGAAAGTATGAGTGGACCAAAGTAGAGACCTAAGAGTAGGGCTGGGGTGAATAGTAATGAGTGTATGGGGAAAAGAAGTTGCAGGATGTTGCCTAGTATCTAGGATAGTGTGCCTGAATGCTATGGATTAGGGGAATTAATTATTATTATATTTACCCATTCCAACTTGTCATCTTCCCCAATTTTGTGACAGTAAAGCAACTCCTAATTTCCTTTCCATAAAGAAGGATTTAGTTGCTTATTGACATAGCTTTCACTTCTGCCTGTATATAATAACTACAAGCCCTCACAGGGACTTGAAGAACATTGTACTGTTTTTTTTTTTCTTAAGGGGAAGGAAACTTATGGGCATCTTAATGAATTGCTGTCACTAGTCTACAGGCAAAAGGAGTTGAAAGTGTCTGACTTGTTCATACCCAGCCTGTGTGGAAATACATACTGACAACCCTAGTGAAGAAACCATGTACTCAGGGACTGACAAAGGAGGCAAGCAGAAGGGAGAGCTTTGATTCCTTCTCCAAATGTACCTCCAGTATACTCTCTCTGATCTGCCCTCATTGGGCTCTGGTAAGTCCCATCTCCAAAAGGTGGATATCTGAGCTCATTCTATGGCATCTTCTAGGGTAATAGTATTTTTAAAAGAACAATAATTCATTTGCAGCATGAATTTTGGTATGAATAACATGCTTGAGAGGGCAGCATATCTTTCTATCTTTAAATCAATGACCACTCAAGGGCTTCCTTGGGCATGAGAAACTGTGTCACCACTCTGTGACCAGGATGGCTGTAGAAAGACTCATCTGAAGGAAGCAGTACCCTAGGAGAGATCTAAGTGGGATCATAGATTTAGAAAAGGAAGGGAATCTTTGCAGTCACTCAGTTCAATTTTCCTCTTTTTTAGAGATGAGTAAACTGAAGTCAAGGTTAGGTGCTTGGCAGAGCAGGGTTCAATCTCAGTTCTTCATACTCCTTGTTCTGGATTGTTCCATGAAAATAATTCAGTCAGTTAAAAACATTAATTGAGTTCTTATAGGTTCAGAAGAAGAAGATCTAAGATCTACAGTTTCTGGTCCCAGAGGGCTTCCATGTCTAATAGGGAAGAGAATGAACTCACCTGGGGTGCTGATAATTAAGTTGAGTCTGTTAAGGGGGCAATTAACTCCTACCCTGAGATAAGTGGCCAGGGAAGGCAGGAGCAGGTGGTAAGCAATCAGGAACTGAGAATCAATCCTTGGACAATTCCAGAGAAGAGCCATACTCCCCCATACCCAGGCATCATCACCTGGTGGCTGCTAATGGAATTGTGAGCACAGTACCCAAGAGGAAAGAGCTTGCCTGGCATCCACACTCCTATAATGCGATGAACCCCTTTCCAAGTAGATCTGTGCTTTTAAAAAAGAGCTAAGGGTTAATATCTCAGTGAACTGACATAATGAAGTATTCTGATAAAGAAAGTTTTACACACTGATATTATTTGGGCAAGTATGCTTTGCCTAGGATATTCCACAGTCTACCACTGTGTAACTTCTGTTCACATCAGTATTATGCAATGCCAGAGCCAGAAGGAATCATTTAGATCCAATTTTTCCATTTTATAGATGAGAAAACTGAGCCCCAGGGAAATTACTTATTTGAAATTACACACTCAACAACTAGAAGATTCAGGACTTGGATCCAGTTCTTCTAAATATTTTGTTCTTCTTGCTATCCCAGAGAGAAGAAAATTTCCCCCCAGGTGCGGGCAATTCTATTGGTTAATTCCTTAATTGTTAATATCATATATTATATCTATACATCTATATTATATATATTTTATGCTTTTGGAGGCAAGTAGAGTTAAGTGACTTGTCCAGGGTCACACAAGTATCTGAGGCCAGATTTGAACTCAGGTCTTCCAGATTTGAGGATGTAATGCTCTATGCACTGTGCCACCTAGCTGTCCCTGTCTATTATTTAGATTATCAGTTTTACCAACTAGGCATTAATAGACCATATAAAATAAAAAGACAAAGTGAAATTGTCTGCTGAAAGTTGGAATACATTTAGAGTGAGAAGTACAGTCTCCTGGGAAAATATGTATGACTGTGCATGCATTTGTCTATACATGAATATATCTAAGCAGTGCAGATGTGTATATATATATATACATATACATATATGTATATATATATACACATGCCGACAGACACATGTAGATATGCTTGTATATATAAGAATAAAATTTGGCTAGACTACACTAAGAATTTGACTAGAAAAGGAAAGTTGTGGGAGCAATCTAGAAGTAGTAGGTAAAGTTTTTAAAAGATTTAAAAAAAGGGGTGGCTAGGTGGTATAGTGGATAAAGCACTGGCCTTGGAGTCAGGAGTACCTGAGTTCAAATCTAATCTCAGACACTTAATAATTACCCAGCTGTGTGTCCTTGGGCAAGCCACTTAACCCCATTTGCCTTGCAAAAACCTAAAAAAAAAAAAAGATAAAAAAAAACAGTGACAAAACATCTATCTTTAAAGTCCTCTGAATCTCTTAGCCAGGAAAAGAAGTCTAAATAAAGGGCGGCTAGGTGGCACAGTGAATAGAGCACCGGCCTTGGAGTCAGGAGTACCTAGGTTCAAATCTGATCTCAGGCACTTAATAATTACCTAGCCGTGTGGCCTTGGGCAAGCCAATTAAACCCATTGCCTTGAAAAATCTAAAAAAAAAGTCTATATAAAATATAAAACTTACAGTGTTTTTATTATGGATTGAAAGTACAAAGGTAGGAAATGACTTGGGAAATAACAGGTTAAGAAGTTAATGGATGAACGGCCAAATCCATGCCCTCAGATAACAGAGATTCTTTCTCATTTGACAAATTTCTCATTTGTCAGTCTTAGATTATGATGCTTCATGATTATAAGGAACACATAAATTCTTTCCAAGTGACCTCTGAAACTTTTCTCTTTTGTGTGAAGGTTTCAGGCAGGCAGTTTTTGAACTGATCTTCCAATTGGATGTCCCAATATTTTTCTATCCAGTTTTATTGAGTGATGGTTGCTGGAAGTGCTGTCTTTTAGTCTACAGGTAAAAAGGGTGATGGAAGAAATCTGGTGTGCATACATTCATCCTGTATCTAATTTCTAGTTAACTGAGTTATTGACTGTGTTAATAAGTTTATTTTGCTTACAGAATAGTTTTAAATTGCCAACCAGGCTGAGCCAGCTCATGGGACACACCCAGTAAATGTTATTCAATGAATGAATGAATGAATGGGACACAGAATGAATGTCCATTTGGCCTGCATTTGCTTTGGAAAGCATCAGCTTAGTTCCTTCCTCTTTAGAGCCCAATCCAGACTTGTCATATTGTTTTCTCATCTGAACCATTTTATAAATTTTAATGGAATAGTGGATGGAGACTTAGTTCAGGAGACAGAAAAATGTCCTGTTTCTAACACTGTGTGACCTTGGGCAAACATCTTGATCTCTCCATACCCCAAGACAATACTCTAAGACAGGACTTTTAAACTTCACACACACACACACACACACACACACACACACACACACACACACGTGAGTATATATATTTAAATAAATATACTTCACCACAATTTGGCTTTCTTTATAATCGTGTGTGTGTGTGTGTGTGTGTGTGTTTGTGTATGTAAAAGTAAAAATTATGGGACAAATTCAAATCCACTTTGTAAGTAATCAAATTTAAGTAGACAGTGACCACACACACACACACACACACACACACACACACACACACACTCTTTTGTGTCTAGACATGTGTTTTCATTGATATAGGGAACTTCCTGGTGAAAAAACTCTCCCTCTTAAGGCAGATAAGAATTCATTAATTAATGCAGATTTCATCTTAGGGATTTTCCTGGGGGCATAAGAAATTGAGGGCCTTGCTCAGGGCCCCAGAGACAATATGGGTCTTGAACTCAATAGCAGATTTCTATTGCTTCTTCTATGCTTCCTCTCATATACACATGCATCATGTATATCTTTCATTAGTTCATTTCTTTTCAACAGTCTCCATTTTATACTGACCCCAAGCCAAGCACTTCTTCTCTGCATCACTCCCTTTGATCCCTTTAGTCCTGATAATTGTGCACTATGTCCAGGCTTCTGATCTAGGTGATAGAGTGGATAAAGTGCTAGGCCTGGAGTCAAGAAGACTCATATCCCTGACTTCAACTAGCCTCAGATACTTACTAGCTGACCTTAGGCAAGTCACTTCTCTCTATTTGCCTTGGTTTCCTCATCTGTAAAATGAAGTGGAGAAGAAAATGGCAAACCACTCCAGTATCTTTGTCAAGAAAATCCCAAATGGGGGTCACAAAGAGTCAACTCAATTGAGAAAACAAGTAGCTAGTCCCAGTTCCAGCTGTTTCGTTTTCCTCTGTCTTACTAACTGCCCTACTGCTACCTTTTCCTTCAGATCCCTCTCCCCTTCATACCCCACCCTCTTTTCAGTTTTGGGAACATAATCAAATTAGCTCTGTCATTACTCTTAGAATGTATGTCAATATAATTCTCTTTAACTTTTATCACACCCCTCCCCCCAACATTCCAAGTCAAAGTAGCTCTCCCTGCCTACCACCCCACTACACGTTATCTCTTTGATTAGAATATAAGCTCCATAAAAGTAGGAAATCTCTTTACTTTTCAGTTTTCTTCCCTAGCAATAATGCAGAGTAAACAGTAATGCTTTTTCATTCATTCCTTCTGACTCTTTACACTGCCATTCTTTTTTTTTTTTTAGTTTTTTTTTGCAAGGCAAATGGGCTTAAGTGTTTTGCCCAAGGCCACACGGCTAGGTAATTATTAAATGTCTGAGACTGGATTTGAACCCAGGTACTACTGACTCCAAGGCCAGTGCTTTATCCACTACGCCACCTAGCTTCCCCCAAACAATGCCATTCTTTATGATACTGAAGAACATTGGTTCTCAAGAAATGGAGAAGAAAATGGAAAATGGGAAGGGAACAAGCATCCATATCATACCGACTATGACCAGGCATTGTATTAAAATCAATATTTTATTTCATCCTCACAACCTTGGAAGGTAGATGCTATTTTTATTTCCATTTTACAATTGAGGAAATTGAGGGTGAGTGACTTATCCAGGATCACACAGCCTAGTGTCTGATATTTAATTTGAACTCAGGTCTTCATGACCCCCTTGTCCAGTGCTCTATCCACTGCACCAATATCAACTGCCTCTAAAGTTAAAAAACAAACAGGAAATGATTAGTTTAACTAAAAAAAAAAAGAAGAAGAAACCCTAGACTATTTGTTGACCTTAAGGTCATTGTACTTGATGGTCAATATAACATGAATGAAACTCATTCAACATCATTAGGGAAGTGAGGACACCTTTTGTAGCAAAGAAATGAACTTCATTTTTTTTCATTATAACAGTTATTCTGAGTTTGGAATTTCAAACTAATTTTCATTTCACAAAATATTTTCATCACATCTCCCTTGTGGTATAAGAAAAATTATCATTTCCATTTTTCAGTATGAAAAGAAGACTCCAAAGATTATCAGTTAAGCATCCCAGGGCTCTTAGGATCATAGCTCTAGAAGTGAAGGACATCAGAAATCATCTAATCCAAGCCCCTCGTTTTATTGATGAGGAATTTGAATCCAAATCTGAATCCATAGGAGCTTACATGACTTGTCCATGGTCATACAATTAGTAAGCTTCTGAAATGGAGTTTGGTGTTATTGTTCTGATTTGGGATTGTCTTGTGTCTGATTTGGGATTGTCTTGGCAAAGATATTCCCCAGCTCATTTTACAGATGAGGAAACTGAAGCAAATGGGATTGAATGACTTGCCTAGGGTCACCTAGTTAGTGTCTGAGGCTGGATTTGAATTTATAAAAATGTCTCTTCCTGACTCCAAATCCTGAGCCAAATTTGTCTACTGCACCACGAACTACCAACAAACAACAAAAGATAGATTTCAACCTGCAAGGGAAACTAACTTATGACAAACTTAGCCTAAACAACAATTATAGTCAACAATTATATATTGAACATTTTCTTGACCAAAGGCATTTTTAGTACTGTCATTGGTAAGGAGTATTGGTCTTCAGAGTCTATATGAGATCCAAGGCATCAAGACTTTGGGAAGGTTATTTAACCCCTTAAGTTCTCTACTTCCTCATCTGTAAGGTGGAATTGGAACAGAACAATTGGAAATGGATACTGCAAAATTACAAAGGACAGGCATGACCCCAAAGAAGAGATATGAGAAGATACTTCAACTCTGCTCTATACACTTTTTTGCAGAGATGGAAGTTCAAGGAATGAAATGTTCAGATTTTTTTTGTTGTTGCAAGGCAATGGGGTTAGGTGACTTGTCCAAGGTCATACAGCTAGGTAATTATTAAGTATCTGATGTCAGATTTGAATGTAGGTCCTCTTGACTCTAGGGCCTGTGTTCTAGCCACTGTACCACCTAGCTGCCCTATATTCTCAGATTTTTAAAAATGTATTTGTAAATTTGGTTTTTATTTTTAAATTTTCTTTTCTTTTAAAAATATTCTTGGGGTGGCTAGGTGGCACAGAGGATAGAGTACCAGCTCTGGAGTAAGAAGGACCTGGGTTCAACTCCAGTCTCAGACACTTAATAATTACCTAGCTGTGTGGCCTTGGGCAAGCCACTTAACCTCACTGCCTTGCAAAAAAAAAAAACCTAAAAAAATATTCTTATGTGAGATTGCTTTCTGGGAGGGATTAGTGGAGGGATAAAAGGGGAAATTTAGGTGATATAAAACAAAAACATTAACAAAATTTATTTTTAAACTGAAGTTTGTATTAAATTATCTCTAGGGTTGTGGGTCTTACATTCTATGGTTCTACAATACTATAGAAAATTAAATCACAATGAATATAACAAATGTATTAGCTTACAATGATAGAGAGCTTTAAGATTTACAAAAAAAGATTTACAAAATATTTTATTTCACAGATGGGGAAACTGAGGGCTGGGGAAATTAAATGCCCAGAGTTGCACAGCTAGCAAGTGTCTTAGTACCTAGGTCTTCCTAACCTCTAATCTCTTGTCATCTGTCTTCCTAAAAAGGAGTATCTAACGTTTTGTTCAAATGAGAGATGCAGAGAGGGTGCATGAATCCAGAGATCCTGGAGATTCCTCTGGGCTAAGAAGTTTCATAGCTTAAGAAGGAACTGAGCTGAGTCTTGAAGGATGAATTGGATTTGACCAGGTAGATAGCAGGAAAGAAACAATTTCCAGCAAGAGTATCAAATAGAGGAATACAGGTACATCCAGAAAGCACTGAGATCATTCAAGAGATAGTAAGTAGACTACTTTGTCTGAAGTAGTGGGTTCATATGGGGGAACAGTGGGGAAACAAGTCTGAAAATGTAGTTTAGAGTCAGGCTACAGAATATCATGATTATTAGGTTGCTGAGTATGACTGGATTTGTTTGTGAGTATTATTCTCTAGGCAGCCAGCTGTTAGGGTGGATAGGGTACTGGACTTGAGGACTGGGAAGGTGTGAGTTTAAATCTGGCCTCAGATACTTACTAGTTGTGTGACATTGGGCAAGCCATTTAATTTCTGTTTGCATCAATTTCCCCATCTGTAAAATGAGGACAGAATTGCCCCTATCTCCCAGGATTATTGTGAGACTCAATTGAGATAACAATTGTGAAACACTTAGCATAGTGCCTGAAAAATATAAATACTTTAAATGTTTGCTATTATTATTCAAGCAACAGGGAGCCATAGATGATTCTGGAACATGGAGGTGATGTCATCACATAGATTTTGAGCTGTAATGAACCTCAGAGACCATCTAGTCCTACCCTCTCCTTTTTCAGATGAGCAATATGAAATTTAAGGAAGTTAGATCACACAGATAGAAACCTTCAGATATGGGATTTTACCTGGAGTTGCAACTGCAACTTCAATGTTAATGTTCTTTCCACTGATTATAGAGGAGAGGAATCTTGCTGCAGTATAGAGGATGGAGTGAATGGATGATTTAATGATTGGTTGGACAAGAATATTCAAGGATTAGTGAAGAAACCTTTTTAGCTGAAATGTAGGGGTCATGTCATATAAGCAGAGTAAAGGGGAAGATTGTTATAGGGTTTCCAGTCCTGAGTATTAGTATAAGTCATGATAATAAAGTCTAGAGTCAAGAATGTTTTGGAAAATACTAGTTTAGAACTTCCTTTACATAGTATTTTCCTCTCAATAACTTTATGAGGTAAGTAATGCAAGTATTTTATCTCCATTTTATGAAGGAAGAAACTTGGCCTCAGAGTCAATCAGTGATAGAGCCAAGTAGTAAAATGAGATCATTTTAGTCATGTTGGGTTTGAGGTAATTTGGGCAACTGTAAGTCAATCGAAGAGAAGAGCTAAAGGAAAAGGTCATGGCTGAAGCTAAAGACAGAGGGCACAGATGGAAGGTACAGGTTTAGACCTAAGTAGGAATAAAGACACTTTTTAGTCTGATACTAGAGAAAAGGATGAAAGGATATAGATTTTGTTGTCTTGGATCAGGGAAGTGAGAGAGTGACTTGAAGCCATCCAATTCATCTCCAGTATTACTAGTAGATAAAATGTTAAACATCTCACCTCTCTGAGACTCAGTTTCCTCACCTGTAAAATGGTGATAATAGTAGTCCCCATTTCCCAGGATTGTTATGAAGATGAATGGAGATAATATCTGTGAAGTACTCTTTAAACCTTAGAGCAATCTCTAAATGTGAGCTCTTGTTGCTATCTTATATGCAGTTTGAGGGGGTGGTGTAGGAGTAGAGGCTTGAGGAGACAGGAGTGTGTTTTCAATAGCCATGTGTCACAGGAATGGGACTGTCTCCTGTTGAGGGTGGGTGTTTATTTTTTCTTTCCAATATTCCTAGCCCAGGCCTGTCCTCGTCATTGGCCCATCTGGAATAATTCTTTTCACATGCCTTCCAGGGAGCTTGTTTTGCTATACTCATGATGGTTTTGAAATGGCATGAAAGAAAATCCAAGGCAGCTTTGGGGTGTGTGTGTGTGTGTGTGTGTGTGTGTGTGTGTGTGTGTGTGTGTATGTGCATGCGCACACACATATGTATGGAAATGAAGGTAGTGAAAACATGTGTGGGCTTAGAGGTGCCATGGTGGGGGTGGTGGCCTGGTAGTGGTAGAGTTAATCTCCATTTTTTTTGCAATTTTTCCCAGGACTTAGGGTAAGAGGCTTAGTTTTGGTGATACTTTACCCAGTGGCCTACCTATTCTGCCTTCAGGTAAAGGCATCTCCAAATGTCCTGATCATAAGAGACTTTGAAAATTGGGTGAGTCTATAATAAAGAGCCATGGTGGAGAAGATGAAGCAGTCAACCAATATGACCAATTGAGCATAAAACCCCATTTAATATTATGCAAAGAACAAGAAAAAAGGAAATATCAAACAAGTATTGATGACCCACAAGTATTTATCAAGGGCCTGCTATGTGATAAGCACTGGAGACATAAAATTAAAGTAAAATAATTTGTTTCTTCAAGGGACTGTTTCTACAGGAGGAGAGACAAAAATAGGCAAATAAAAACATAGACAAGATAAATATCGGGTAATTTATTTTGAGGGGAAAGGCACTAGCAACTGTGGGGGTAGGAATCAGTAAAGATTCAATATAAAAGGTGGGAAGTAAAGATGAAGGTTAGGAGCGGGCACCAACATTCCAGGCATAAGGGTCAGCCAGTGCAAAGGCAGAGTGAAAGGAAACAGGAAATACTAGACTCTAGAGTTAATCCATCAACTAGCATTTATCAAGAGTCTGGTATTGCTAGGAGCTTGGGTTGCAAATACAAAATTGAGACTGTGTTTGTCTTCACAGAGTTATGGAAAGATCAAAAGGGAACAGAATGCCAAGTCAATGCCATTCGGTCATTGGGTCCAAGCTAAAGAGTGGGAAGCAAGACTTCACAGACTCAGTCCATTATCAGTGAACAAATAATTACTGAATATGTACTGGGTGTTCAGGACTGTGTAGGTTCAGTAGAAGATACTGAGATGTGTGAGACATCTTGCTTCAAAAGAATTTCAGCGAAATTGAGGAAATAAGATCAGTATACACAGAATAATTAGAGAACTAGTATCAATGTTATAGAAAAGTTTATGTGATATAATAATGCAATAAAATAACGGTACACAAAATCAAATCCTCACTGGGTTGAGAATACATGTTAGGCACTGGGAGAAAGGCAAAATTAAGAAAAACATGGATTCCTGCCAGGGAGCTTACAGTCTAGTGGGGATATGAGATAGCACCAACACAGAAATCTGTTAAACGCAGTATCCCATCGCACAGAGGCAATGTGGCAATGTAGCTAAATGCTGGAGACAATGTAGCTGGACATGGAGATGAAAAGATTTGGGTTCAGATCCCATTTCAGATGCTTACTGACCATGTGACTCTGGATGACTTCACTTTATCAGAACCTTAGTTTCCTCTCTGTCAAATGGGAAAAATAATAGCATGTAGCTCTCAGGGTTAGTTCTTGAGGGGATCAAATAAAATTATGTTTAATTACTTTATGAACCTTAAAATACTGTATAGAAGAAGACATTATTTAACAGGTTGGAGAATTATGAATTTTAAAAATGCTATTATTGTAGCCCAGGGTCATAAAGATAGTATGTTTGGAATTTGAACCCATATCTTTCTTATGACAAACTTTATCCTAAATGAAGAAGACAAATAGAAAAGTGAGATATTTTCTGTTTTCAAAGACCCCCACATTCCAGCTGAGGGACACAACATATTTGGGAGGTTCAGATGTAGGGACACAACATAATAGTTGGGTTCAGATGTAGGGTAGGTAGAAAGACTCATGTATTTAGGGTACAGCATGAGAGAAGATATCAAGGATCGGTGACTCTTAAGGTATTTATGGAAGATGGTAAAACCCAATGGTCCATAATTAATGTTTGTCCTTCATTCTTGAAGAAGACCATGACATCAGGGAGGTGATGCTATGATAAGTGCCTGAATTGGATTTGAGTAATGGGGTGCAGTGCTAAGTCACCTGCCTTACTGTTTTTTAGGACTACTGGAGGCAAGGCAGTAAGGGTTAAGTGATTTGCCCAAGGTCAAACAGCTAGTAAGTGTCTGAGGCTGGGTTTGAATTTAGCTCCTCCTAACTTTAGGCTTTACCAACTGTGACATCTAGCTGTCCAGTGGTCCATAAGTAAGCCAAATAGTTAGCAATACTACACACTAAATCCTGTTTAATGCTATTTGCCAACAAATTTGTTTAAAAAACAAAGCAAAGTACTATGTAAGGCATAATGGGGAAAGTGTGTACGTACAAGGATATGAAGATTTCAGAGGATGGGAGAGTTTTCTGTGGGCTGCAACAATTAGGAAAGGTTTTATAAAGGAAATGTGTCCTTGAAGCATAGGTGGGATTTGGATAGGCTGAGGGCCAGGGAGGTGAAAGAGCAGTCCAGGAAAGATTAACATGAATGCTGGAAAGATTTTAACTAAAAGAAGAGATAAGAATGAGATAAGAGTCAGTCACAAAGTGGTTCTGGGAGGGGAAATTGGAGTTAAATGGGGTCATAGATGAAGGCTTAGTTTCAGCCCACACAGGGTGGCTTGAACTCCAAGTCCCATTGAAAATAAAATTGTTTACCATTCAGTCGAATCCTGCCTCTCTTAGTTTGTGTCTATGGGCTGGCCAGAGTGGTGGAAGTCAGGGTGGGTCACAACTTCAGAAGACCAGGTTTCTAAGAGCCCTGGCTGGAGGACAATGCTCTTTCCTTCCTTCTCAATCACTCTTACACTGGGAAAATAATCTGAGTGGAATTAGGAATGGCACCAGCTTTTCCCCTGCCTGGCTCAGATGTGGTATCTGAGAGTAGAGTTTTTAACTTTCAGAACTAGAGCAGGGAGGGAGTATCCTCCATGAAAGCCCAAGAGAGAAGAAAGTCTTGGCACTGGGCTCTTAATTCGAGTCCATGTGAAGTCAAATCTGTTAGATGAGATAATAAACTCCATATTTGAAAGACTATTTTAAGGCTATCTGTCTCAAAATAAACCAGAGGACTTGGAGTAGGGGAAGACAGAAAGGCATGGCTCATCAGCCTGTTTTTCCCCTGCTTAATGATCCCAAACCCAGTACAAGGCCCTCAGTGATATTGTAATGGAAACCACATTTTTTTTCACTGTATGTTTTTGAACAAACACAGCCAAAACTCTGAGACATAATTAAGATTACTACTCCCAATCCTAGGAATACACAGACTTTCCATGGTAGAAAGGGAGGAGAAGTGGGATTTTTACTCTTTTTCATTTTCTCCTCTGGAGAAAAGCAGGGTATTAGAACGAATTGGGACTAAAGAAACAAGTCTTGTTGGGATCCTTGGCCCACTGAGATCTCTTTTCAGTGTAAGCCACCTCCAAAAATAAATAAATAAAAATAAATGGAGAGAGAGGTGCTAGACCTCTCTGTGAAGGGAAAAGATTCTTTGGACAAGACAGTGCTGCTTGTTTCCTGGTTATGGAGGCCCTGGTCTTCATGGAGGGAGGTAGTGTGAACATCCCATCCAGATGACAGTGCCCTGAAGGGGGAGGGAACAAAAACAGGTGTGTGTTGGGGGGCAAGGTTGGATGGGAAAGGGAAGATGAGAGACACGTTTCCAGAGAGAGCAGTCTATAACTGGGACATTCTAAGAGTGCAAAGCAGCCCTCCAGAGGGTTTATGCTAGAAGGGGGATGGGAAGATGGAGCTCCCTCCCACCTTGAAGCTTTTTTTTTGCCTGAAAGAGCTTTCTGAACATTTTTTTCTTTTTCTTTCCTTCTCTGTCTTCTTCCTTCTCCTTTCTTCTTCTTCTCTTCTTCCTCCTTCCTACTTCTTCTTTCTCTCCTTGCTGCTTCTTCCTTCTTCTTCCCCCCACCACCCCAACCCCGTGTCTCTCTCTCGCTCTCTCTCTCTCTCTCTCTCTCTCTCTCTCTCTCTCTCTCTCTCTCTCTGGAGATCCAAGTCAGGAAACTTGGCATAGGCAATCTGATGGTGTGACTTTTTTTCCTCTGTTCCTTCTCTCCCCCACCCCTTTTGCTTTTCTTCCTTCAACCACATCTTAAATATCTGGACAACAAGCTAAGAGAGGCTTCTTCTACTACCTTCTTGCCAATTACTGCTCATTCTCAGCCTTGCAAAGGGGAGTCCAGTTAGGCAAGGGAGCAGAGGAATGGCCAGGGGCTAGGGATGTGGGTGGGAGGGGTGTAGGAGGGGCAATTTGGCATTAATCATTAGGCAGTTTGTCAGAGATACTGAATCTGGGATGATGCAGTTGATTTGATTGGGACCAGGTTGGCATCCAGCCGTGGGAAGACTACTTCCCAAAGCTCTTTTACTAATCAGACAAATAACCAACCAATCAGTATTTATTGAGCAGGTATATGAAGACTAGGGTAGTGGTTACAATACTTGGATTAAAATCAGAAAGATGTGAATTCAAATCCTGACTGATATTTCCTCCCCCCCCATTTTATATATATATATGTATATATATATATATATATATATATATATACATATATGTTTTCCATTTACATAAAGTGGTAGTTTCTATTAATCATTTTTTTGCAAGGTTGAGTTTTACAATTTTTTCTCCTCCCTCCCTCCCTTCCCTCTCCCCTCCCCCAACAGAAGGCCATCTAATATAGTCTTACATTTGTATCCTTGATAAGCATGGATTAAAATTGAATGTGTTGTGAGAGAAGAAACAGCTCCAAAAGGAAGAAAGAAAACATTAGAGATAGCAAAATGATAAAATATATGACAACTTTAAAAATTGAAGATAATAAGCTTTGGTCTTTGTTTAAATTCTGCAGTTCTTTCTCTGGATACAGGTAGTTTTCTCCATCCCAGATCCCCTAAAATTGTGATTTTTGCACTGTTGGGAATGAACAGGTCTATCAATGTTGATCATCATCCCATGTTGTTATTAGTGTGTACAATGTTCTTCTGGTTCTTCTCATCTCACTCAGCATCAGTTCATGCAAATCTTTCCAGGCTTTTCTGATATTCCATCCCTCATGATTTCTCATAGAATGATAGTATTCCATCACATACATATACTACTATTTATTTAGCCATTCCCCAACTGATGGGCATCCCCTCAATTTTCAAATCTTTGCCAACTATAAACAGAGCTGCTATGAATATTTTTGTACATGTGGGATTCTTACCTTTTTTCATGATCTCTTCAGAATACAGATCCTGTAGTGGAATACTGGATCAAAGGATATAAACAGTTTTATTGTCCTTTGGGCATAATTCCAAATTGCTCTCCAGAATTGGATCAATTCACAACTCCACCAACAATCCATTAGAGTCCCAGATTTTTCACATCCTCTCCAACATCCCTTCATTTCGCTTTCTGGTCATATTGACTAATCTGAGAGGTGTGAAGTGGTACCTTAGAGATGTTTTAATTTCATAAATCGATAATGATTTAGAGCAATTTTTCAAATGACTATAGATAGCTTTGATTTCCTTGTCCAAGAATTGCCTTTGTATATCCTTTGAACATTTGCCTGACTGGTATTTTCTAACTGTATGCTCCCCTGGGTAAGAACAGTAATAAGCTAATCCATTATGATATGAGCTCCTTGAGGGCAAGTCCTCTGATTTCAGAGACATGTAGCACACTTTCTATTATAGTGTACTGACTCTCAAGTTGTATCACTGAAGGCATTTTCTATAGAAAACTGGGAGGTGAAGACTTAAAAGGCAAGATTTGGCAACTTTAATTCTATTAAAACAAAACAGAGGAATTAATAACCTTATTTAATATCAACTTCAAGGATATTAGATTTGCCATAAAATATAACTTACAAATTCACTGTACCTGAGTAGATAGTTTTAGTGAGTTGGTATGGCTGAAGGACATCTTCCCTTATGGTCAAACTTCTGGTGATGAACCTCTCTCTGTCAGCCTTATCAACTTGACAGGACCAGCTGGAGCTTAACTTTGATTGGAATAGACTTAGATTGTGCAGAGACAGTTGGATGTCTCTGAGGAGATATTTAATGAAGAGGAGATATTTAATGAAAGGATCATGTATTCATAAATTACACTCTGGTGGCATTAAAATTAATAAATTCATTTATGGTTCTATGTTAGTTCACATATTATTTATCTGATAGATGATTTTTCTGTCTTTTTTAATCCATGAAGAGGTCAGCTGTGACTTGCAAAAGGAAATGATCCTTCAGATTCTCCCCAAAATTCAACAGGAGACAATGACTAGACCTTTTGATTTTTCTGAAAGGGTATAAACTATTCTTATTCCTCCAAATATCCACAGTGAGTTCCAGGAAGTGAAGGAGGGGTACAAAAGGTGGCATGCAATTCACAATCTCTTCTAGGGCTTTTTAGTAACTATGTATATATGAAGATTCTGTAGTCCTATAGATGATCATTCTCTAGGGCTGTGCTGGTTCATGTGTAACAACCAACTTTTGGGGTAGGGGTGGACAAATTTATACTTGACATACTTTTAAGTTTAATCTGTATTATTAACATTTTCTTCATCACTTTAAAAATTCTAGACTTTAAGCAATCAGCAAAGGAATAAATGGAATCTTGATTCGTAGCATTTGCTGATGTCTGAGATATCCCACTGAATATTTAACAGCTCACTAGTACATATTCTTCTCTGTCATTCCTTTCCCTCCAAACCTGCTGCCTAACTTGAGCTGAGTAAGTCTCACCAATTTCCCATTTTTCTTGTGTTGTAGGGAGATGGTTCATGGAGAGTGACTCGGAGATCATTAAGTACAACCTATATATTTTTTTAAGATAGATTTTATTTATTTTTAATTTTTAAATTTTTCCCCTAATCTTGCTTCCCTCCCCTCACCCCCCACAGAAGGCAGTCTGTTAGTCTTTACATTGTTTCCATGGTATACATTGATCTAAGTTGGATGTGATGAGAGAGAAATCATATCCTTAAGGAAAAAACACAAAGGATAGGAGATAGCAAAATTATAAAATAAGATAATTTTTTTTTTAAATTAAAGGTAATAGTCTTTGGTCTTTGTTCAAACTCCACAATTCTTTTTCTGGATATAGATGGTATTCTCCATTGCAGATACCTCAAAATTGTGCCTGATTGTTGCTCTGATGGAATAACAAATTCCATTAAGTTGACCAACACCCCCATGTTGTTTTTAGGCTGTACAATCTTCTTTTCATCTCGCTCAGCATCAGTTCATGCAAATCCTTCTAGCCTTCCCTGAATTCCCATCCCTCCTGGTTTCTAATAGAACAATAGTGTTCCATGACATACATATATCAGTACAACCTATATTTGTGTAGGTTTCCCCAACAACCCCGCTCCGTCAAGGGAGAGCATTTATTTAAAAATCTCTAGCCAAGGGAACCCACTACTTTCCAAGACTGCATATTCCAATTTTAGATATCTCTAATTGTTAAGATGTTTTTCATTACATTGAGCTTAAATTTCCTCTCTTCAACTTCAACTGTTCTAGCTCCTGTTTTTTTCCTCTGGGGCCAAGCAAATCAAATTGAATCTTTTCCACAGGATAGCTCTTCAAATAGTTGAAGATGACTAAGTCTTATTTTGCTAAATTAAATATGTGAAGTTAGTAAGATTTGAATTTAGTACCAGAAGGAATCCCAGAGACTTTAGAGTCCAACCCTCCAGTTTTATAGAAGGGAAAACTGAGGCACAGAGTTGTCAAGTGACTTTTTCAGGTTACACAGATAGTAAATACCAGAGTCTAGATTAGAACTTAGGTCTTCCTAGATCTAAGTTCATTGCTCTTTCCATTATGTGACCTAGTAGCCTGTTGAAACTCCTTCAACTGCTCTTTGTATGACTTGACTTATTCTTCTAGATGCCCGCCTCTGCATGCTCTCCAGCTTATTTGTCAATGTTGTTTCCAAAATGGTGGCTCCCATACTGAACAGAATGTTTCAAATATGGTTCCTTCAGAATATGGTGCAATAGGATACCTCTTCTTGCATCCTGGACCATTGTCTCTCAATGCAACTTAAGGTTGAATTAGCTTTTTTTGGCTACTGTGACACTTTTAAACTCATATTGAGCCTACAGTCCACCAAACATCTTGGGGAGTTTCTTGAAGGATGTATTAAGAAAGGGTCTAAGAATGATCTTGGTAGACTGAATGGGAGGCTATTCCTGATTATAGGCTAGAGTGACCTGAGGTTATATGTTCACAGAGACCTACTGTCTGGATAGCAGATTGGAGTATACCTAAGGCCATACCTTATACTTAAGAACCTTGCTTAGCTCTTTCATCATACCAGGACCCTTTGGTAGCTTCTTTGTTTCAGAGAAACTCCAGCCAAACTTCTTGCCCCAGCTTTACAGATCTGGGGAATCCCCTTTGCTTTTGTTCTTCCTTCTACTTTAAATAGATTAAGAACTGAATGATCCAGGTGGTATAAAGGCTACCTTATTTGGTGATAAATAAAGGATCTGGATATTGATGTATCCTCAGAGCCCTGAACTGTATCTGTGGGAATGTATTCTATTGATCTCTTCTGGAATGTGGGATTCATTAGGACAATAGAAAGTTTGACACCAATGCTACTTGTTTCAGTCTAAAACATGAGGGAAAAACAGTTCAGTGGAAAGCATGATGAATTAAGTCACAGGACCTGTATTTGAATTGTAACTTAAACTGTGTCACTTTGGGTAAGTCACTGAAGCACCACAGTGAACCTCAGTTTGGATATGTATAAAATGAAGGGACTGATTTAAATGGCCTTTCAGGTTCCTTCTAGATCTCTGATTTTATGGAAGGTCCCAGGGTATGCCCAACATGGAATACCCTGAGAATGGACCCTGGAATGAGAATTCTAGTCTTAAACTGTTCTTTGTTGTGAGTCTTATCAGTCATGATTGGCACTCCATGATTCCATTTGGGGTTTTCTTTGCAAAGATACTGGAGTGGTTTGGTATTTCTTTCTCCAGTCCATTTTACAGATGAGGAAACTGAGGTAGCAGAGTGAAGCGATTAGCTCAGGGGGTTTTGATCTCAGGTCTTTTTTTATTCTAGGTACAGTGCTCTATCCACTGAGCCACCTAACCACCCCAAGATTATGGGATTTAGCTATGTAATCAATTGCTCTACCAGAGTAGTAGGATAAATGCAGGAAATCAAAGAGTAGAATGACAAAGAGTGACTCTGAGCTCAGAGGATGGGTATTCAAGACCTAAGGCTGTCTCTTACTACTCATGTGACCTGGGAGCAAGTCACTTCACTTGTTTAGATTTTAGCTGCTCCCATAAAATGGGGGAGTTGAAGGTATTTGAACCTTAGTTTCTTCAGTGTCTAAATACCATGATCCTATGTGGTCTCCATTTCTATTTGATGGGTAGTGTTAGATTAGAGATACAGAATTTCCCATCAGTGAGAAATGGTACCTTTGACACACTGTCGGGAAATTTGGATGCCTAGAGGAGTTCAGAGAAGTCAGTTACCTGGCAGTGGGAACTTGTTCCTGCAATGAAAAGGAAGTGTCACCTCAGGAATCATTTCATTCCTGCAGATCAACCTTGGTTCCTCTGTCCCCATTCCTATCACATCCCAAACTTCCTTTAATTCCCAACTCAGGAGTCATCTCCTACAGAAGAGTTTTCTTGATCCTCCCTCTCTTCTCTACTTACTAACCTTCTCTAGCTCTGGAAATCACTTTGAATATATGTTTTTCTTCTGTAGACTATAAGCTCTTGAAGGCAGAAAGTGGTTCCCCTTAGACTTTTTATCTTCAATGCTTAACCTGGTAAATGGTATATGCTTTGAAAAATGTTTATTGAATTGATTTGGAAGATTTTCCATAGTCAGCCCTTAAAAGATGCATCAATTCTTGTTGGTTTGGTTTGGTTTAAATGAAGCCCCATCTGGGGGAAAAGAGGATGTCTGCAGGGCATAATCCAATCCTCTATCAAAGGATCTGAATGAACACATTGGAGGACACAGTCAGCTTTCTTCTGGGTAGACTGGCCATCCTCCAAGTCTTCATCATGGTTTTGCCTCTTGATGGTAGCTGGAGCCAGGAGGTGTGGCTGAAGAAGCCACAGGTATTTTTACTTTAAATTCCACAGTGTATACGTGTAATTCTGGAGCTGACTGTGATACTTCTTATATCTGGAGATTGACAGAGGTTGCTTTGGTGGGGAATGGACTGCCACAAACCTGGAACTCAAGATATGCTTGTTGGGGCTTGGTATTTTTACAGGATGGATTGATACGGGATGTACCAGGTGTGATCCCCACTGGTATTATGTGAAGATCTCTGCCCTGATCCAGAGGCCAAATGGAATATCACTTGAACAAATGGATATGAAAAACCTTTCCTTTTCTTACTCTCATATCTTACTCAATACTCTAATCTTCCAGAGGAAGGGACTAGGGCTAAGCAAAACAAGTAGATGAAACTACTTACACCTAGGGAGAATTTTTGATATTGCCTTTTAAAAATACACATTTTTTCAAGTGCCAGAAAATTCTGCTCTTCATGGGAATATAGATAGTGATTTTGTGATTGCTGAAGGCTTCTTATGTGATATGGGAAAGGTTCAAAGGTAGCATGTGGCTAAAGTTGGAGTTGGCCTTGAGGTTGCTCCCCATCTCTTATGATTTTGACCTGAGTGATGACAGTTTGCTTAACCCTCTGAGTCTCAGTTTCACTGACTATAAAATGAAGGGATTATCTGGGCATGGTGATAGAACCCTGTCACTGGGCATTTGGAAACTGGTGGATTATTTGAGTTTGAGAGTTTCAAGCTTTTCTAAGGCTAATTCCAATAGATGTTTGAACTAAGTCCAGCACCAATCTGAGGGACCCCACAAGGAGAGGGCCACCAGACAACTGAAGGTGAAGCAAACAGACCTAGAGCAGAAATAGTGTACACTGAAGTTTCTGATCTAGGCCATTGTGCTTCTAGCCTGGGTGACCCAGTCTCTAAAACACTAACCAAATGAAAAATAAAATAAAACAAAACAAAACAAAACAAAATAAAATAAGGGGATTTGATTAGCTGCCCTTTTCCCCTATGCCCTGATGAATTATTACCTTGTACTAGTTCATGTTAACAATTTAGTTTTTCTGGAGGCAAAGGGATGGACAGAATGACTTATGGATGATCCTGCTGGCCTAAGTTCTCTAGAACCATTCTCATGGTTCAACAGGCACCTAACTCTTTGCATTCTCCCAAGTTTTTAATTTGTTTCCTTAGTTTGATTGCTCCTAGCCAACTTTGATGTCCAGGATTTGTTTCCTTTGAATAGCAACTGAACTAGTACTCCAGCTTAGAGCTCCCAGTGTCTCAACAAGACCATGAAGGGAAGTAGGGTTCTCAACTGAACAAATGGTGCTGAGACTAGCAGATCTCATTGATCCCTGCCTTGTAGTAGAGAATATTTAGTCCCAAAGGATTTTACAGAGACTTTCCAAGTTCAGTGGTGATATTCAGAGCATGAGGCCAAACTTTGGAGTTCCTAGGTTACCCATAGTATCTTTGAGGTCAGAGAAGCCTATTTAAAAGGTAGAAGGTGATTTCTAAAATTCTATTCTAGCTTTGATCAAGTTAGTTTCAGTTTCTTATGTCTCTAAAAGGAGAGGGCTAGGCTAAACAGTCCCCAAGATCCCTTCAGTTCTGACATCCTGTCATCTCCCTTTGTTAGCCCAGAATGAACAAATCACTGTTCCTCTTTCTGGGTAGGATATTGGTTGACCTTACTCCTTTCCCCTCTTTCTTGCTCTATGAATCTGGGGTCCCTGAACAATTTACTGCAATTTTCTTCTTCTCCGCCATCCTCTCCTTTTCAGTGATACATACAAATGTCAAATGGGGATTTTTACACAGCCCTACTGATTTTCTCTCTTGTTTGGATAATGAATGCAAAAGCGCCCACACACACAGCCATGGTGCCTAGAACAACTTGAACAGCAGCTCGGAAGGGAGCAATTTCACAGAAGAAATGTCAGTATTGGGTTTATCCAGTTCCCTGGCTGTAGCAGGTCCAGAAACATGTAACTATGTTTCCTTTGGAGAAAAGTACTGAATTTTTATTATTTTTAATTTTAAAAATTATTTTTAAAAATAAGTTTTATTGATGCCTTTTGTTTTTACATCAGTTATTTCTGGATGTTCTTCTAACCTTTCTCTCCAAAATGAGCTTTCCCTTGTAAAAAAAGAAAAACAATCATATAAAGCCCAACTAGCAAAGTATATACAACATTTTACCCCCCAGCCCCCCTCAACACTTTCCTATGGGAGAAAGGTGCTTACTTACACTTCTTCAGAGTCAAAATTTGTCATTATGATTCCTCAATTTTAGCTTTTTAAAAATATTCCTTTGGTTTACATTATTATAGTCACATTACTCTAGTCACACATTTTAGTTTATATTAATGAATCTTTATTGTATTGTTTATCTTGTTCTCCTATTTCTGCATCAGTAGATAGGAAATCTTCCCCATGTTTCTCTGAATGCTTCATTTTTAATATGAATATTTGTGAATATAGTTGTTAATGGTTATTGAATGCATGACAAACCTATGACTGGGGATTTGGACCAGGGAACTCCATCCCCTCTAATCACAGCAACACATCCATGACTGGGACTGAGTTCATCTGGTCTGAGTTCATCAAAAGTGAATATCTTGTTCAGAGTTATAAAACTCGGATGTGTCAGAGTTGTGATTTGAACCCAGACCTACCTAACACCATGCCTTATAAGCACTTGATAAAAAAAAGTTTAAGAAAAAGTCTTTGTGTCTCAAAGAAGGGCAAAGGAAGGAGAGTTCCTTTAGACCGTAAGTTAAGGGGGAGATCTTATTACTGGCTAACAAACAGGGAAGAGGTAAATAGAGATACAAGTGGGTACAGTAAAAGAAATGTTAGTTCTGGAGTCAGAGAACCTGAGTTCAAACCTCACCTCTCATTCTTCTGCCTATCAATGTCCTTAGACAACACTTAATTTCCCTAGGTTTCAGGTTTCACATCTATAAAATAAGATTTGATTAGATGATCTCTGAGAGTCCCCTTCCATGACCCTGGGACTATGTTCTCTAAAGCAACTTCTAGCTCTAAAGCTACGATCATATATATTAAATTATCCTCAGGTTGCCTATGTTGGAAGCAGGAACCAGTGACCCCAAAATCGTCTTCTTCTACAGTACAGTAGAAAGAGTGTAGAAACCAGAGCCAGAGGCTGTTGAGTCGTTTTCAGCTGTGTACAGTTCTTCATGACTTCATGTGGGGTTTTCTTGGCAAAGATACTTGGAGTGGTTTGCCATGTTCTTCTCCGGCTCATTTTACAAATGAGGAAACTGAGGCAAATTAAGGGTTAAGGGACTTCCCCAAAGTCACATAGCTAGGTCAGATTTGAACTCACGACTTTCTGTCTACACATTTGGCACTCTATCCTCTGTGCCACATAGCTACCCATCATTGTAGAAACTTCATCTATTATTGCCGGTCACAACTGGAATGTGTACCCCTTCTCATTTTGTGGAATCCTTATTCATGTTTTTCTGGATATCTTCTGAGAGTATTCACCCTAGGGTCTCAATAGGTCTCCCTCTTAGTCTTTTATTACTTTTAGAATTCCAGGACAACACTCCAGCTGCTCATCAATTGCCCCTTCTCCATAGCCCTTGTCATCTATGCAGTTTATACTCTCATCTTATCCCTTTGGGAGGAGACCATTGGGATGACTGAAAGTGTATCCCTATTAATAGAACTATTACAGAACAAAAAGGGACAGCCATCTTTCTGAGAATGTAGGAAAAAGTCCCAAGAATCTAAGGCCGTAAATACTTAATGTGGGTACAAAGACTACTAATGTCAAGCATGCTAAGTTCAAATTCTTCTTCCCTCCCCTCCTTAATGGGGGGCGGTAACCTCCTCAGAGTAGAAAATTTAGTGGGCTAACCATATCTGAATCCATTTTTCCACTCAGCTGTCAAGTTGATCTTCCAAAATGCAAATGTGATTATCTCATCCCCAATTCAAAAATTCCTGTGGCTCCTTATCACTACCTGCATCAAATGCAGAATCCTTTGTTTATATTCAAAGTCCTTCATAACCTGGATGCTTCTCCAACCTTTCTGTTCTTCTCACCCCTCAGCCTCAAATACTTTATGATTTAGTGACATTGACCTCCTTGTTCCTCTTCTGATTCTGAACTTTTTAAGTTGGTTATTCCTCAATTCTGGGATTCTATCTCCCTTCTCTATATCCTAATTTTCTTGGTTTCCTTCAAGTCCCAGCTAAAAGTTTACTTTTTCTGATTTCCCTTAACTCTGCTGCCTGCCCTCTATCAATTATTTCTCACTTATCTGCATTTATCTTGTTTAAATTTTGTCTTCCCCATTACACTATGGCTTCTTAAGGGCAGGATTGACCTTTTGCTTTTAGCCCAATGCCTGATACATAAAGGTGTCATAACAGATAGACAGCTGGACTTGGAATCAGGAAGATCTGAGTTCAAATCTAAACTTAGACACTTACTATCTGTGTGATCTTGGGCAAGTCACTTTACCCTGTTTACCTCAGTTTCCTCATCTTTAAAAAGAGCTAGAGAAGAAAATAGAAAACCACTCCAATATCTTTGCCAGGAAAATCCCAAATAGGGTCACAAAGAGTTGAACACAACTGAAATGGCTCAAGAGCAATAACAATTGATGCACAAATGCTTATTGCCTGCCTGTAGCATCATCCTGTAGGCATTTATAGAATAAATTTACTGCTGGAAGGGACTTGAGAAGTCCTATTATCCACCTTCCCACAGATGAGAAAACTGAGACCCAGAAATAACTTGCCCAAAGTCACACAGGTAATCAATGTCAGAGGTGGGACTAGGGTCTCTAATACTCTTTCCATTCTACCCTACTTTTCAGATGCTTAGAAAAATCACCATCTTAAGCTCCATATTCTCTTCCCAGATGTCACACCCTGGATGAGTCTATCAACCCCCACATTTTCACTTGTTCCAGGTGCAGAGATTGTGAAACTGAACTCTGAACTCAATGAATCAATGGTTATTGTGTTGTTTGGCTATGACCGAGAGGGTCTGCTGCTCCTCTCCCTAGCCAGCCAAAAAATTCAAAAGACCTTTCCTGGTTCATGGGATGATAGAATCATGAGTTTAGAGCTGGAAGGCTCCTTGGAGGCCACCTAGCCCAACCCTCCCATTTTCCAGTTGGAGAAACAGAGTTACAGGAAAATAAAATGACCCATGGCAGGTCACAGAGGTAATAAATCAGGTTTTGAACTTCTTTAGGTCTTTTGTTGCTTAAATTCAGAACTTTCCCCAATGCACAATGATGTTCATATGTGCCTTTCCTTTTTCTTTGTATCCTAAATTCAATCATCCCCCATTCCATGGAGATGCCAAGAGGCTGCATGGTATGTGAATAGGATGCTGGAAGTGGGATGGGGATGACTTGAGGATGTGACTGGCAAGTGTGAAGGTTTTTCACACTGATGAGTCAGATCTTTCACGTATTGACTGTATATGTATATGTATGTGTGTGTGTGTGTGTGTGTGTGTGTGTGTGTGTGTGTGTGTGTATTCCTCAATCATCTATTCAGACATTCTATGGTCATTGAATATATACCTTTTTATTATTACAAATAATGTTGCTATGGCCATTTCTGGAAAGTTATTTCCTTTCCCCTCTCATTGTTCCCCAACTTTCTTGGGTTTATAATTTCCAAAATTTAGTAGTGAACTTGCTAGATCAAAGACTATAAATAGTTCTGGAATTTTTAGGGAGGAATAGAAGCAAACAAGTAAAACCCCTACCATGTGCTAAGCCTTGTGTTCATTGTTTTACATTTGATCCTCACAACAACCCTATGAATTAGGTGCTATTATTATCACTGCTATTTTAGAGTTGGGAAAACTGAGGCTGAGACAAATTATGTGACTTGCTCATGGTTACATAGATAGGAAATAGCTCAGTCTGGATTTAAATTCAGATCTACATGATTGCAAGTCCATAATCCTATTCACTATGACTTAGTTGATACTTTTTATTTATAATCAACTTTTATTGTTTAATCCTGTGCTGCTTTCCAAAAATTACAATTCACAGATCATTAATTAATGTATTTGCATAAAAAAGACCTGCAAATCTTTTGTAAAATTATAAATGAAGATTATATCTCACTTTTTTTAGTAGGCAGCAAGGTGCAGTGTCAGATAGGTGCTGAACCTGAAGTTAGATAACCTGGGTTTGAAATCTACCTCAAATGATCTGTGTGTAATGGGTAAGTACTGTTACCTCTCAGATACCTGGATTTTTTCATCTGCAAAATGGGAATAACTATGCTACTGTGAGGAAAGGACTTAGCACAACTAAAAGCAATATATAAATGTGAGTTATTCATTTAGCTCCATTAAAAAATATGTAGCTTATAGCATCAAAAACTTGAAGTGGCCAAAGACTTTTTGGACCCATGAGAGCTCTTGTACCTAAGCAGCCCACATTACTCAGCAGAATGCTGGTGCTAGGATGAACATATTAAAGAAATCCTTATTAGATTGACCAGGATGGAAATAACATTCAGTTCCTCTGACTCTATCTAAACTGAGCACCTCTAATCCACCCTGACTTTGGAAAGGTCAAGCCCACCTCGCACAACTACCTTCACCAATGGAAGGTAGAGGGATGAAATGGAAAGAGAACCATCAGTTAAACAGTATATATTAATTAAGTGCCTGCTATGTGGAGACACTGTGCTAAGTTCTGGAGATACACAGAAAGGTAAAAGGCAGTCCCTACTCTCTTGGAGCTTCCAATCTAATGAATTGGACTTCTCTGTGGGCCTCAGATCCTCATCTATAAAATGAGAGACTGAAATTAAGTTATTGTTAATATCCCTTTTATGATCTTTAGATACAGCTTTGTTGGTCAATCATTTCAGTCATATCTGACTCTTCATGACCCAATTTGGGGTTTCCTTGGCAAAGATACTGGAGTGCTTTGTCGTTTCCCACTCCAGTTCATTTTACAGTTAAGGAAACTGAGGTACACAGGGTGAAGTAACTTGCCCAGGGGCACATTGTTAAAAAGTGTGTGAGACTGGATTTGAACTCAGGTCTTCCTGACTCTAGGTCTGGTGCTCTATCCACTGCACCACTAGCTATCCCAGAAACAGTATTAGTATGAGGCAACTGCAAGAAAAGAAGCCATCTGAGCCCTGGGGAGATAAAAACATTTAGACCTAGAATGAATCTCAGAGATCAGGGAATCCAAGTTTCTTACTTTATAGATGAGGAAACTGAGACTCAGAGAGATTAAATGACATCACACAGCTAGTCCAGGGATCTGTCTACTATATTACACTGCCTGATAAGGAAGTATTAAAAAAATAACAAACTGAAAATTAGAAAAAAAGTATTATTTCCTGATGGTTTAGTTATGTTATTGTAACACATTAGAAAGACATAAACATCAAAGGATCCAAAGCACTTTACTTCTCTCCACTGTCCCACGTCAATGGTAAACTACATTATGTGCTTGTGGGAAGCCACAGATTCTGAGGGGCCCTGCCTGGAAACAATTGTGTTGTGACCTTTTCTAAGGAATTGTATGGACACCTTGATTTGGTGTGACTTTGTTTCCTTCTTGACTAATTTAAGTCATATAGTAACTGCACAACACTTTATAAGCATTATCTCACTTGATTTTTATATCAATGACCCAATTTGGGGTTTCTAGATTCTATTATTATACCCATTTTACAGATGAAAATTGTGATAAAGGTCAAATGACTTGTCCAGGGTCACACAGCATGTAAGTGTCTGAGGCTGGATTCAACTCAGGTCTCTCTGACTTTATTTTCAACACACTATCTACTCTGACACCTAGCTTTCCCTATTATCTCTGAGGAACAGTGTTATTATGGTTTGATTGGGCAAGAAATGACTTGTAGTCTGAGCATGAGCTAAGGAAATTAAGTATAAATTATAGACAAAATATAAATATATTTTTATGACTTGATTTTATTTTTTCCCTGTGCTGAAGTTCATCTTAACTCCCAGCCTCTTTTTGATCCTCACTATTTGAAACCATGTATGGCTAGGTGTTACTGTCTATATTTTGGTCATGTTGGGTTTTGATTTTTTTCTCTTTTTTCTCTTTCTCTTTTGTCTTTAACTTGGTTTTGCATTTTGTGTTGTTTTCCATTTTTGTGTTTGTTCACTTGCTTCAACCTTTGCTGATTCTTTGTGACCCCATTTTGGGATTTCTTGGCAAAAATACTGGAATGGTTTGCCATCTCTTTCTTTAGCTTAGATAAGGAATCTGAAGCAAACAAGGTGATGTGACTTGCCCAGGGTTACACAACTAGTAAGCATCTGAGGCCAGATTTGAACTCAGGATTTCCTGACTCCAGGTCTAGTACTTTGCCCCATAGTCAAAGTATTTAAGTTCAAATTCCAGCCTGCTACTTATCAAACTTGTGACTCTGAGCAGATCATTTTTACCTCATTGAGCCTCAGTTTCCACATCTGTAAAATAAGAGGGTTGGACTAGATGCCTTCTGAGGTACCTTCCAGATCCAGAACAAGATATTGTGAAGAGCTTGAATATAGCTCTATTTTCTCTTCCAGTTTTAACATTTAATGATTTGAAGCAAAATATGGTAGTGGTAGGAGTACTGGGTTTAGAATTAGAGGTTTCAGGTAAAAATCCCAGCATTGTAATTTGCTGGTCATATGACTTTAGACATTCCCACCTCACCCTTGGCCTCAGTTTCTTTACATGTAAAATGAAGAAATTGGGCTTGAGGAGTTCTGATATTCCTTCCAGCTTTTGATGTTATGATACTGTGGTAATGAAAACCAGTCTCTTTAGAAATTTAAAAAAATAAACCCTTGTCTATGGAACATAGGTTAAGATTGGACTTTTCAACATGGATGGAAATACTTTAAAAAATATTTTTGTCAGCAGCTTTTTTTTTACATGTTCTTTACTTCCTTCAAGCAGGGAGTCAAACTCTATGGCAAAGGTTTAAAAGAAAGAGAAAAATATCAATAAAAAACATATCAATCAATCCTAAACTGATTATGCAATGTTCTATCTCCATTGGCTCCTATTTCTGCAAAGAAAGAAGAAAGGTGTATTTTAAGACTTTTTTTTTAGGTTTTTACAAGGCAATGGAGTTAAGTGGCTTGCCCAAGGCCACACAGCTAGGTAATTATTAAGTGTCTGAGACTGGATTTGAACCGAGGTACTCCTGACTCTAGGGCAGGTGTTTTATCCACTACACCACCTAGCCACCCCTCTTAAGTCTTTTCTAAGACCAAGCTTGCTCATTACAAATTGTACACTCTTCCATTTTTCCTCATTCACATTGTTGTAGTCATTTCAGAAACTGTTTTCTGGCTTTTGCCCACTACTTTCTATACTCTTTTTTTCTTTTCTTTTCTTTTTTCTTTTTTCTTTTTTCTAGGTTTTTTGCAAGGCAATGGGGTTAAGAGGCTTGCCCAAGGCCACACAGCTAAGTAATTATTAAGTATCTGAGGTTGGATTTGAACTCAGGTACTCCTGACTCCTTGGCCGGTGCTCTATCCACTGCACCAACTAGCTGCCCCTTCTTTCTATACTTGATAGATTTTCTTTTGCTTTTTTTGGAATGCTTTATATTGTCATTTCTCCTTGTGTAATAATAATCCAATACATTCATATTTGTTGAGCCATTTCCCAATCAAGGCCATCCATTTCTTATTTTTTGCTATCCTACAAAGTATTGATAAGACTGGAGAAACTAAGTGGTACAAATGGATAGAGTAATGGGTCTCAAGTTTGGAAAACTCATTTTCCTGAGTTCAAATCTGACCATAGACACTTCTTAGCTGTGTGACTTTGAGACACTTCTTAGCTGTGTGACTTTGGGCAAGTCATTTCATCCTGTTAGACTCATTTTCTTCATCTGTAAAATGAGCTGGAGAAGTAAATGGAAAACCATGACAATACCTTTTCTAAGAAAACCCCAAATTAGGTCGTGAAGAATCAGACACAATTGAAATGACTCAACAACAAACAGTAATAACAACTGGTGAAATTATTTGGGTTTACATGAGATCCTTCCCCCCCCCCCCCCCCCCCCCCCCCCCCCGCCTCCAGCTTTGTAATTCCCTTGGAGCACATCCTAACAGTGGAATTGCTGGGTAAAAGGGATATATACTTTTCAGTTTTTTTTTATTCTTTTTTTCCCCACAGGTCCAAATTGCTTTCTAGAATGATTGGACCAATTCACAGCTTTACCAATAGTATTTTGCCATTCCTGTCTCCCTTCATGTCCTCTGATATTAATGTGGTGAAGTGAAACCTCACATTGATTTTGAACAGTTCTTTATATAATTTTTTCAGCATTAACTAATTTTTGTGGTAACATTTCATACAATTTTGATAATTTTTAATTCATCTTTATAGACCTGTTTATATCTTTGACCTCAAGTCTTTTATTTCTGTTGTCTCCTATATATAGGCATATACATATATATGTGTGTGTGTGTGTGTGTGTGTGTGTGTATGTGTGTGTGTATGATCTGTATCAGAGATATTTGATGCAAGGATTTGTTTCCTTTTTTAAATTTATAGCTGCTGTATTTTTTTTGGGGGGGGGGTGAGGCAATGAGGTTAAGTGGCTTGCCAAAGTCACACAGCTGGTAATTGTCAACTGATTTGAACTCAAGTCCTTCTGATTCCAGGGCTGGTGTTCTATTCACTGTGCTCCTAGCTGCCTGTCTCTTCCCCTTATGGGAGGAAGTACTATTCCCTCTACTTATGGAAGTACTTTTAAAAAGAAATCTGTTCACCACAATATGTCCCATAAGGAGATAACTTTGACTTGTAGAACTCCTCACAGAAGTTTATCTGAATGTTAGTCACTCTTTTTTCTAGAATCTGTTAGCTCATTTGGCTAGAACACTATGTTAAGGAGGCCAAAGGCATAAATTTCATTGATCTTTACGTGAGCCAATTAAGTTTGCCCTGTTCCACAGTCACAGATGACTTCTCTCTGGTCCCAGCCAATAGTTTTCAAAATGATGCTGTCGACACAAGGAGGACTAGTCGAGACTGTCAGTGAATTAACGCAAATTCAGCACCATTACGGGAAGAAATCAAGTTCATGTCTTTCTACTGATGGACTAATGGTGTCATCTTAAAAATTACTTCAATTCATCTCCAAGAATGACAAAAACAAATGATTGTCTTGGCATGGTTAACCATTTAAGGTGAATGATTTAAAAACTAGCAATCTCCTAGATGACAGGGTCTCTGTAATACATCTTAGTATGCCATTTTCCAAAGTCTTTAGCAAAAAGGCTTGCATATACCAAGAAGTAAATAAATAGATAAATATATATATATATATATACACACACATACATATATAGATATGCCTATCTATTTATCTATCTATTAAATGAATGAATGAATGATGAAATACCTTTAGAACAAAACCATTCCAAATGCTTTTCAAAAATATATGCATTTTTTATAATTAAGACATTGTTCAAACATCTGATTTCAATTTTCAAAACCACTCTCTCTTCTAAAAATATCAATGTAGATCCATCTATAATGTCTTGGTTCATTTCCCATTATCCCATTAATATTATTAGTGTTGTCTCCAGTGAAGGGAGAACTAATATTGAAAGTTTATCTAGAGTTGTCATTAGTCTGGGGAGGAAACTGTTCAAATAAATAATAAGAAAATTAACTTTCAAGGAATTCTTAGTTGTGAAATCAACCATTATCCAGGAACTTGAATGCATTCCTCCTTCATCTGTGAATATGTTGATATTAAGGTTTTCTAAAGCTTTCATCAGGACAAAACAATTCACAAATCCAAGAACTGTGTTTCTGTTTATTCTTCTTTTGCCAGAGCTGATTGTTGATGTAAGTTATGGTTTTTACCTTAATCAGTTGGATTAACACATAATCTTTGTTGAGTATTACTTTCTGTTATAAAAAAAATCAAAATTCATGAAACAAATGAAAGATGTTTTTAGAATGTAGTCTCATAGCCTAAAGGTTCTAATGATCAGATCATCTATTCAGAGGTGTGAGGAATCTTAGAGACCAACTAAACTCCTTTATTTTATAGATAAAGAAACTGAGGCCCAATGAAGTCAGGGCCAGAGTTAAGCCAGAAGTTCTTAGACAATAATCATAATAGGAGGAATAGCAAAAATATAATTTTTGAGTATGTGAATTGGTTTTTTTGAAGTTGAGTACAACATCAATCTATTTTAGATCCCATTAGACTCAATGACTGAGGCAGGGAGATATGGTTGGAGGAAAGTTCAGGAGAAAAAAGGCTCAAGGATTATAACTGAAGCAGTAACATGAAATGCCTGGGGCAGGGGCGAAGGTAATAGCATTTTTGTCTGTATTGAAAGAAGTACAGGGTCCAGAGGAAGGGAGCTAATTGTGCCTCTGGTCTCTGCCCTGTTTGGCCCACATTTAGGGCAGTGTAGTTCGGTTCTGGGTAACTTTTTTGAAGAACAACATTGACAGACTGGAACTTGCTTGAAGAGGATGTAGAGACATATCATGGTGAATGATGAGAGGAACTGGAGCAGTTTCAGGGAGTCATTACTACTGTTTCTAAATGTCTGAAGTCTTATTGAGAAAGACGGATTCTGAGTTGCTTAAGAGGACCAAACTAAGGCGAATGAATGAAGTCTGGCTCAGAGAACTTCCTAATCATTAGAACTGTGTCAAATAGGAGCAGGCTGCCTTGTGAGATAGTGAATTATCCATAATAGTAGAGGTTAGAACTTATGGCTAGCCATGTTTCAGGTAGTGACTAGACCAAATGATCTTGGAGATCCCTTCTGGTTTTGAGATCTTCTGAATTTATAACTTGTAGCTGTCACAATGGAACTATTCCTCAAGCTAGTTGAGCAGGAAAATTGTCCTTTTTTTTTTTTAAAAAAAAGTAATTATTTGGTCAGCTAGGTGGCACAGTGAATAGAGCACTGGGCTTGAGTTCAAATCCAACTGCAGACACTTAATAATTACCTAGCAATGTGATCTTGGGCAAGTCACTTAACCCCATTGCCTGGAAAAAACCTAAAAAAGAAGAGTAATGATCATAGAAAGTATAGACAATAATAATGATGACAAAAATATGAATTTTATATTACTCTTCATGGTTTGTAGAACACTTAACATATATTACCTCATTTGGTCTCCTCACAAAAATCCTGTGGCATTACTTGCTGTTATTACACCCACTTTTAAGATGAGGAAACTGAGGTTCTTTAGATACTAGTTGAACCCAAGTCTCTTCTCACCCTCAGGTTCTTTCTAATATCTGATTTAACCTCTCTAGAGGATGAGGAACATAAGCGTCAAGACAGATCGCCCTGACACATGGCCAAAGAGGATGGGAAATAAGCAGGAAACAAAACTAAGATCAGAGTGATACTCCCTCAGAGTAGAGCAAGGGGGATCTATTTGAGAGCTTGAAGAGTATAATATACACTGTTTACAATTCTCTTCTGCCTGTGGACTGAAATCATGAAAAGGAAGTGACATAGAACAGGAAGGAGAACTGTATTCAAAGGTTTTGGGTTCAGATCATACCTTTGCCCATTTATTTCCTTTGTGACCTTAGGAAGGTCACTTAATCTCCACGGGCCTCAGCTTCCTTAGCTATGAGAAGTCTCATCTCATTTGTAGTTCAAACTAAATGACTTTGAAGGTTCTTTCCAACTATAACTTTGGGATCTGTTGGCAATCAGTATTTCCTAGACTGAGGAAGAATCTAGGATTGTGGAAATGGGTCTTATGTATTCTGGACAAGAAGCTGAACTTTCTTCCTCACCAGAAATGTGGAGAGCAACAGGTACTATTTTCAATGGAGGGGCTCTCTTTGGATTGATAACACATACGCCTGAGGGAATGAAGTGAACGTCACACATGACCTCACAAAGCAGCATTCTCCTATGTACTTCCTTATCATCTTTGGCACAGTGAGCTGTGAATTTAGTCCTCCTTTTGCTTTGACACAGAGTTGCCTCAGTCCCATTTGATGTTCAAGCTAACATCTGCTTGCTGGACCCTGCCCCCCTTACTCCCCACCTGGTCCCCAGAAGAATTGAAGAGTGACAGATGGAAGATGGAGGACAGATGGAAGATCAGATTTCACACACTGCAAGCTATGGGTCTGAACGACTGCTATTCAGATGGTGGGAGGGAGGGGCTCAGTTCATTTTGTCAGTTGTCAAATGTGGTGTCTGACTTGCTTCTCTGAGCTGGGTTCTCACCATGGAACTTTGAAATAAAGAAACGAAAAAGAGGGAAAGTGACAAATTGCCCCCTTATGGGATCATAGATCTAGAACTCGAAGGAATCTCACACCTCTTTTAGTCCACCTCCTTCCAGGGGTGGTTGTGAGCACCAAATAAGATGAAATTCTGTCAAGTGCTTCATAGACCTTATGTGGCACAGTAGATAGAACACTAGAGTCCAGTAAACTTATCTCTCTGAGTTCAGATCTGACTTCAGACACTAGCCATGTGACTTTGGGCAAGTCACTTAATCCTGCTTGCCTCAGTTTCCTCATGTATAAAATGAACTAGAGAAGGAAATGGCATACTGCTCCAGTATCTTTGCTATGAGTCCCAGAGAGTCAGACACGATAGAAAATGACTGAACAATAATTATAGCTAGGCTCATTCAGTTCATTTTAGGGAGTACTTCCTGACCACATAATCTGTGCTAGTCCTATGAGAAGCATGCTATGTTATTGTATAGGGGAAGTATAAGATATACCACCCCTTTTCAAATAAGGGGTTTGGAAATCTCACAGGGGAGACAAGGTGAAGCAAGGAACCAGCAATTAGAGAATAACTGGAGATGGCATTTAACTAAAGTCTAAATTACCTGGGACAGAGAAAACTAAAGTATATAAAGGAGTACCAAGTGGAGTGACTTGGCCTTAGTTGAGTCTTGAGTTCTGGTACAAGGCGGGGCGTCTTTCTTGTCTTGTCAAGGACCTGACTTTCTTCATCTGTGAATTTTCTCACTAAAAATTTGGACTCAATCCAGGGGTGCATTGGTAAATGTTTAATAGCTAGCTCTCTAGAATAAAAGATACTACTATACACTATTAAGTTTAATTTTATTGATATTTGCTCCATCACATTCTCTCTCTCTCTCTCTTTTTTTTTTTTTTTTTTAGTTTTTGCAAGGCAATGGGGTTAAGTGGCTTGCCCAAGGCCACACAGCTAGGTCATTATTAAGTGTCTGAGACCGGATTTGAACTCAGGTACTCCTGACTCCAGGGCCGGTGCTCTATCCACTGAGCCATCTAGCCCTCCCCATCACATTCTTAAGTCTAAAAATCAACAAAACAATACATTGTTTCAGATTTGTAGCATTTGATGATTTATAAGATGTAAATACTCAATTTGAAAATTTAACAACCAGCTCTGCTGATTTGAGCTAAATATAGCACATCCCTCATTCACTTCCTAGAAGCACCCTGAGCTCTGCTTGGTGGCCTTCTCTGCCTTATCTTGCCAGAATTCCTGCTCTCCTGGAGGAGATGGAACTCTCAAACAGATTTCAGAAGGCAGGAGACACATGAGCCAGTAGAGTGGAGGACATTCAGCTTAAGTCTATGGGGGTTTGTGGGACTGAGGTGTTTAGCAAGATAATTAACATCAATTCTCAGTTTTTCTGATAATGAAATTAACGTCTGGTCTGTGAGGTGCAAAAAAACCATTATTAACTTGTAAATCTTGGTAATTAATTTCCAGAAACCCTTTTGGCTTTGGTGTTCTAGGCCTCCTTCCCACTGCCAGAAATTTTCAATATTTTAGAATGACATTTAATTAGGGAAAGTATAAGATTCCTTTGCATCATCAGTAGCCTAGGAAAGCCTGGGACAGAATCTCCAAGAAATCATTTCTGTTCAGTTCCTATTTTTCTTTTCCCACATTTCCCACTCCATTATCTTGGGGGTTCTGTTGTGATGTCACATTTGTGTTTGTGTACATTTCATACATACTAACATCGAATCAGAGCTAGAAAGGTCCTTGGAGGTCTAGCTTTCCAGTGCCAAAATCTGATCTTATTGTCTGGCTCCAAAACTAAAATTCTATCATGCCATGTTTTGTTTTGGGGGGCAAAGATGGGGGAGCTTATGTTTGTAACAAATTCTTTGTGGAGTAATGAGTAGATGTACAGGATGGAATAACTCAAAAGGTAAATCCCCAAAAGATTGGGCCTCTGAGAGGGGAGAGGGGAGAGAAAATATGGAAATCAATTGGGGGAGAGGATGTTTTGGCCATCTGGTATAGTCACTAGGAAGATTAGAAGGAATGCTATTGACCCAGGGAAATGTCTGCCCTCTTAGCCAAGTGAAATTCCAGGTTATCAATAGTGAACACTGGTTCTAAAACTCATTTATTTTATTTTTGCAACTCGATTTTATTTTATTTTCAGGTCTGAATTCTCTTCCCACTTCCCCTTTCCTTATCACCCTCCTATACTACTCTATAATCAAACAAGTTGCAAATATATAGTTTTTACAAATATATATCATTTACCATACATACATGTATAGTCAAGCAAAAAAATTCCTGTATGAACTTTGTCCAAAAAAAATTTCATAAACCTCAACCTGTATTCTGAGTCCTTTGACTCTTTATCTGGAGATGAAACCTGATTCATTTTAAACAGATTTTTCCTCCTGGGCTAGGCGTGATACTTAATGATAATACTACATATGCTGATACATTACATGGTAGCACCAACTTATATTTACATGGGCAAACATAGAATTTCCTTATCTTCTCATCCCTGACACCCAGTGACACATACTCTCATTCAACATTTATAGGTCAGCATTCTTTGTATCTATTTACAGAAGAGGAATAGAGAGAGCAACTTGGTACATCTCAAAGAAAATGTAAGAAAGTAAGATCCAAAAGAAATATCTAGAATCATTTTTTTTCTTTTTCTTTCATAAGCATTTCTTTGGGTTTTTCTTGGAATTCACCATTCTCAAAAAAGTAAATATCTGAGTCAAGAAGATCTGAATTTTTAATTCTTCCTTGGATATAAAAGATGTGTGATTCTGGACATGTTGCTAAAGCTTCAGTTTCATCATCTGAAAAATGGTATTATTATTATTATTATTATTATAATACATGTAGAATCTATTTCACAAGGACTTTTATATCAATGCCAGTTATGATGCTTATGATTATGTTGATGACAATTAGGCAAGATAGCTGGTAAAACAGAGAAATTTTCACTGAGGGCAGATAATCCCCAAACATTAATTTGTTTGCAGCACAATTTTCCCTTTCACACCTCAGGGATTAAGGATTCATACCTCCATAATCTGGAAAATCTGTATAAAATTTTTTGACCCTCCCTTTGTCTGAACTATTATAATATTAAAAGATAAAATATATAAATATTATATTAAATTTCTGACTTTTTAAACTTTTTCTGTGTCATCTGTTGTCCTTCATCTGCAAAGTTCCCCCCATATTTCCATTTAATTCCTTACACTGATCCATGATATATTGAAACCATGATGGGGAAAGTTATGATGTGGAAGGGATAACTATGATTGTTTTGAGTCTCTGTCCCTATGGGTTAGTCTAGGGGTTTTAGGGACAAAATATTGAAGAGGTAGAACCTGGATCCTGAGTCCATGAGAGTGTGTATGTGGAGCCTAGGCAAATATAGTACCAAATAATTGGGTTGTCTTAGGTTATTTTTGAAACTATTCCATAAACAATGTTTAATAACAGAGAAACTGGGAGGGAAAATTTGAATCTTAGAAAAATATGAGGCAGTGAATAATGTATTTATGACAATTTGCAAAGGATTCTCTGTGACAGGAGGGTTAAGACTCACTGATGTATGGGACTAGGTTTCTAGACCCAAGGAGATATTAAAATAAATATTTAATCAGAACAAATTATGCTATGAATCATTAAGATAAACATAAATCTCATGAATAAGATTTCCCTTCTCTTTCCTTGGGTCTAAATGAAATATTTATTAAGGAGAATGAGGCTGAATCCCCTCTGCTTCGCATGACAAAATGCGACCAATGGCTTCCCAACGTGGCTTCCCAACGAAGCCAGGTCCTGGGGATGAAGAAGGAAGCAAGGCTTCATTCAGGTGAGAATCTCCTAAGAACACAGATGTTGAAGGGATAGGCTGTACTCCCTCAGCTCTGCTTTCTTCCCTCAGCTTTCCTAATTTGGGGAATTGAAACTAGAGACCCAGGAGGTGATTCCTTAGGAAGTCCTGAGATAGGAGACCACAGCAGGAGGACAGATCAGATATAGCTGCTATTGATTCTTAGGGCCTCAATCATTCCAACAATCTGGTTCACTTGAATAACCTTAAGCCCTAGAGGTTATTCAGAGCAGCCCAGGGCTGTTTGTTGGAGATTTCTTATCAAGATCAAGACAGTTGTTGATCTTCCACTCAATTGACCTCTATTGGTGGAAGCAATTTTTATCCCCCCAACAATGAGGAGGAGAGAAAGATCTTTTAGAGACCCACTAAATTGGGGAGTCCATCTCTAATCCCCAGTAGGGAGTGAGAGCCTTGATTGTAGGCTTATTCCACAAATATTTAATGTCCATCTGGGTCAGGCTCTCTGTGAATGAGAATTCTCAGATTTGATCTTTGTCCCAGAGGAGTTTACAATCTGATTAAAGAAGCAAAACGAACAGATAGAACAATTAATTCACAGTAGCAAATGTCAAATGGATCATTGTCATCAGTCATCAATTTTGATCTGTCAGGCCATCTAATTCATCCCATCCATTTTGCAGGTGAAAAAATTGAGACCCAGTGTTGAATTGACTTGCCAATGATCACACAGTTATAAATTAAAATAACAGGATTTGAATTCAAGTTGTTTGACTCTATTCTGCAACTGGGTGTCCCAGTGGATAGAGTATAGAACTTGGAGTCAGGGAAATCTGAAGTCAAATCTGGCCTTAGATACTTGCTATGTGACCCTAGGCAAATCACTTTATCTCTCTATGATTCAGTTTCCTCATTTATAAAACAGGGATAATAATAGCAGCCACTTCACAGGGATCAAATGAAATAATATTTGTAATGTGTTTTGCAAACTTTAACTTGCAAAATAAATGCTAGCTATTATTATTGTGGTTCCCACTTCTTGCCCCCTCACTTTTTCCCCTCTTGCCCCTCAGGGAAAGTATTATAGGAATTCAGAAATGATGGGATCATAGAATTGGAGGTAGAGGGGAACTGAGAGATCAAGTCCAACTCTCTTATTTTACAGATAAGGTAACTGAGGCAAGCAGAGGTTAAATCACTTACCCAAGGTCATATAACCAGTAAGTACATAAGGCAGAAATTTAAACCTGTGTCTTCTTGACTCAAGGCAACTAGATGGTACAGTGGATAGAGAACTGGGTCTGGAGTCAAGAAGATTCATCTTCCTGAATTCAAATCCAACCTCAGATACTTTCTAGCTGTGTGACCCTGGGCAAGTCACTTAATTCTGTTTGCCTAAGTTTCCTCATCTGTAAAATGAGCTGGAGAATGAAATGGTAAATCACTCCAGCATCTTTGTCAAGTAAATCCCAAATGATATCATGAAAAGTCAGACATGACTGAAAAACAACTGAGCACCAAAAAACTTCTTGAGTTAAAGTCCATCATTCCATACATTCTACCATGATGTCTCCAGGAGTAAGGATTTGCTCTGGTATGGTCTGGTAACAGAAGGCCTCAAAGAGGAGGTGGGACCTCTGAATCTGAAAGAGGATTTGTGTTTGGATAGTTTGGGAGACCTTAGGCCTAAGTTAAAAAAGAGACTTAAAAGGCTATCTCTGCTAACATCCTTCCCCTTAATCATTTTTACAAAGGAGGATCCTGAGGCTCAGTTCTACTCAACAAGCATTTTCTTGGCATAGTGGAAAGAATGCTGAATTTGGAACCAGGAGGATCTGAGTCTGAATCTTGTCTCAACCACTTTATGAGTGACCCTGAGCATGTCACTTAACCTCTCTGTGCCTCAGAGGGAATTAGAGAATGCAGAATGAGGGAACTGGACTTGATGCCCTCTAAGGGTTAAATCTGTGACCCTCCGATCAAATGCCTTAAGACTGTGCTTTACTTTAGATTCAAACACACACACACACACACACACACACACACACACACACACACAAACAGTCTTTGATCCATGGACCCAAAGAGGTGGTTTGTCCAAGGCCACACGAAAGGACCATTCCCAGAAGGCACTGGCTCATGTTGCTTATCCGCTTTATCAGGCCCCCAGCCTAGAGTTGACTGCCCCCTGCTTCAATTCTACCTCCCTAGGGTCAATGTTTGGATGAACAGGTGGTTTGCCAATGCAAAGTGTTATTATTTATTTATAGTTGTAGCAATCATGAACCTTGGGGAATACAGTTTGAGATCTGCTTCTGAGAGAAGCTTTGAGTAGGAGTTCTCCATAAAGCCATTTACGATTTATTTTGCATCAATAGGAAGAAAAATGCAAAACAAAACAAGGAGAGTGTGTAGGTGTCACCTTTTAGAACTACTAAGATTATAGAAAAGGGGACGTGTACCATTAAGCAGTTGCTAAAAACAATTCAGTGAATTTAGGCAAAACACTACCACCTTCATAAGGGAACCAATGTATTCTTTGAGGGAAAATTGACAAGAAGAAGTTTTGAATGTCCTCCAGTTTCCTTTTTTCCCCCTCTTTGGTCTCCTAATGGCTCACAGCTGGATAATCAGAGAATTTAAATATATCTCTGTATGAATTCTAGCCAAAAAAGCTTGGGCTTTCTTTCATCTTGCCAAGCTGGGAGTTAAGGGATGCCAAGGATTTTGCCTAACAGGGACCTAGTCAAAGGACTGTGGGTGGCCAATATGTGCAACCCAAGTGAACAGAAGAGAAAAATCAGAAATGTGCAAGATGAGGGTAGGAACTTTCCTCATAATGTAATGGGAAGGGAGAAAAGAGGCACTAGAAAACAGAACTGAAATGAGATGACATCTTCTCTGAACCCTTGCCCCTACCACATATATACAACATACTTCTTTCTTTCTTTGTCAGTAAGAATTATAAGTAATTCAAGAACAAGCCTTGTGTAGTATCTACCCTATAGATTTTCTTCAAAAATGAAGGACAAACAACAGCAACAGTAGATATACCATGCCTTACAAGTAAAAGACCCTTTATATTTGATGAATAAATGCACGTATGTATGTATGTATGTATGGATGGATGGATGGATGAAGGGATGTCTACAGTTAACTTTCCTGAGGAAATCTGTGTGTAAAGAATTCAGTTGGAACCTCTTGATCACACATTTTGAGTGATTATCAGGGAAACTCTGACTAGATAAGTCTTGAGAACTTTGGAAAATACATGATATTCCAATAGGGAAGGGTATGATGGAATCAGACCTGCATTTGTCCTGAGATCCATAGTTTGGTCTACAGAATTATAATAATATCTATACAGAGCTTTGAGGTTTGCAAAGAGCTTTATAAATATTATCTCATTGCATCTTCACAATAACCCAGTTACTTTCATCCCTAATTTAGGGAAACCAAGGCTAAGAAAAATTTTAAGTTACTTGACTAAGAACATTAATTTAGGAGATATCTGAGGCAGGATTCAAACTTAGGTCTTCTTAACTCCTAGTCCAGTGCTCTGTCTATCTCCCTATGCCTCAGCTATATTTATGTCCAGGAAGTTTTTAATGTTGTTGTTCAGTCACTTCAGTCGTGTCTGACTCTTTATGACACCATTTAGGGTTTTCTTGGCAAAAACACTCTAGCTCATTTTATATATGAGGAAATTGAGGCAAACAAGGTTAACTCTGTGCCCAGACCATAAGGCTAATAAGTGTTGGGGCCCAGATTTGAACTCATGAACATGAACCTCCTGGATTCCAAGCCCAGTGCTCTATCCACTGTACCACCATAAATGAGCACATTTGCTCATCAAAGCATTTCTTTTCTCATCTAATGGTTACTTTATGAAGTGGTTGCTTACAGGCAGGACAATGCAGTAGAAACCATATTAATTTTGGAGCCAGAGGACCTGGGCTCACTTCCCAATTGCCACTTAGTTATTAAAGCAAATGACATACTTCCAGAGCCTCCCTCAGTTTCTTCATCTGTAAAATAAAGGATTAGGTTAAACCAGAGATTCTCAAACTTTTTTGGTCTCAGGACTTTTATACACTTTTAATAATTATTGAGGATCATCCTCTCATTCCCCAAAGAGTTTCTGTTTATGTAGGTTATATGATGCAACCAATTTGTACAAGTTCTCAAGACCTAATCATAAATTTTCAGTCTGGGCATTTATACTTTGGAAATCAGAAAAAAACTTCTTTGGGGCTTTATTTGTTGTCTTGCTGATTGTTTAAACTTAGTAAAGCAATGGAGCAAATGTTAATAGTGTAGGCTTAACTTAAAAAGGGCATTATGAATAATTCACCACCAACATCATCACAAGTTTAATTGTTAAACATTTGCCAGCATACCACTGGTTATATCTCTTGATATTTACCATATTAGAAATTAAACTTTCTTAGTATTATTATGAAGAGAGTTTTGATCTCATGGACCCCCCTGAAAGGTCCTTAGGGACCCCAGGCTAAATGACTTCAGAGGTTCTTTATTGCTCTAAATCAACTAAGCCTGTGACTGTTGGACATGAAAGGTGTATGTAATTAAATCTTTAGCTTGAGAAAGTAAGAATAGAAATAACCTGCAATTGTACTGTTATTCCTGGGCCATAGCCTTAGTTTAAATCTAATAAAAGCATCTCTCAGGACATTGGGAGAAATCAGAGTCATGGACAGAATCATAGCATGGCATGATTTGGTGCCAAGTCTATGGGTTAAATTCCCAGCTGGTACTCACTGACTGACAGATGACCTTCTGTAAATCATTTCTTCCTCTCTGGACATCCTAAATCCTAAATTAGTGGTTTGCCAGTGAGTTCTAAGGAGTGTTGAAGAGATGAGAGAAATGGGGGTCTCAACAGCTTTTTGATGGAAAAGTAACAGTAGTAGCAAACTGTGAGAAGTGTCTTTGTAGAGTTTTTGTCTCTCTGTCAGTCTTTGTATCTTTCCTTCATTTCCTTCCAACCTATGATATCACATCTAACAACAAGATCAAGACCACTGTGGATGTTCTTTCTGAAGAAAAGGCTAGAAACACCTACAGTGAGATTAAGAACTTCTAGACTGAGATGCCCAAGTCCTGGGTTCTAGTCTTCACTTGACTTTGCCACTAACTAAATATTTGATTTGAGTGAGTCCTATTACTTCTCTAGATGATGTTTCTTCTGTATAATTTGGGGCAGGAATTTTGTTGTTGTTCAGTCAATTCAAATTCTTCATGACCCCATTTGAGGTGCCACTAGCTTTCTCTAACTTATTTTTATAGATGAGGGTTACATGACTTGCTCAAGATCACACAGTTAGTAAGTATCTGAGGCTGAATTTGAACTCAGAAGTTTTCCATATTCCTGGCCCTGTGATCCAGTCACTTAACTTCCCTTGGGCATCTGCTTTAATACTCCACTAAAGTCTAAATCTTGTTTCATGATGGCATGGAAATTATGGAGTCACAAAGGCTCCACCAATGACTTGAAATTTGTTCTAGTATGAACTATAGATATTTCCAGTATGGGTCTAATTATGAACTGAGAACCAATTTTAACTAAGTTCAGAAATGCTTCTCATTTGAAGTTGATCATCAAGCAATGGACTGATTTTGGCCATGACATAATTTATTAAGAAAAGGAGGAGAGTGTAATCTTTAAAGGTAGAGAATCAAAATCAAAATGGAGAAATTTTTGAAATACTTGATTTAAACAGTTTAAGGCTTTGGCCCAGGAATAACAGTACAATTGACTGATTTGCATGAATAAATGAATGAAAGGCAAAAGATTTATAAAGAACAGAATCCTGGGTTAAGTAAGGGAGATAGATGCTTCTCTCAGTGAGCTTTCACTTTCAGAGAGCCTTAGAGAATACACAGCTATCTCCATGTCATGATCAAACAACAATTCAATTTCAATAGAGATTCTAGTTTACCCAAGCCTGCATGTCTCCACTATGGAAGGCTTTGTAGCATCTCTTTTCCTCACCCACTCAGAGATATGTGCTAACTTCTGGTTTTGAGGTTTGATTCTAAATGGTAGAGATTAACAGAAATTTGAGTAAAAGAGGTGATGCTTGAAAATACATCTTTTTTTTTGATAATCAGTGATGTTTATTTAATGTACAATACTAAACCAAGTACCTGTAAACTTCATTACAATACTGAAGTCCTGAAGCATGTCTCCATCTAGATGACTGAGGTTACCAGAAGCATGAGGGATCAGAATAACACAAGCTTTAACACCAAGACAGAAGCATGCAGGGTCAGCATAGCAGCTACTATTTTAAAAGTTATTTGATGGACTGACATTTTCCAGGGACGCTAAACTTTTATATGAAACCCATGGTTTGATGGGGTAGCATGAAGCAACATTTAATAGATGAAATATTGCAATTAGTTGGTGGTCTTGTTTGTCCTTCTTTCTTGAAGAAAATCAGAACATCAGGTAGGAATGCAGTGTAAGCAAGAGAATTGGATTTGAGTGAGGGGTTGCTATGCTAAGTCACCAGCCCCACTTTCTCCTCTGGAGATATCTGGATCTAGTGGCCAGAGCTGAATCAGGATGACTAGAGAAGGTTCTGGATGCAAGGCAATCTTGGTCAAATGACTTGACCAACACTAGTAAAGTGTCAAGTATCTGAGGCCCGTTTTGATCTCAGGTCCTCCTGACACCAGGGTCAGTGCTTTATCCATAGCATCATCTAGCTGCCATTATTACTCACCAGAAAACAGTTTCATATATAAAATCAAAGATAATACAGATTTTCTCCATGCCCCATCAGAACCCTCATCCCTGTATCCTCACCAAGTTTGTGTATGTGGAAGTATAACATTGTTGATTGCTCACTGAGGAAGGAAAAAAACACTACATCTATATTTCTAACACACCTCCCACTCCCACAGTGGTTATTGCAAAATACCTCTTCTCACAAATGTCTCCCATTCCACTTTAGGAGAGGCCCCCAAATCACCCACTAAACTGAGAAAACAAATAATAAATTTCCTTGAGCAGACTGTTCTCTTTTCCTTTCCTCTGGTTTCAGAGGAGAGGAGTTAGCATTACATTCTTTAAAACCTTATTTTTATTTTTCCTTTTTAAGTTAACAATCAGAGATTCCATGTATACCTTCTACAACATCCTCCATGAGTGAGCATTCATTCTCTACTTGAAAACCTACATTAAGGAGAAATTTCACTATTTCTCAGATCAGCTCATTTCACTTTTGGGCAGTTAGGAACCTTTTTATTTAAATTTAGCCTAAATTTCTCTTTGTAATTTCTGCCCATTACTACTACATCCTCTGTCCTCTGGAGACAAACTGAATGAGTCCAATCCAACTTCTCTATGTCACTCATTCTAGTTGAAGATAGTTACCATATCCCTATGAAGTCTTCTCTTCTCCAAAGAAATGTTCCCAGTTGTTTTAATCTATCTTATCCATGGCATGGTCCCCATTCCCCTCACCATAATGGTCACTCTCCTCTGGACACTCTAACATGCTTCCTAAGTAGGGTACATAGAACTGAACCCAATGGTCTAGATGAGACCAGTGGGCCTATTACTTCTCTTTCATCTGGATGCTATGCCTCTCACTGTTGCTTGGAAGGTTAATAGATTTTACAGATGCCTTGTCACATCCTTGACTCAAGGTGAGTTTTCAGGCTACCAGTATCCTAAGTAGTTTTCAAAACAGCTATAATTTGACCATACCTCTCCCTCTTCATCCTTTGGAAACTTAAAAACATGCTTGATGAGTTCTGGGATAGCCTGCAGTTAGGAAGTGGGCAGGGGTGGGTTAGTGAAGGCAAAATGCAAGAAATAGATTGGATGGGGGCATAAGGTTGTTGTCTGCTGTCTTGTGGAAAAAGTGAATGAATAGTAAAACTCTCACAGCATTTTGCTTATAGGACAAATAGCTCTCTACCTCTGAGAGCATCTAGGAAAGCATCTAGATTATTATTATTATAGAATCATAAACCTAGATTTGGGAGACATGTCAGAAAGCATCCATTCTGACCTATCGCCATTTTCCAATGGAAGAAACTGAAGCCAAAGGAAGTTTCAGCAACTTGCCCAGAATCAGATGGTTATAAATTTCAGAAATGGAATTTGAATCCAGATCTTCTCTCTCCAGAGCCTTTGCTCTTTCAGTGTACTTTGTTAAGAAGGCAGGGAGATATGTATTATATATTAGAAAGATTCCCATTCAAAGTGGATAAATAGAAAACATTTTGAGACTTTAAAATACCAGAATTTAAAATTCCCCAAAAGATGAAGTCCTGATTAATATAGAATATTTTTCAAAATATCTATAAAGCAAGAAAAATAACAATATGAATGAAAATTTTATTCCAAAGTGAATTTATATACACACACACATTTGCATCAATTGATACACTAGTTCTTGTATCACTTGTTAGTTATAACAAGTTATAACAAGTTATAACATTCCTAGATAAATAAGGATTACTATAGAAAACTTATAATGCTCTCTCTGAAAAATTATTATAAAATCTTGAAGGAACAAACTTTTGTTTTTGTTTTTGCATTTGGAGCACAGCACAGTGGCTTGCACAAAGCAAATACTTAATATTTTTAAAATTGAATTTAATTGACTCACTCTGCTTCTGCTCTCTTACCACTGTAAGGTAAAATATATCCAGTGTGGTCACTGCTCATACCTCTAAAAGCTATAGGCATGACTTCTCACCCATTCTTTAAGCCAAAAGAGTCCTAGATTAGGAATTTCTTGGTTCCTAGTTTCTAGTTCTCCATGACTTGCCTCTTGGGCAAACCATTTCCCATCTTTTGGTGTTTCAAATTTCCCATCTGTCAAATGGGAATGATAATCCCTTGGATCTACCTAAGAAACAGGATTTTATAAGGGTAAATTCAACAACAAGATATATTGAAAGTGTTTTGTACAACTCAAAGTGCATTATAAATACAAGGGATTCTAATAAGGACTTTTGGCAGAATGGACAACACTTATTGCATCATTCACCTAAAGTGTGGCCCCTGGAATCAAATTTCCGGAATGCAAATATTGGGTATAATCATATGGTAGAACTTCTTGACTCTTAAGCAAATGGCAGCAGGCAGTAAGTAGCAGCTGTGATGTCAGGATGCAGCTGGTGGGCAAGGGTTTGTATGCAGGGAAACTGTGATTGAAAGAACCCTGCTGGCAGAGATTCTGCGGATCTCAGTGCCATAGTTTGTGCAGACATTGCCAAGGATGGAGAGACAGAGAGGTGGGGCTCTTTGAGGACAAGAGGATAAGTTTACACCAACATGAACCAATTTGCAATTGTTAATATACAATAATAATTAATTATTGCAGCATTATAACAATAATCATTAAATTATATACTATAAATAAAATAAATAAAATATAAAACATATAATAATGTCCTATATCATATAATATAGTATTATAATAAATAATAATAAATAATAATATATAATTATACTATATAATATACATGATATAATAAATACATACAACAATAATTATAATAGCTAACATTTATGCTACATATATGATATGATACAATATAATACAATGAAGCATGACAACATATGATACAATGTTATATGATATAACAATATCATAGAATTTATATAAATGCTTTAAAATTTGCAAAGTTCTTCATAGGTATTATCTAATTTGATTTTTACTGGGAGATAGGTGTTCTTATTATCTCCATTCTGTAGATGAGGAAAGAGAAGCAGACAGAGAAGTTAAGTGACTTGCCCAGGATTGCACGTGTAGATTATCAATGTTAAGGTTTACACCTGGGCTGGGTTTCTTTGTCTTCTCAGATAGGCTGTATATTTGGAGAATACAAAGACATATATACATATAAAGGTATAGATCCATATTTCCACATATACACAGGAGGACAACTAGGTGGCACCATAGTGCATAGAGTGCTGAATCTGGAGTCAGGAAGACTCATCTTGAGTTCAAATGTGACCTCAAATACTTATTGTATGACCCTGGACAAGTCACTTAACCCTGTTTGACTTAATTTCCTCATCTGTAAAATGTGTTGGAGAAAGAAATGGCAAACCATTTCAGTATCTTTGCCAAGAAAACCCCAAATGGGGTCATCAGAGTCAGACATGACTAGACACATTTCTTTACTTTTTCTCTGCTTCTATGTATGAAGAGGTCAGATTTGGAATAATTTTTCCTCTGTAGGAATTCTTGATGCAGAACTTTCACTGATACAAAACCAGTTACAGATTGAAAGCATTGCCAGAACTAAAAAGTTAAGTTGATTTGCCTACAGTTTCTGTCAACAGCAACTGGAATTCAGCCAAGGTCTTTCTGACTCTCAAACTATCTCAGTAACTACTACTTAGTCTTCTTATTCCAGTGTTAAGGAGGGAAATCTGCTGAAGGATACAAGAATGCTAACAAACAGATTTGGGTTGACCATTGTTTTGGATCAGCAGTTGTCTTTTGATTATCTAGATCCCTTTCTACAGAAGAGAGATGTCTGTTTTATAGAATTTTTGTCCCTTTTCTACTGCAGGAAACAGTGCTCCTCTTCTGTGACATACATTTTCTCCTCACTCTCTTCTTACAACCTCCTTGGATAGGGCAACTTTCTTCTGTGAGGCTGTAAGAATATCACTTTGGAGCTGAGAGAGACCTTATGAGATGTCCAGTCTCACCTCTCTCATTTTACAGAGAAGAAAACTGAGGTCTAGAGAAACTAAGTCATTCACCCAAGTTTTCATGGATTGTAAAGTGGCAAAGGTAGGTTTTGAACCCAGACCCTCAGTGTCCAGCACCCAGTTGCCTTCAGACTGGTAAAGAATAGGAATTTTTAGAAAGAAAGGAAATCCATTTATATGCCATCCAGTTATAGAACAACTCTTTTACAAAGAGTGGCCAGGAAAAGACTTGAATAATTTCATCTCTATTTAAAGACACTCTCTTCCACTACTTAGGAAAATTCTAACAATGTTTTATAGTGTCTACACTGGCAAGAATTCTGATGAGCAAGGCAGTACACTAGTTATACTTTCTTTTGGCTGAGTCATCCTGAGGTCTGTAGGGGGAGCAGTTAAAATTTGCTACTTCCAGAACTCAGGATCTGGCATCACAACATCTGAGGAATCTCATACAAGGAGGAAAAAACCAATGTGGAGAGAGCAGCCAGTAGTTGGGGAAATAAGTGTGGAGACACTATGCAACACCCTCTTGGGCTTCTTGCCTGCGCCGATCTGTCTGAGACTGAATGGAAATGAAGAGCCAAGGAGAGAATGACTTACTGCATGAGCTGTGGCCAACCTGAGAAGAGCTTTTATTTTGCAAGTAGCATGACTCTGGGAAAGGGATGGAGAGGGCTGATGAAGCCAGGAGAGAGTGGCTTTGTGGTTTGTCTAAGAAGAAATCAAACCTTAGTAACCATGAGCTCTCAGAGGTCCAGAGGCCTGGAATATTTCCAGTGTTTGTGACTCCCTAATTCAGCTTTAATACTACCACCCCAAAAAAGATACATGAACTTAAATATAATGAGAGAGAGAGGGAGAGAGAGAGAGAGAGAGAGAGAGAGAGAGAGAGAGAGAGAGAGAGAGAGAGAGAGAGATAAACGTATTTGGAACTTTAAAAGTTTATTTTACTAAATGACTTTTTTAGCCTTTTCCCCTATAAATCTACTTTTTTTATTCAGGAAAAATACCCCAGTTTTTAATGCATTGTTAGAGTGAGAAAACTGAGATCATTTAGGTGCCCTTATATTGTAAGCTGAATAATGATAATTCTTTAATTGCATTGAAAAGGGCATTCCTATGATCCTTGGCATGGGAATTGAATACTCCTTTCAATACTTGCTAAATTAGAAAGCTCAGACTTGCCCTCCTTGTAACCCAGAGAAAAGAGAATGCTCTGTGGCCAGTTGATTTTTTTCTTTTCCATTGGATGACTACAATTGCTGATACCAGATCATTTTGAATTCTAACTCTGTGATCCAGTTTGTTAACTCCCTCTCGGCTTTGTGTCACCTACAAATATAAGTATGCCATTTATGTCTTTTTTTCAAATCATTAATGAAAATGTTCAATAGCATGAGACCAAACATTGATGTCTGAGATACACCACCAGAGACCTCTTTCAAGATTTATTAAGCAATTAATGACTCTTTATTGGATTTAGTCATTCAACCAGTTCCAGATTCTCCTAATTTTACCATCAAGGAGTTCATATCTTTCCATATTTTCTGTAAGAGTAGCATGAGAATCTTGTCAAAGGCATTGCTAAAATTTAGATGAACTATGCCTTCAGAATTCTCCTGGTTTATCAGTCTTAATCTTGTCAACAAAAAAGGAAATGAGGTTAATGTGCTATGATCTGATCTTGATAAAATCATGGTAGCTTTTTTGTGATCACTGCTTCCTTTTCAAGCATTCTAATAACCATCCCTTTATGAATATTTCCTTGAATTTTGACACGAATCAAGGTTGAGTTTATTGACCCATAGCTTGTCAACTGTTTAATCTTTTCTTTCTTGAAAATGAGGATGTCATTTCCCTTTCTCCCATTATCCCTTATGCTCTAAAACTCAATATGACTCTTCAACTACATCTGCAAGTTCTGTCAATATTCAGATTAGATAGCTTTCCTTGGTCTAGAAATTTGAAATTATCAATGACAGGTTTTCATTACTATCTCCTGACTTTATCATGCATATCAGCTTCTTTCTAGTCATTTTTATTCTATCCTTTACAATCCAATGATCATCTTCCTTGGCAGAGCAAACAATAGACAAATTAAGAGTCCAGTAGTTCTGCATTTAGGTGGTTCAGACAGAGAGCTGGGCCTGCAGTAAGGAATATCTAAGTTAAAATCCTTCCTCAGACACTTATCAGTTGTGTAACCCTGGGCAAGTCACATACTCTATGTCTCCCTCAAATTCCTCATCTGTAAAACAGAGATTAAAAACACTGACTTCTCTAGGTTTTTGTGAGGATCGAATGAGCTATAAATTATAAAGATTAAAGTATTATGTAAATACTAGCTATTATTATTTTCATCGCATCCGTCCTAGTCTATTGAATCTATTCATTGATCATCCTCTTTTACCAAATATAGCTAAATAAAAACAATACCTTTTTGTTGTACTTTTTAACTCCAAGATCAGTGGTTCTGCTGATAAAAATCGACCACTGAGACTATATGAGATGATCTTAGTAAGTTTCCAGGATTCTTTTTTTTTTTGCAAGGCAAATGGGGTTAAGTGGCTTGCCCAAGGCCACACAGCTAGGTAATTATTAAGTGTCTGAGACTGGATTTGAACCCAGGTACTCCTGACTCCAGGGCCGGTGCTTTATCCACTATGCCACCTAGCCACCCCAAGTTTCCAGGATTCTAAGAGATATCATAAAGTCATGGTTAGGGACTTGCTCTTCCTCAGACAAATCAGTTACTTAGGAACAATTATGTAGCTGTCCTCCCACCAAAGAATAGTACTATCAGAGTAAGGATAAGAATCAGCAGGTTAACTTTTGGTATTGGGACTTTCAGAGAAGAAATTATATTCCCATCCTTTGCCTGCCCCATTGAGAAATATAGATTTTGAGAATTCCCTATTCATCATGGAACTCCATCTTTCAATATCAGGTGGCAAAGTTCCCGTATCTCCCTTGCACTGAATGTTTGTTTTTTTCTGGATTAGTATCTTGGACTCTGGCCCTGGAAGATGGGTCTGGTGGCCAGTGTCAGCAGGAGAACAGAGTTCTATATATATGTATTTATATGGAGACAAGTCAGTGAGGACTGAATTTAGTTGAGTTTATAGGGTTAGATCTTGAGACCTCCAGTTGCTTAGAAATAGGAGGAGCAAGAAGATGAGAGTACTTCATCCTCACACTGGCAGAATTCTTCAGTCATATCTTGTAGGGAAAAATATTGGTTCTAAAATTCACTTACCCATAAAGCATTATGTAAGTACTAGCTATTATTATTTTCATTGCATCCATCCTAGTCTACCAAGCCACCCCCTATCATTTCTTAGAAATTTTATATGAAGTTGGAAGGGAATCTCCAAGTGTTCTGGCAACAACTGGCTCTCCAGGAAAAACTATACTCAATATACTTTTAAGTTTAAGTTACAGTATTAATATTCTTTCATCACCTTCTTAAGTTTAGACAATCAAAATATTAAATTAAGTTCTGATTTGTAGTCTTTGCTGATTTCGGAGGTATAAATGTTCAGAAGGAGAATTTAATAATCAGCTCTCAGGAGCTGGTCAGAAATGGCTCTAGTGTCTGCAATGAAAAATACCATCTGTATCCAGAGAAAGAACTTTGGAGTTTGAACAAAGACCAAGGACTATTACCTTTAATTTAGAAAAAAAAACCTGATATCTTATTGGCTGATCTTGCTATCTCTTATACTTTATGTTTCTTCCTTAAGGATATGATTTCCCTCTCATCACATTCAAATTACATCAATGTATACCATGGAAACAATGTAAAGACTGACAAATTGCCTTCTGTGGGGGGTGGAGTGGGGGGAGGGAAGCAAGATAAGGGGAAAAATTGTAAAACTCAAAATAAATAAAATCTTTATAATACAAAAAAAAGAAATGGCTCTAGTATTACTTTTGGGGAACCTTCAATCTCATAGGATTCCAGCTTAAGAGCTGGAAGGGACCTTAGAGTTCAGTTAGTATGACTTATGCATTTTATAGGTAAGGAATCAAAAGAGCATAGAGATAATATGCCTCACTCAGAATCACACAAATAAGTAAAATTTTGAGCCCAATTTTTCTTACCCTAAATCCAATTCTCTTTATCCTAGTGAAATTCAACAACCTAAAAAAATCCAAGCTTTCTAAATTATTTGGTTTGGTTTTTGAATTTACAAAAAATTAGTTACATGAGATGATGAGCATATGGCAAGAATATGATTTAGATGAGAAAAACTGTGACTTCAACCAACACTGTGACAAAGCACCAGCAGAACTATGGCATTGAGGACAAGGTAAGTAAGAGCCCAACCAAACTCTGCCCTAGCCAGACTGAACCTGGAGTTCAGTGTTGGGTGTTACTCTTTAGGAATGCATTGAGGAGCTGTCCTATTTGTAAAGGATAATGTCTATAATGCCTAGCATATAGTAGGAGATTAATGATTGCTTTTTAGTTAATTTATCAAGGGACTCTGAAAACCCTGCCCATATAGAGAGTTGCTGCTAAAGCCTTAGCAAGTTCTTCATTGCTTTCTTGAAATATTTGAATGGTTGCCACATAGAAGAGTGAATAGGCAAGTTTTGTTGACCCCAAGAAGACACCCAGGATCAATGAGTGGAAACTATATGAAAGCAGATTTTATCAGAATTTTCTAGTAACTAGAATTATTTAAAAGTGGAATGAGTTGCCTAGCTATGTAGTAATTTCATTGACATGGAAGGTACTCAAGGAGAGGATGCATGACATCTTGTCAAGGATAATATGGAGGGTATTCCTATTCATGTGTAGGTTAGACTAGATGACTCCAAGGTTCTCTCCAACTCTGGGACTATGGGATTCCTAAGTTTACTAGATCTGACTAATGGGGTAGATGATGCTGGTGAGGTAGAAAGAGAAGATGCTTTTATAGTGTCTCCACACTCCCAGACATCTCCACTCAGTATCTGTGTGAAATAGAACTCTGTTGCTATGGCAACCATCTTCCAGGGCAAAAGGGAGGGAATGAAGAAATCTCAGTGGCAAGCTAGATGGACAAAGAGATAGATGAGCAGACAAGATGGTAAATCTCAATAATCGGTGTCAAGGGAATTGATTAAAAGGGATACCACATCATAATGCAGAGAAAGTGCTGAGATCACAAGCTATTCAGATAGATCTCTCCTATCCCTTGACTGACCCTTCCCCTTCTGCTCCCCCTTACCACACTCAAACACTTCTCCCTTTTATGAAGTTTTCCCTTTCAGGGACTGATTTTTATTTGACTTTAAATTACTCAATCAATGACAATGACCATGTCTTTCCCTCATCCAACCCCTCCATCTCTGTATTAGCACTTTGTAGATGGGTTTTGAAGGAAGAAACAAAGGAAGAGAGAGACATATTCTCTTTTATGGAAGTGTTTAGTCTTTTAGTTTGAAATACCCCTTATCTCATGAAAAGAATGTCCTTCCTTTCAAAGAATTCTCTCTTTAAGGGGAGGAGATGTTGACCTTGCCCTGAGGGAGCACTCAGTCTAATGGTGGAGACAGATGCATATGAGAGAAATGTAAGACACCAGGAATAGATGAACAGTTCTAAACAAAGATGCACAAACAATATAAGGCTAAGTACTAGAAGTCTGATTGAGGATAGAAGACTGGGAGGATAGAAGAGAGAACAAGGTGAAAGCTGGGAGGGGTTAGTTAGGTTACTCTCATAGAGTTAATCCCCCTTACAGTGGAGAAGCCCTCATAGAAGAAAGAGATTCGAGACATGGAGGGTCTTTTGTTGGGCCCTAAATTCATTTATGGGTCAGGAGATTCAATTTATTTGAGATAAGGTAGTTTATTTAGCCTTAGGCTATTAAGATCAGAGAAATAAGAACAGGGTAGTGACCCTTGGATAAGGCAAGAGATCTGGGACTACTCCCATCTCAGGGGCTTTTCCTTGGAGGAAAAACATGCCTGGATATGTATTTGTATGTTCATATCAGAGTCTGTATCTGTGGACACAGTCAGATCTGTCTGTTTCACAGCCAAGATGCTGAACCATCTACTAAAGAAACTTCTCTTCAATCCAACCCAATAAATATTTAGTGACTTCCTACTATGTGTCAGGCTCTTAGTAGGTATTTATCTGTTTGTAGTAGCCCAATATCATACCCAGGTCCCTGGAATCTGGTTCCAAATCTCTGTTTATTCAATCACTGCTCTGAGTCCCCTTTTCCATCCTCTCTAAAGCCCTGCTAGGCCAGCCAGTATAAATCACATGACATTAAATTGTAGTGCTAAAAGATCAACTTTCTTAAAATAGAAATGCAGGATAAATAATCAGGAAAATACAACAAAAACAGCAAACACTCTCCCAGTGTGATTTGCAAACAAAGTGCTGAACTGAATCCTCCCCCAAAACCAGTGCTCAATGTGCCCCAGGAGCAGCAAATGGTGGGTTCACCCCACACCCATCAGATAATGACTAAGGATGTTATATCTCAATACTTGCTTCACTGTTGTTTCTCACCAATGGGCCATGAATCTTCAGGGTTATGCAGGCTGCTTCCTGGCATAGATGGGATGAATGCCAAGGTTTAACATCAGAGTCCAAGGTCCAGGAAGAACAAGAGCAGACAATTTCAGGAAGGCTGCCAATAGGGCCACCATATAGATGCTCAGAAGTTCATCATTGGATTTAGGAAAGGTCTTGGTGTCTGAAAATTCCAGAGATGTAGCCCAATTGAAACCTCTAGGCTCCATGGCCATTTTCTTTCTCTTCTTCCATTCTCTCCTTCTACCTCCCATTTATTGTCTCTAGTTTCCCAGGCATCTACCTAAGTGATATCATCAGTTGTTGACTCAGTATCCCTTTACATGTTCTTCTGAAGTCTCCATTCAGGTTCATAGTCCTGTCATATGATCCTATATATGCACAAGATAAAAGTTATGCTGTCTCTATTGAGCCTTCTTCTTTTTTACTTCTTTCTTTTTTCTTTCTTTTTGCCTGACTTTTTCCTTCCTTCTTTCCTTCCTTCCTTCCTTCCTTCCTTCCTTCCTTCCTTCCTTCCTTCCTTCCTTCCTTCCTTCCTTCCTTCCTTCTTCCCTCCCTCTCTCCCTCCCTATTGCCTCAAGATGAAAAGAAATTCTATGTCATTTGAAGTCCTTCACTGGTTCCTATCTCTTATAGCTTCATCATACATTACTACTGTTCAAAGACACAACACTGTTAGTGCCTTGCACATAGTAGGAATTTTAAAATGTTAAATGAATGAATAAAAGGAAATTGGTGCTAGAGCAGGCTTGAACCCAGGTCCTTTGACTCCTAATTTTCACTGTTCCATGACAAGTTTCCATTTGTGCCAAAGATTTAAATAAAAGAATCTGGCCTCATTTAGAATAATTTTTGATTTAGTGAGTAGGAGTTTCAAAACCAAACTCCGATTAGCTCCAAATATTCTATGACTTCCTTCTGGGATTGGTATGGGAACTCAGAGTGAGTTCCATTCCAAAAGACACTGTTCTCAGGCTAAAAATGAGGGACAAAAAAGAGTGACAGGAGAAAAATATCTGGAACAAGCTGATGGAGCATATTCCAGACAGCTTCTGAGACATCCACATTATGTTTTGGGAGAGGCAAAAGCAAAGTAATGGAAACATAGGGATTAAATTAGCTTGCATTTTATCTCTCTAAATACATTCGCAAGCACGTACACACACACACACACACACACACACACGAAAAACAACTTGAAAGTAGAAGGCTTATCTTGTTTCTTAAGGATCTATGAATTTAGAGTATGTTAAAATTCCAAGGAAGGGGCAGCTAGGTGATGCAGTGGACAGAGCACCTGGCCTAGAGTCAGGAAGACTGAGTTTAAATCTGACCTCAGACACTAACTGTATGAACCTGGGTAAGTCACTTCACCCTGTTTGCCTCAGTTTCTTCATCATAAAATGAGCTGAGAAGGATATGACAAACCACTCTTTGACAAGAAAATCCTAAATGTGGTCACAAAATGTTAGACACAAATGAAATGACTGATCAACAACAACAAATTTTTTTTAAGCTTTTCTAAGAATGACTTGCTTATCAGATTTTCAGAAGGCACACAGGAAAGGATCTTAGATGTCATTGGAGTCCAAATGACCAAACCTAGAAGAGGTAGATAGATAACTGAGTCAGGATCCAAAAAGTTTGAAGGATGAGTTGAACTAATTAGATAAAATTTAAAAGAAACATATATTTTACTCTTGGGAATCAAGTTCGAATATAAGAAAGGAGGGGTTTGGCCATATAGAAATTCATCCCTGAAAGATCTGAGAGTCTTAATTAACTATAAACTCACCATGAATCAAAAATGACATGGTCCACCATCTTGTAATCTTAAGCTGGAGGAATGGTATTCAGATCTAAGGGGGTGATGGTCTGGTCCCTCTGTCACCTGTTTTGATCTGACAGTATCTAGAATATTCTATTCTTAGGTGCAAAATTGTGAGAGAGACATTGGTAAGATCAAATATGTCCAGAGCAGGGTAACTTTGCATCAGGAAATATCATTTGAAGGAACTGGGGCTGTTTCCCATACACTTAACTAGCAAATTTTCTCCTGGAGCTGCACATATCACACTCTGGGGAAAAGCACAAAGAGAAATTGGGTGAGATGTTTGAAGGATCAAAGCAGCACTTATGCTGACCCTCACTGAAAATGTGCCATTCCTTCTGTTAGTAATTACAACAAGCTAATAATTTCTGTGGATTTCTTTTGTGTCCTGCTACTTTTCTGAATTTATTCATCTTTTTTCCCTCCCTTTTGCTGTCAGCTTCCTCCTGGGGTACATGATGGTTCGATGGTTCCTTTTCGATTCCATGAGAGAGATGTATAGGTGTACCTCTCTCTCTCTCTCTCTCTCTCTCTGTAAATCTTGTCAGAGTGTGTGTAGTGGAGTCAGGAGGGCATCCACTCTGCTCAGGTTTGGAAGGCTACCATAAACATCAAATCTCAACACTTTTATGATTCAGCAGAAGATCCCCAGACATTTGTAACATCCCCCTTCGGATACTTGCTGTATATACTATAAATAATAATAATAATAATAATAATAATAATAATAATAATAATAAGCATTATATAGAGTTTTAAGGTTTACCAAAGGATTTACAAATGTTCCATCTTATCCTTACAACAACCTTGGAAATATATATTATTATTGCTATTTGATACATGAGAAAACCAAGGTAGATGGAGATTAAGTGACTTGCCTGGAATCACCCACCAGTAAGTGTCTAAGGTAGATTTGAATTTAGGTATTTCTGATTTTCTAATTTAATTAATTTTTTTTAAACTTAGGGCAATGGGGTTAAGTGACTTGCCCAAGGTCACATAGCTAGGTAATTTTTAAGTGTCTGAGGCCAAATTTGAACTCAGGTCCTCCTGACTCTAGGGCTGGTGCTCTATCCATTGTATCACCTAGCTACCCCCAGTCTTCCTGATTTTTAAGTGCAAAACTCTTTGCATTTAGCAACCAGGCTGCTACTATAAGCAAAAATAAGGAGACAGGATCTCCTGAGATCATATGAGCATGAATGGATGTCAGGTAAGGGGAAGATGGAAAGAAGAAGGAGGCAGAGATAAAGGTGCAAAACCTTCCCTCCCATCTGTACATCATCCCTATTCACCCCAGGGACCAGTGATGTTCTGTTTTACATACCACTGAGCTCTTGGAACCACATCACCTCTCTAATCATCAACACCACTGGCATAACACTATACAACCTGAGTTAGGTTGCTCATCTTTAGTTTCTTTCTGGTAGAGGCCTATGAATAATGATTACCTCAAATGCTTTTAGCACCAACTAAATTGGTACCCTGGGACCAAGTCCTCACCTCCCTGGTCTCCTTAGTTATGGCTATAGTATTTAACTTGGAATAGAAAAGAGTTATGGAGCAGGGGGACATAATAGTTTATTTTGAATATTAGAAGACCTGGAATATAAAAAAGGTATTAGACAACTAAATGGATCCAGAGGGTAGAATTAGTAGGCATGGGAGGAAGCTGCCAAGAGGTAGATTTAAGCCTGCTAGCAGGAAAACCTTCATAAGAATAGAGCTGTCTAAAAATGAGATAGCTGCTTTAGGAGTTGGCCCCATTTTCCTGAAGATCTTAAAATAAAAGACCACTAGTCAGGAATCAGTGGAGAGATGGGAATCTGTGAATCTCAGAGCAAAAGTGTTGGGAATCATTCAGTTAATGATTTTACTGAGTGACTACTATAGGTTGGTTTGACTGTCAGGCAATCACCAAATATTTATGTTTGTTTTTGGGATTTGTGTTAGACACTATTAAGAATTCATTGATGATGGAGTAGAAATCAGAAAGTCTTTCCAAATGGTTATGAAAATCAATGAGGGCTTGATTTAGTAAAAAAAAAAAAAGTAATTTACTACAACTTTTAGGAGAGAGAGAGAGAGAGAGAGAGAGAGAGAGAGAGAGAGAGAGAGAGAATAGAGATAGTTACTGCATAAAAACTATGCCTATGTTGGCTAAAGTTGGTGTCTTAGTTACAGCAATCTTTAAATGGTATCCTTGAACTATCAAAGAGTTCCATGACACAAGTAAGGTTAAGAACTCCTGGCATAGAAGAATGGAGACAATCAATGGGGTGATTAGAGGGCAAAAGATAATAGGTATATACAAAAAGCAGAGCTTGGCTTCTACATGAGCCTTCTCCCCTTTCTGGACCCTGCTTCTGAATGACCTGAGGGCAAGAATGAAGAAAGAAAATACTTCCTGATGGCAAGTGTCAGCAGTGGATAGCATGCAAATGACCATCCCTTCACAATCTAAAACATCCTAGAAACCCAAACTTTACTCTATTAGCAGTATTATTTCTTCAATATCTATACCTCTCTCAAGTTTCCAAATTTCAACTTCCATACCCACCACTTTACTAAAATGTAGCCAGGATGATCACTGATATTGAAGGCTACAGAAATGTTAAGAAGAAGAGAGATTGAGAAAATTCAACTGATCTTGAATGTTGATGACCTTTGAAAAACAACTCCAAAAGAGTGATGGGGGTCAGATGACAGATTGCAGAATGCTAAGGTTCTCTCATTGTTAGGACGTTTTTCTTGGAATTTTTCTTCAATTATTCTTGATTTGTGGTAGCTAATTTAATTGGATTGCTAGGTGAAACAATAGATTTAGTGTTGGACCTAGAGTAAGGACAACTCATCTTTATAAGGTAAATTTGATGTCTTACTAGCTGTGTGACCCTGGGAAAGTCATTTACTATTTGTCTCCATTTCCTCATCTTTAAAATGCGTTGGAGTAAATGGCAAATCACTTGAGTATCTTTGCTAAGAAAACCCTGAATGGAGTCTTCAGGACTTGTACATGACTGAAAAACAACTGAATGACAGCTAATTTATTATACTTTCCTTTGAGGTGGAGACCTTTCAGTTCTACCTCTTTTGTTCTGTGGATGAGTTGCAAGGCTGGATTCTTACAATATTAGGTCCTGACTTTATTGGTTTGATTCATTTCTTCTTTGGAGTTAGTTTTTGCCCTCTTCTTTCTCACTCCCATCTCTGCACTTTGATCCCCATCCTGCTATTTCTCCCAATTAAGATAAGCTGGGCCTTCATGCTTCCTCCTACCTGCCTTGAGCTCGCTCTCTCCCCTAATCCAGGCCTGCTTCTCAAGGTAACACTCCTTTTATTATGAATCACCCACCTCTCCTTATGAAAACATCCATGACCTCATCATCTATTAAGATAATTTACACAAAGATGTTAAAGACAAAGTAGCATAACTTGTGACCCTATAATATGCAATTTTAAACCAGGATCATTAAGTAGAGAGTTTCATATTGCCCTTTCTTGTTTTATATACCTGCTTTAATAGATTTTCCTTCATTTAGCTCCAAATCACATATCCAACTTTCCTCTTCCCAATTCTGAATGTGAATAGGATGTGATAGAATGAGCATTGGAGTTGGTATCAGGAAACTTGGAATCAAAACTTTCTCTACCATTCACTGATTGTGCAAATTTTTGCAAACTATTTAAATTTCACTGTGCTTCTTTTCCTTATCCATAAAATGGGAATGAATAGCTCCTATTTGACTGGGTTCATAGAGTTGTTATGAGAATGAAACAAGATCATGCATGTGAAAACACTTTATAGACCATAAAGCACCATTACAATAACAGGGCTTTTACAATGTGAGGAGGAGGAGGATGAAGAAGAAGATGATGAAGATGAAAAAGAATTCTCTCTGCTCTAACCAGACTTCTCTCTTCACTTCTTGTATACACACACCATCTAGAGGTATATACATTCTTTTTTTTTTGTTTTTTGTTTTTTTTTAGTTTTTGCAAGGCAGTGGGGTAAGTGACTTGCCCCAGGTCACACAACTAAGTAATTATAATGTGTCTGAGATCACATTTGAACTTAGGTTGTCCTGACTACAGGGCTGGTGCTCTAGCCACTGTACAAACTAGCTGCCCCAGTATGTACACTCTTTGTTCATCTTTTGTTCATCAAGATGAACCTCTTCATCTAGAATGCTCAGCTTCATCTGCTTACAACCCATTCAAACTTAAGTGAATTATTTGACCTTAGCACAATTTATAGATACTTTATTTATTGAATTGAATCTCTTTGGGCCTTACTTTCCTTATTTAAAAAAGGGAGTTAGGGGGTGGCTAGGTGGCGTAGTGGATAAAGCACTGGCCTTGGAGTCAGGAGTACCTGGGTTCAAATCTGGTCTCAGACACTTAATAATGACCTAGCTGTGTGGCCTTGGGCAAGCCACTTAACCCCATTTGCCTTGCAAAAACCTTAAAAAAAAGGGAGTTAGACTCAATAACTCCAAGATTCCTTCTAGCTGGAGGTCTATGAGCTGCCCCAAATTAATACCTGATGGACTTAAGAATCAGAAGAATTGACTTCCCTTTCCAGTCCTGACACTAGCTATGGGAAAGTCACTTAATTTCTCTATGCTTTGTTTTGTTTACCTTTAAAATGAGGCCAATAATACTGGCTCTACTGACCTCCCAGGAATGTTGTGGAGAAAGAGCTTTAAAAAGCTTGTTAGTCATTTCAGTTGTGTTTGAATTTTCCTGACCTGTTTTAGGGCTTTCTTGGTAAAGATAGAAGGCTTTGACATTTCCTTCTCCAGTGCATTTTATAAGTAAGAAAACTGAGCCAAATGGATTTAAGTGACTTAGCCAGGGTCATACAGCTAATAAGTATCTGAGGCTAAATCTGAACACAGGTTTCTATCTCCAGTTCCAGTGCTTTATCTACTATGTCATCTAGATTCCCCTTAAAAAAGTTAAAGTGCTACATAAAGATGAGATGGTTTCATAGACTATAGTTTAATTTCATGCCTGGGTATAAGAGTTTCAAGAGTCTGACACTAAACCCTCTCAGTCAGTTCTAGTCATGATGGTTTCCTTATCTCTTTCTCTCAGAGTCATAATTTTGCTTTGTTTCTTTTGACTCTGACTCTGTGGGGCAGAGTTCTCTTTGTTGGTGAGCCCCAGGTCTCTCCCTGTACCCTCCTACAGTGTACCACCACCCAGCCTTCTCCCTTGTATCATCCACCCCTTCCCTTCCCCACCCACCTCCCTGTACCAGGCTGCTTCCCCTTTCCTGGCTAAGAATAAATTACCCCTGTTGCATAGCAACAAGTTTGGTTTCCTTTCCTTCTCCTCCCACAAAGCTCCTCAGCTCTAAATTTAAGGCAGCATGTGTCAGAAAATACCACCAGCCTCCAGTGCAACCCCAGGTCCCAATACTACCTTTGCACAGATGGGCCTCTGGCAATGAATGATGATGGACTTGGGGTGCAAAGGTTAGCCTCTTCTAACCCCAAGCCCTTGAGAATCTGAGCAGGTGTGGCTTCATACTTTTGCAGGCACTGAGATGAAGCTCATGTTTTTCTCATTCTTTGAACCTTATGAAGTAAAGACTGCTCAGTCTGTTTGATATATACTCTTTGTTGAGCACCCTTGTAGTCTGTCTGTCTAAGCTAGGGAGAAGTGTTGGCTTCTAACAGAGGGAGAGACAGTCTCTCTATTTAGGGAGTTGCTTATGGGATGGGAGAGAAGTTGTTTCTTCTAATGGGAGCTGACCTAGGAATGTCCTTGAGGAATTACTGGTCCAATAGAGGCAGAATGAATGATTGCTTCCCTATAGGGAAAACTTCAGAATCTAGGAGGCAATCCAGAAAAATATCTATTAACTCTAGTGATTGATATGTAGCACTATGGCCATAACCAGGTATGGTTGTAGCTTGAGAGAGACAAAAGACTGGCAATAGGGGAGAGCAAGTTTTTGTTTTAGGTAGGCACAGAGGAAGGACTCTGATGGTGCCTGCTGCCTATCTAAACCTATGTCTGCATTTCCTCTCATGTACATACATGTTCTTCCAAATCCTCCCACTTACTATACAGACCTGACTTGGTGAAATACCAAGACCAGGAGGGAGCTTCAGAGCCCATAGGAGGATGACAAGCTTGCTGACCTTGGGGCCATGTAAACATGAGCCTGGAAGAAGATTGAGCTTTTCTTCTGGCTGAGATGAGGAGGAGGAGGAGGGGCAACTGGAGGACAGGAGACTAGGGAATAAGATTTTCTCTCCCTAATAAATGCTTATAGAAGAATTCAATTCTCTTCCTTTCCTTTCTCCTCCCCCTTCTCTTCCTCCTCTTTCCCCTTTTCTACTTTCTCCTTCTTCTTTCCTTTTTCTTCCTTTCCCTTTACCTCTTTCCCCCTTTTCCTCCTTCCTCTCCTCCTCCTCACCTTTCCCATCCTCTACCTACTTCCTTTTTTTCTCTTTCTCCTTTTCCTGCTCACCTTTCTCTTCCTGTCCTATCATTATTACCAGAATCAACTTAACATGCAAAAATCCTTTTTTCATTCCTAGTCCTTAGCTTGGATACCACCATTTGCTACCTCCCCACAAAGCTCACTTTTCCTTACCTCTCTTCTTTGTTTAATGCTTGCTATCTCTTTCAATATATGCTTCACAAGTCATATACATATATATATAGATAGATAGATATCTATATATATCTATATATATCAAGCTTAACAGGACATTAGGCTAAAAATGGGCTAGTTTAAAGCCCTTATTTTACACATTAAAAATCAAGTCTAGAGAGGTAAGGTCATCTATGCCAGGATCACACTTACCAGAGTCAGAGCAGACATCCAAGCCCTCTGGCTCCAGAAGAGAACTCTTTCCACTGTGCTAAGCTTAATATCATAATAGTAATAAGACAACTAACAGTGTTTATTTTGTGCTAGATATTGTGTTAAACACTTTTACATTTATTATTTCATTTGGTCCTCTCTACACCTAGCGGGTGGAAGGAGGTATTATTACACCCATTTTATAGATGAGGAAAAACTGAGGCAAACAGGGTTAAGTGTTTGGAGGGCTACACAGCTAGCAAGCATCTGAAGTTAGATTTGAACTCATGTCTTCGTGACTCCAAGTGTGGTGCTTATCCACTGTGCCACATGCCTGCCTTAGTATGTAGTGCCTTGTTTGACATTTATTTTTGTATAGAGGTTGGATGTGAACTCCTAGCTAACAGAGATGACCTTATTTTTCTCTTCGTCTCACCAACATTTGGCATAGTTTTGTTTAGAATAAGATCTTAAATACCTTTCCACTCATTCCCTTGTTCTCCCTCCCAGCCTCCACAAACACACATATGTAAAGCTTTACAGAATGGCAATTGAAAGACAAGGAAGCATGCCTTACACATCTGTTCCTTGCCCCCTCCTTCCCCAGCAAATTTTTGCTATTTCCATGAGTGATTGAAGGTCCTGACTCCTGAGAGCTGATGGTCTGGATTCAACTGTGGAGGCAATATGCTGGGGAGGTGCAGATTTCAGAATAATAAACATTTAAAAAAAATACACATGAACAGATGAGATCAAGACTTTACACAGTATACAAGCCCAGCCTAAGTAAGTGCCTCCTAAGTGGGTGAGTGTGTGCATTAGAGAAATCCCAGGAGTTTTGTGCTCCGACAGGGGTGGGGTTGGAGGGAAGTTATTGCTTCCTTCCCCATTAGCCCCTCTGGAGCTCCAATATTCCAGACCGGAAACAGTCCTGCTTTCCATGGTCAGGTTGGATTTCTTTCTCTCTCTGTACCCAATCCTCTCCTCAAGCCTGCCTGTACCTTTTGGACATTCTTCTGGAGATAACTCAGTTCCCAAGTAAGCCCAGCTCTATTACCCCTGGGGCAAACTCAATTGAAGGGATTCATTTACAGGAATGTCTGAATCTTCCTGGCAATCCTTTCTGGTAAGTGGAATTTTCTGCAGTTTCTCCCATCTCAATTCAACAATTCAAATAGCATTAATTATATACCTACCATATACCGGGAGAGAAGCAGTGTGGAATAGTCTGGTGATACCGAGGTTTTTTCCATTCTCTGTACTCTTTGGATTCTAGAAAAACCTTCTTTGTCCTCTATTCAGTGGAAATATGATATAAATGATATAAAGTTCAGAGTTTACACATGAAATATGTACACAAGAAATAAAATAATGAAATTAATTTTCACAAAAAAATTTCCTTTGTTATATATATATATATATATGTATATATATATATACATACTAAAATTTTTAGTAGCATGTAGTTGTTTTACCTCTAATTTGTAAATTTTCATCATCACCTCTACTATTTCTGGAATATTTCAACTGAATAATATAGTAATTCATCAAATATCCCTATCCCTTGTATAGCTTCCCTATCCTCTATGGCTATGGTTACCTCAGGATATCATTACCTTGCATAGTAAATGGAGACTGGCTTCTGAGTCAGGAAGTTTCACCTCTGACATATATTGGCCAAGTAACCTTTGGCAAAGGGACCCTTTGGGAATGAGAAATGTTTCAATTTTTGACTTCTATCTCAGTACCTAGCAAATTTCTAGCATACAGTAGGCAATTAATAAATGTTTGTTTATTGATTGTTTAATCTTCTACTTCTCCAGACAACAATTTTAAGATGACAAATTGCAGGGCAATAGCTGATATTCATTGTTAGAGGGAATTTCCTCACCTCCCTGTACCATTATAATCATGGGTTTAATTAAAAAAATAGCAGTACTGTGCTGTTATAATAATAATAATTATAAAAATAATGATAATGATAAGAATAATAATCTAGTGTTTATATGACAATTTAAGATTTATGAAGGGCTTTACAAATATTTTATTCTCTCACAATTCTGGAGGTAGGTGATATTATTGTTTCTATTTTACAGATAAGGAAACTGAGACATGGAGAAATTAAGGCCAGCTAATAAGTGTCTAGTGACATCAAGACAAAAAAAAAGAAAGGTGACTTAAGGAACTGACATTCTTATTTTCTCCTTTCTTACTTTTTTGCTGGAAGAGAAACCATGATTAGTTCTGGGGAGACTGAAACAGGAAATGAAGATGGAAAACACATATAGAGAGAGGGATGGGTGAGAGGCGGAGGAGGCAAAGAATGAGAGTGAGAGAGAGAGAGTGAGAGAGAGAGAGAGAGAGAGAGAGAGAGAGAGAGAGAGAATAGAAAAAAGATTATAACGAATCAAATGTTTTAATCAGGGAAGTACTCAAAAATTTACTTTCAAGTGAAATAAAATTTAGATTTTTCTCAAGTAAGATAAGTGTATAAGGAAATAATATTTAATTTTATTCATTCAGCAAGCTATTGATGTTGTTAGAGTAAGAGAGATTTACTTAGATTCCACTTTAGGTATTGTATATATGTCTGCATAATATCTCCTCCAGTAGAAAATAATCTCCTTGAAGATAGGGACTGTTTTTAACTTTCCTTATATTCCCCAGGATAGCAGGAAACATAGCAAAAATAAAATATTTTTGATTGATTTAGGAGATTGGAATCAGGGGATTGGACGCTAATTCTGCTTGTTCTGTTACTTTATCTTTTTTTACAAGTCTCAAAAAAAATCAAATAGAGCAATGTATAACACAAGATGGTGGTTTTGCCAAATTATCATCTCATTTCTAACATGAGGAAGTTCAATTTCAGGTCTTCCCCACATGTCCATGTCCAACTTGAGAGTCTATCCATCCATTGCTGTAAGAAGTATATGTTTTTGTCTGCTAATTAGGAAACTGAGATAGTTATGGTTCATAGACTACATTGGCATAGTAGGAGGAATAGACCTAGAGGCAGAAGACATTATTCAAATGAATAAATGAAAAACATTATATTAAGCATCTACTATGTCAATAAGGGGCAGCTAGGTCGGGTAATGGATGGAGGGCAGGACCTGCAGTCAGTAAGACTCTTCTTCCTGGGTTCAAATTTGACTGAAGACATTTCCTAACTATGTTGATTACCTCATCTGTAAAATGAGTGAAGAAGGAAATGACAAACTGTTCCAGTATTCTTGCCCAAAAAACCTCCAGATGGGGTCCCAAAGAGTCAGACATGCTTTCAAATACCTCATACACTACTAAGGGGAGCCACTACATATAAGGGAGTGATGGTCGGGGAAGGAGTTTTTGGTTTGCCAAATTACAGAAGTGGTAAATGGAGCTCCAGAGGAGTGGCTTATCATGATCTTTCCAGAAACCACAGTAATACTGATTAGATTACTGTTCCCAAAGTAAAAGACACAGATAGTAAGGAGATGGCCAGATTAGATGGTTGGTATAAAATATTTAAATGCTATGTCTGTGAATCTTTAGTCATTTCATTTTTCTGATCCTCACCCTCAGTTTCATCATATAATTTGTTGTTGTTCAGTCATTTTTCAGTTGTGTCTGACTCTTCCTGTCCCCATTTGGGGTTTTTCTTGGCAACGATATTAGAATAGGTTGTCATTTTCTTCTCCAGCTTATTTTACAGTTGAGGAAACTGAGGGAAACATAGTTGAATGACTTGGTAATACATCTAGTATCTGAAGCCAAATTTGAACTTGTGTTCTCCTGACTCCAGGGCTGGTGCTCTGTTCATTAAATCATGATTTTCATTTAAGCAACAAAACTCAATAAGACCCCAATGGTTTGCATCCCTTTGATTATCAGTTCAGCAATCTAAGTTAAGCAGCAAGTAGACCAGTAGGCCAAACTGGTGTAATTGCTGTATGCAAAACCTGGTAGCTTATCTTTGGTTTATACAGTCTGACCTTATAGCTGCAATGTATTCCTGTCATACTGTTGGATATGTAGATTATTGAACCTCATTCAAGGCTTAGCTCTGTACCACTTTCAGTGCAAAGCTCTTCTGATCCGCTCTATCCTTAAATTATAATTGTAGTTAATAGTTTATTTTCATATTATCTCTTTCTGTAGAAGGTAATATCTTCAAGGGCAGACTGTGCTTTATTTTTGTCTTTATATATTTTTGTTTTTGCCCAGGACCAAGTATGGTGCTCTGTATAAAGCACTTGGGGCAGCTAGGTGGTCCAGTGGATAGATCACTGACCCTGAAGTCAGGAAGACCTGAGTTCAAATATAGCCTCAGACAATAATTACCTAGTTGTGTGACCTTGGACAAGTCACAACCCCATTGCCTTGCAAAAACTTTTAAAAAAATTAAAAAAATAAAAGCACTTAAAAAATAAAAAGGGCATTTAATAAATGTTTGGTGCATGGTGTTGATAGAAATGGGGCAAAGATTTTAGTTTCAAGGGGAAAGGGGTTCAATGTTGGACTTGTGAAATTTGAATCAGCAATGAGACATCCAAATGGAGATGCCTCATATTTATTTGTAGATATTCTGTACTCTTTAACTTTAGGAAGCCAAGTCAGAGTCAGTCTGGAAATCTTCAGTATGAAAATCTATTATCTCAGCTTGACTGTGTAACCTGTGGAGTTTGCCCAGGAGAGTGCTTGGAGTTAACCTGGAAATCAGACACGCATCTTCCCTTATAGGCAGCATTTGGCAGCCCTTCTCCCAGGGAAAACTGTGGGAGCTGAGATTCTGCCTGCAGGTGATATGGTTTTTTGGGTTGTTGTGCTAATCACTTATTGAAATTAAGCAGAAAGATGACTGCAATTTCTTTTCCAGGAAATGAAATAGGCACTAAGCTAATCAGATCACTTCCAGGTGAAAGGGGGAAAAGTGAGTTATGTTTCTTAAATTAGGCCACCTGAAAGGATGATTAGCGATCAGTCTGCAATGGGGCTGTAGTTATGAATTTAAATGATTTATGTTTTTATTTTAGAGCTGGAAATAAGGACCTGTGAGTTATGAAAGTTTGACATTCTTCATCCCACTCCAAATAGATTTTCTTCATTCCTTTTTTTCAGATGTCAGCAGCTTTCCTTTTACATCAGCATCTAACAAGGTTATATTCATGGACAGCCTTCAAAATTAGTATCTTACAATATATGTTCACATGGCACAATACCTCTGCTGCCTGGAAAACCTGAGTTAATGAAACTTTTAAAGCTAAATAATAGGTATGCAACTCAATGAGAAAAAATGGCATCATCCCCTAGGGAAGATATACTTTACTCAGAGATGATTAGTTCCTCTTGCCTAATAATAATAATAACAATAATAATAATCAAACAATAACAACAACAATTATAATAATAAATACTGATAAAATAATTATAATCTATTAATAATAATAAATAGCATTTATAAAGAACTTGCTATGGGTAGGACTGTATTTTGTTTTGGTCTTCTTACGTCCAGTAACTGGCATAATACCTTGTATATAGTAAGCACTTAAATGCTTGAATGAAACACTTTATAATCATCTCATCTGATTCTCAGGACATCCCTGGTTATTATTATCTTCTATTATTATTCCCAATTTACAGATGAGGAAACTGAGGCAAACAGTGGTGAAGTGTCTTACCCAGGGTCACACAGCCTAGTAAGTGTCTTGAAGTCATATTTGAACTTGGGTTTTCCTGATTCCAGGCCTGGCACACTATCCTTGGTACCACCTGACTAGTCCTAGAAATATTTTTGTAGCTCCATTCGTTCTCTAAAGCACTTTTTCCACAACCTTTAATAAATGTTTATTCACTTTAAATAAAAAAAAAAACCCATTTATTACGTGCCTACTATGGGTAGGACATTATCTATATACTAGGGATACTAAGGAAAATGTAAAACAATCCCTTCCCTCAAACAGCTTGCATTTTACTTGGAGAATGAACAAATGAATGAATGAGTGGATACATGGATAAACCCATAAGATAGCTAGTTCAAGTGTCATGTTATAGCTAGTTCAAGTCCCATGTTATAGTTGAGAAAGAATGATATGGCCATATGTTCATCTGGGTCTCCTGATATCCAATCCCATGTTCTTTGCAGGATCATCAGGATCCAAACTAAGAGTGACTCTAGGGATCATCCAGTCCAATCTTCCCATTTTAGAGAAGAGAAAGCTAAGGTCCAGAGAAACGTTCAAGGTCACACAGGCACTAAGTGGTAGGGCTGTCATTCAAACCCTGATCAGTCAATCAATGAAGCATTTCTTAAGGGTTTGGTAGACACCACTATGCTGGTTCTGAGAATACAAAAAGAAAAGACATCATTCTCTTTGCACATAAAGAGTTTAGTTTTGTGAGGGAGACTATCATGTCTTTAACACATATATACATACATATATATATATATAGAGAGAGAGAGATAGATACAGAGAGAGAGAATTGAACACACACTAAATCAAACATCTATATGCTATGTATATACATATAGTATATGCATATAAACATATGCATATACAGATATGTATAAACACATACATTGCATGTTATGTATAAATAAATACAAATTTGTATATTCATATAGTATGTACATATTCATAAAAATGCAGGTATACACTGATATGTATAAACACAAATATTGCTTGTACTGGTATACATATAAATACATAACAATGTGTATACATATATCACATGTGTATAGTTATATGCATAAGTGTAGTGACAGATATAAACACCCATATTGTATGCATTAGCACACATTACAAATATTGATGTGTCAAAAACATGCATATGTGCAACCTTTGATCCATATCAATACATATATATACATATATATACATATATATATATATATATATATATATGTATATATATTTTGCTTTTTGGCTGCCCAATTTCTAATCAGGCTTCTTGATATAATTTCTTTCAGACCTGGAGAATGTGGGTTCATTCTAATTTACATGACTGCTTGTAAGTGGCAGGTTTGGAGAGAAGCCAGAGAATAAGCCCTCAGGTGAGATAGAATGATCCCCTGCCCCTGGACAGGAGGAGTCCCTTCAGGCAGGGTGAGAAGCAATACATATATTATATGTATTGATATATACCAATGCAAATATTGCATATTGTTTTCATGACACATCAATGTATACACACATGTCACATGACATATACATATAATATATGTAAAACACACTGCTATGAATAAATACACATAATGCATGTGTTGATATTCATAAATACATATGTGTATACACACATTATACAAATGCACAATGCATACATGTTATAGATGTATTGATGTACACAAATGTGTCATCATGTGAGCATATGTTGCATACACACATGGACACCTCAACACATGCTAATATATGTGTTGATATGTACCAACACATGCATTTCATATGTATACATGGCATGCAACAATGTATACACACACAAATACAGTATGCAATATGCATACTTATGTGTACAAACACACCTCACATATATAGTTATGTATGAATATACATCAATGTGTATAACTATATTAAAAGCATGCATGCATACATATTCATGTGCCCACTCATGGATATATGCATGTGTTTATACATATGCATACATATATGTATATATCCATATCCATGTGCATAAACATATTTCTACAATAAATACAAAATAAGTACAAGGTCCTGTTTCGTTGGGGTGCAGAACCCTAGCTGTTGGCAGGATCAGAAGAGGGTTCCTGCAGAAGACAGTAATTGAGCAGAGTCTTGAAGAAAGCAGGGGATTCCATAAAGGGAAATTGGGGAGGGTGTCCTATGCCTTCATAAGGGACAGGTGTGCAAAGCCAAGGAAAAGAGTAACTGGATACTAAGGATCCAGTGTGACAAGACCATGAAGTGACAGACAGCAGGGACCTAATGTATAGGGAGACTTCAAAGATAGGTTGGGATTAGATTGCTTTAAAGACCAAATAGCAGAGTCTATATTTTATCTAGAGGCAATATGGGACCACTGAAATTTATGAAGTGGAGTAACAAAAGTGTTTCTATTTTATTCTATGGGTTATAGGGAATGATTGGAGTTTAGTGAATAAAAGCCAGATCCTTTCTTGAAGCTCACTTTGGCATTTGTGTGGAGGATGGGTTCAAATGAGGAGACTTGAGGCAGAGAGACCAGTTAGGAGGCACTGTCATAATTCAGCTCAAAGGTTATGGAGGCATGAACCAAGGTGGTTGCTGTGTGTACTGTGAGAAGGGGGAGGAGAGAAGAGATGTAGAAATAGCAAAGACAAGATATGGCAAATGATTGGATGTACTCTCCTTGCTGATCATTATCCTGGATTTTGTTAAGAAATGTAATTCATATTGTCTTTATGTTCACTGGCAAAACATCCTCTAGTCTCCCTTCCATTCCCTCCTGACCTTTCCCCCTGTACTGGATCTGACATACTGGAGGAACAGGCATTGGATGATGTATAGTGTCCCAAGGCAAATTTTCCATTCTAAACAGACATTTTGCTTTTTGGCTGCCCAATTTCTAATTAGGCTTGATATAATTTCTTTCAGACCTGGAGAATGTGGGTTCATTCTAATTTACATGACTGCTTGTAATTGGCAGGCTTGGAGAGAAGCCAGAGAATAAGCCCTCAGGTGAGACAGAATGATCCCCTGCCCCTGGACAGGAGGAGTCCCTTCAGGCAGGGTGAGAAGCAAGTATGCCACTCAATGTGGGAACATGTCAGCCCTCCCTAGGGAGCATCTGTTTTACTCAGAGAGAGAGCTTGTCCCTCTAGATTCCTGGCCTTTTTTTTTTCCCTTTTCTTTTTCTTCTGAATAACAGTGTTGTGTTTCTTGGTTTGGATTGTCTAGATAATTGCTTCAAAACTTCCCTTTATTATGTGTGTGGGGAAGTTATGGCTAAACTCCAACAACTGGCTAGTGACCTTTTGTGATTTGGGATCTTTGTACTATTCTTTTTGCAACTTAATCTGTTTACTGAATAGATAAACATTGGGGACTGCTAATCTGCATTGGAGATATTCCCACAGAAAAATGGTACTAAAGCAACATCCTCACCTCCACCACTCCCACCTCCATCCCTCTCCACCCCACCCCTTTTTCTACTATTACTATCACAATCACCCACACCACTACTATTACCACCACTACTATCACCACCATTTACCACCACTGCCACCACCACCAGTCACCATCACCATCACCATCACCATCACCATCACCATCACCATCACCATCACCATCACCATCACCATCACCATCACCATCACCATCACCATCACTGACATTAATACTGTTGCTATTACTACTTCATAGCTTAGTTGGGGGAAAAAGAATAAATAGAAGCAAATTTTAAGTTGATATTGTCATGCTACCAGCCCCATTTAAGTTTAATAATTTATTAAGCAGTCTATGTGCAAGGAAATAGTGTTAGGGGCTGAGAATACAGAAACTAGAATGAATAAGCCCCTGCAGTCAAGGAACTTACATTTTATTGGAAATAAGCTTTATATCCATAAATTACCGTAAAGTATACACAAAGTAATGTGTTCTTATTTTTTACTTTTAAATTTTAATTTGTTTTATTTTCAATGAAAATTCACTCTTTTTCCTCTGCCACCTTTGCTCTGCCCCCACTGACAAGGCAAACTCCCCCAATCCAACAATAACAACCCCCTAAAAATACCTGTTACAAACAGCTAAATTGAACAAATTCTCACAACACAAGTTAATTTTAAGAGGAAGAGAGCCTAGCTAATAAGTGGGGGTCTGGGAAAGGCCTCTTGTAGGCGAAGGTGCTACTTAAAAAGGTATTCAGAGCTTCTAAGATGAACCATTTTTATAAGTTTTGCTGCCATTCAATAAATTTGGATTTGGGAAGCTTGCCTCAGAGAGGTTATTTTATCATAGGTATTAAGTATTTCTAGAAACCACCATAAGGTGAGAGATTATGCCTTGGATTTGATTGCATTGTCCAGACTTTCTGCCAGACAAGGGCATTACATATTCTGACAGATATATTTCTATGAAAATATAAGTATTTAATAAAATAATATAAATTAGAGAAAGAACAGTGAGGTGGCCCTGTGGATAGGGTACCAGGCCTGGAGTCAAGACTCATTTTTCAAATCCAGTCTCAGATACTTACTGACTGTGTGACCCTGGGCAAGTCTTGTTTGCCTCAGCTTCCTCATTTGTAAAATCAGCTGGAGAAGCAAATAGCACCCACTCCAATATCTTTGCCATGAAAATGGCAAATGGGGTCACAGAGAATCAGACATAACTGAAACAACTGAACAACCACAAGTATGAGGTATAGGTAAACACATATATGAAAGGATACTACCATAGGACACTCCAGAGATAAGATGTTAACCTAAGCTGCCATTTCTCAGAAACCAGAACAAAGCAGCTTCATCTCAGCTTAACAGTATCTAGCTACTCTCTATATTAGCTCTTTGGGTAAGTGCTGAAGTTATGCAAGCAGTGAGTTTATCATCTTCCTAGGCTGGAGGAGGAAAGGATGGGTTCGTCTTGAATGCAAAGGTAGAATTCCAGTATCGGAGATTTAGAATCGAAAGCAGGTGCTTGGGAAGCAGATAATGACCAAATGCCAAAGTTTAAATGGATGAAACCTTTTGATATAGGAAGAGAAGATCAAGCTTAAATAAGAGCAATAGAAGATGAACCAGGAAAAATAGCTGTTCTCTACTGAGAAAAGTCAAGGGACTTTATAGGACCATTTTGATGTATAGAATGCATTTCATGGCAACTCAACATATACTTCTGACATCTTTAAAATTTCAGGGTTCTTTGAATCTGAATGCTGACTTTGAAAATAAAATGTAAAGGAATAAAAAACTCTGAACAAATTTCTCAAACTCTCTGGGTCTCAATTTCTTTATCTGTAAAATGGGGGTGGGTGAGAGGGGATAATCTTGATAAGCTTTAAAATTCCTATCAGTTCTAAAACTAGAATTCTGTGATTCCTTGAACTTAAGTTTGGATAAAGGACATTTTCTCACCCAACCATGATTTATTTTAACTTTACTTTTTTAGTCACTTTGAAATAAAATCTTTAATTTAAGGCCAGGTCTTGCCCATCCAGATCTTTTTCACCTTCTCATTCCTTCTGTCTATATCTGTCTATCCTTCAGCACTAGTTACCTTGACACTAGGGTATCAAAGAAACATTGAAAGTCTGTCTCATTTGCTTACCCTAATTACTTTAGGTAGTCCCTTGTTATTTAGGAGCTTTAAATTTTTTTAAAATTTATTTAGGATAATGGGGTTAAGTAATTTGCCCATGGTTACACAGCTAGGCAATTATTAAATGTCTGAGGCTGCATTTGAACTCAGGTCCTCCTAACTCCAGCTTCAGTGCCCTATCCACTCTGCCACCTAGCTGCCCCTATTTAGGAGCCTGTTAATTGCAGGAACCTAAAGTCTGTCCATGTCTCTCCTTTGGGTATCTGTGGCCCTTCTTCAGATTCTCCAAAAAAGACTGTGAAACACAGGAGGTAGGATTGCCTCAGAATTGCCCCATATCAGCCAATAAGATGTTGATCTTCCTCTAGCCACTGATGCAGAAGAATCCTGGGTAGTTCAGAGATGTCCCTTACTCCCACAAAAGGCCAGGATGTGTCCTAAGTAGTCAAAGACCTCCAAGACTTAGAGAATATTAGCTCTTAGGCAGAGATGATTAACATAAGAAATCTCATTCTAAGGGAAATTTTTTGAAGGACACCTCTTGTTTCTGCTATGAATAGCCCTAGGCTATTAAAGTCATAATACATTAGAGCTAGAAAGATTATAACAACAGAGTTTTAGAGAGCATATCAGGAGGTTATCTGGCCCAAACCTCTCATTTTAGATATGAGCAAACTGAGGTCCAGGGAGTGATTTGCCCAAGGTCACACAGTAGATAACTTTTCTAAAGCACATTAAGATTTATAAAGCACTTTACATTTGTTATCTCATTTATCACTCACTGAAATAGATGTTATTATTATCATCATCTTCATTTCACAGATGAGAAAAATGAGGCAAATAGTGATTAAGAAACATGTCCTCAGTCACAAAATTAAGGTAAAGTTTGAACTCAAGTCTTCCAGACCCCAAAGTTAATGTTCTATCTACTTTACCACCTATTTAAGATAGATATTAATAGGTAGAGATATAATGGTAGCATAGATATCATTATCTATATATACTATCTAGGTATTTATGATATAGATAACTATGTTTTTTACATATCTATGATGATGATGTTTGCCCTTCGTTCTCAAAGAAGACCTTGGCATCTGGGAGATTATGCCATGACAAGCAAATCAATTGAATTTGAGTGAGGGAGTGCTATGCTAAATCACCAACCTCACTTTCTCTTAGGTCATCTGGGTCCAGTGGCCAGATAAGGATCAGGACAATCTGAGATGGTTTTGGATACAAGATAACCAAACTTAAGTGACCTGTCCAAGGATATACAAGCTAATCATTGTCAAGTGTCTTGAGGTCACATTTGAATTCAGGACCTCCTGACTCCAGGGCTGGTGCTCTATCCACTATCCCCCAAGTAATATTCCCAAAGAATATTCTATATCTATATAGATTTATCATCCATCTTAGTCAGCTAGGTGGTATTTGTATATTTGTAATAAGATGTGGAGTGGTTTCTTCATATAGACAAAGAATGTTTGTCATCAGACATTAGCTGGGGGACAGAATTTCATGTATCATAGGCCAAGTCAAAACACCCCATGGGGAAAGCCCTTGTAAATGAATATCACAGATGTACCAGGTCTTTGAAGCCCAGCTCTCAGACTGTGCTTCTGTGACCTTGTGGTCACATATATTAGGAACATAAACTAAAATTTGAACAGGGAGGAAGCTCTTGGGGTTTGTGAAAAGAGTACTGGGATAGGATTCAGGAGACCTGGGTCCTAAGTCTAGGTCTGGATGAACCAGCTGGGTGACCTTGGGTTAGCTTTTTCCTTTCTCTGAGTTTCACTTTTTTTCTCATTTTTAAATGAAGGGTTTGGGGCTAGGTGACCTCTAAGGTCCTTGAGGTGTCTCTGGGTAATTGGAACATTGAAAATCATCAGCAGAGTTTTTCTTTCACATCACAATTGATCATAGAAAAAGGGGAGACATATAAACTTAGGAGGGCTCCTTCCCCTGTGGATTGGTCATGCTCAATACCCAAGGAAAACTTCTAAAGCAAGGAGGAGTAAGAGATAGTGATTGCTTTTCCAGTGTGACTTGCCACATTCAGGAAATTCCAGCTCTCTCCCCCTTCCTGCCTCTGGACTCCCTTTCCCTTGGTATAGTTTGTTGCTCCGGATCAGCCTGGAGCCAAGCAGGGCAGTTAACTTGCTTAAGAACTGCCAGTGGATTGGACCTTAGAAGCATATCTTAGGGAAAAGGGACAAGTTAGGTCTTCCCCTTTCTCTCCCTAGGGCTCCCCTCCTTTTGTTCACTATTTCTCCCTGAAATGTTTCAAACATCTATGAGTTTTCCCCAGGAAGGAAAGAGAAGAGGATTAGGATTGCAGAAAGCCTTCCCCTGACAAAGAGCTAGAGGTCTGTTTCTGTTATTCCTCCCTCCTCCTTCAGTTCCTCAAGGCTTTTAGCTGAAAGGTATCCTTGATCCTTTGATTCAGACTGGGAAAGGGCACAGTCAGGGCCACATTATTGCCGCTCACTAAGCCTATGTGGCTTCCTCTTGCTTCTATCCCAGGGGTTCATAAGCCTTTTTTCTGGATTTCTCTGACAGTTTGGTGGAGGCTAAGGACCCCTCTCTGAATATTTTTAAATTCAGAGCTTAAAGCAAACCAATTGTATGAAGTGCCAACTGAATTACAAATGATATGTCCATGTAACCAGCCTACAGGCTGAGGAAGGGGCTAAATTGACCTTTTAAGTTCTTGGATGGCAACACCAAAATGGCCAAAAATACACCTGAAGGAGTGAGTTTGCACATTATTATGATTGAGAAATCTGGGTTCTGAAATGTATAAGATGCCAGCATCCATCTGGGATCATGGGGTTCTTGTAGGAAGAAAATAATTCTGAGTTGAGGTACAATGATTTCCTATTAGAGAAGGTTTCTGTCCACAAGAAATATCATTTGTTTCACAAATCATTAATAACATTCTATCTGAATTCTTGCATCTTTTAGGGTTTTTTTTGTCTCAAATGGATTAGTTCTCTTCCTGGAAATTATTGAATAAGTTATCCATTGGTATGCCCTTGATGACCCATCATGTTAATGAGAGATGGGGAAGGGATCTGCAGGGCTGCCAGTGACTTCTCAGAGTGAGGGGAGGCTTTTATTGATCCAGCCTAGCTGTCTGTTAAAATGGTGATTGGGTGGGAGACAGGGGGATCATTTACCTGGAGGTTTGTAAGGTCATGACAGCGTGGGAAGGATTCTTTGTATTTAGTGCACTGATTCAATGAGCTTCCTCTCACCTCTTTTTCTCCATCTGGAATCTATCCTTTAAACCAAATTAGATTAATCTTTCCAAGGAAAGATTTCACTTGCATCCTTATTTTCCTTCATTGACTCCCCAGTGCCTATTGAATCAAATTTTAACCCCTCAGCCTGGCATTCCAAGCTTTCCTAAAGTGGTCTTTCTTATAGAGATAATTACTGTTCCCTGAAGCTGTAATCTGTACTCCCAGTACTGCTACAACCTGGACTCTTCCTATCTGGAAGGATACACATGAATGTCCCCCCCACCCAATGTGTTCTCCCATCTAGCCATACCACCTCATTACCATTCCTCACACAAGACACTTCCTCTACAGTCTGTCTTTATATTGACGATTTCCAAAACCTGGAATGATTTTTCTCTTTATCTATACTTCTCAGAACACCTGGCTTCTTTCAAGAGTTAGCTCCAAAGTCACCTCCTTCAGGAAATCTTTCTGGATGTGGTCTCCTTCCCCCTACTCTTGCCTTCTGCTTTATGTCGAACTTCCATTGACTCTTTTATTTTTTAATGTGCCTATATGTACACATAATAATAGCTATGTTTATATAGTACTTTTTGGAGGGGGCTTGGGTGATTTATTTTGATTCTCATAGCACCTTTATGGGGTGAAGTTTATTATCCCTGCTATTTTGCTGAAAGAACCAATGCTTAGAGATTTAATGATTTGTCCAGGGTCATCTAGCTAATAAATTTAGGAGGTCTTCTTGATATCAAGTCTTGTGCTCCATCATTGTAACTCTGAGATACTTATGTTTTGCCTCCTTATAAAACTGGTTGAGGACAGGGATTTTTTCACTTCTGAAACAGTAAATGTTTGCTAATTGTTGATTGATTGGTTGATCTATCATGTGCAAGGCTACATCTGGAATGCTAGGTATACAAAGATAAAAGTGCATTTGGCCCTACTTTCAATGAACTTATAACCTAAGGAAGATGAAGATGAATTTGATGCCCCATAGCTTGAATATTGCACATTTTGACATGAGTTATAGGATCATAGTCTTTAGAGCCAGAAGAAACTATAAAGAGCGATCATTCAGTTAGTAATCTACAACATCTAAGACATTATACTAGATGGTGAGATCACAGACAAAATGAAACTATCCCTGCTCTCAATAAGTTTATATATTAATGGCCCAGAAGAATTTGGCCAGCAATATTCCAGAGGGAAGCCTGAACCAAATTAAAATGTAATTAGGAAATGTTTAGCAAAATAAATAAAAATGCAATACAGCAAAGATACTATTTATTTTTGGTTTTCTAATTCAACATGAAGCCTTCAGGGATCCATTTATATTTGAGCTGGATATCATTATTTTAAAGGGATTCATCTACCTAGACCCTTTCATTTTATATCTGAGGAAACTAATGACAGAGTTTAAGTGACCTGTTCAAGATTGCTCAGAAAGTAACAGAGCTGAGATTTGAACCTAGTTTCTTTTAACTCTCAATCAAATGTGCATTCTCCACATATGTATAGCTTTGATTTGGGGACTTTCAAAAAATATTATCCAAATAAATATCCCTAATATTTTGTAAGCTCTCTGAGGGTAGCAACCAGGCAGTATGTTTCTTCTGCATCCTCCACAGCCTCCAAAAGGGTGTAGATCACAGAGTGAATGCTTTAGGGGTTAATGAGCAAACTCTCCTTTCCTCTGGCCTTAATTCTAAGAGTTGATGGGATGAAGAGACAAGCTGTACTATGGCCTTAAGGGTCTTGTTGGGGAAAGAAGCTACTACCCAACAGTCACTGTATACATGAGATAATTTGGCCAAGAATTTCACAGGAGAAAAACCTCACTCCCTCATGACTCTAATCTTTAAGATGGATGTTGGTGTGGCGTCAACAACTGCCAGGGCCAAAGCTTGTGACTGGAATTTGGCAGTGTGTCTATAGACAAAGTGATCCCTAGGGGAGTATGAGGCCAGGGCAGAGATTATGCCCGGGGGGGCCTCTCCTTCCAACCTCCTCACATTTTTCTACTGGTGAAACCTGGTTAAAGTGAATAACTTGGGGGACAGTGTTGAGAGAAAGTGGAGGGAGAATATAGCTGTGGATTGTGTAGGTGTGGACAGTCCATGTGTGTGTGTGTGTGTGTGTGTGTGTGTGTGTGTGCGTGCGTGCAGAAAGGTGCTCTCTATTGCCTGCAGTTGCCTTGGTGACTGGAAGGCAAACAGGAGGGTTTTCTATGCAGTTACCATGTAGTTGTTAATTGAGTTCTCTGGGATAGAGTAATGTCCTCCTCCTTTCTACCTTACTTATGAACCTTTTTTTCCAAACCTGAATATGTTCAGATTCTAAATTATCTGGGGAGGTTGGGATGGTGGAGTGTGGCAGGAGATACAGTCTCTTGGGTTTGACACAGCCTAGGTATGGTCTATGGGGGCCTTCATTCATCTAGTGTGTGCAAGAGGGAAATCCCTAGGGTTCCTTCTTTCCTTTTTTCCCCTAGATTTCTAGAACTGAACACAGAATGGTTCTTTATCTTTGAGGTTTCTAGGTACTCTGTGAGCAGAGGAATTCCTGCCATCAGCTATGTTGATGGTTTAGGTAAATGAGATAATCCAGATATTGCTGGGTGATTTTCAGATCTGATAGGTGAATTCTATCATTTGTCCATCATTCCAAGGATCCTAACCCTTTTTTTGAATCAGGGTTCAATTAACACAGTATGTTATTGTTATTACTATTGGATAGACACCAGAAGTTCCCTTGGGAGGGAGTAAATTAGGTCGCGATAATTAGCATTTAAACGAACTGTAAAACAATATTTAATAATGCATGATCTGAGCATCCTTCTGCTGGCCCCATTTTAATCTCCCACCTTTCCCTAATAAGCTCCACTTTCCTCTTCTGATTTTTGACCCAGATGGTTTAAGGTGGTTGGCAAGTCCATAGCAAAAACCTATTGTACCATTTTAGAACATGAGCTGAAAAACTTGCTATAGGTAGAGGCTCTAAATAGCATTGGCTTGTGGGTCAGAGCATCTGGGGTCAAAGCTCCCTCTGTCTCTTTATGAGGCCTAGGAAAAGTCATAACTTTCCTAGGCCTCTGCTTCTGCCTAAATTAAAGAAGATTGGGTTAGATAGATGACCTCCAAAATCCCTTCGAACTTCTGAGATTTCTTCAAGTCATAATTCACAATCTTATGATCTCCCTTGTTGGTTATCCAATACTAGCTACTGGGTTATATGTAGAATTTACCAAAGAATGATTCTCAGATATAAAACATAATTGTGCATTTCCTAGTAGATTCACATCAAAAGCTTGCAGGATCACCTTTCAATTCTCTAATCAGTCAATCAATCAATATTTATTAGATACTTTCACTGTGTGAGACACTGTGTTAAATACTTTTCTCCTTCAACTTTCTCTCTCTTCCTCTCTTGAAGATTGTAAGCATGGATTTAAATATTTCCCAAGGTGATCTCTTCCCTGAACTGGGAATAAGAAGGTAGACAGATTTATTAGAGAGATGACACAACTTTTAGTTTATCAATAGAAACAGTTAAGATGTTTATATTCTAAAGACAGATCCTGGTACTTGGTTGGTATTTAATAAGTGCCTATTAATTGATTGAGTGAGTGAGTGATAGATTGATGCTAGTACCTGAGCCTTTTGTCCCCACAAACAATTTCTAAAACCTATGAGCTAGGAAGTAGTTGATGTTGTAAGCACTGGATTCAGGTGCTTAAAACAGATAGGTGGTATAGTGGATAGAGCCGTGGGCCTAGAATCAGGAAGTCATGAGTTCAAATCCAAACTCAGATACAACTATTTAACCCTGGTCAAATCACAACCTCTCTTGGTCTGCATTTCCCCATCTATAAAACAGGGATAATGATAATAATAGTACCTAACTCCAAGGATTGATATAAGGATCAAGAGAGATTTTATTTGTAAAGTGCTTTGTAGACTTTACAACTAGGTGATGAAGTGGGTAGAGCGAAGTTGTATAGAGTTCAAATTTGGCCTCGGATATTTAATAGCTGTGTGTGATCTTGGGCAAGTCACTTAACCCTGTGTGCCTTGGCTTTCTCATCTGTAAAATGAGATGGAGAAGGAAATGATAAACCACTCCAGTGTTTTTGCCAAAAAACCCCCAAATAACATCACAAAAAGTTGAACAACTGAAAGCACATGGATCTTAAAGCATTGTATATAAACATTAGTTACTGTATTATCACTACCTGTGTGATCTTGAACTAGTCACAATTTTTCAGGACTTCAAAGTCCTTTTCATTGAGCAATTTTATTCTCAATTTTAATTCTTTGATCCTGTGTATTTCACATAAAACCATCTACACAGCCAAATTTAATGTTGAAGACAAGCAAATTATCACAATTTTCAGTCATAAAAACCTGGGCAAAAATGTCCCCAAGACATAGAAGGACTCAGGACCCTCTTCTGGTTTGGGGAGTGCTCTTATTGAAAGGAAAGCTAGAGTCTGAAGGTTGAAGGATAAGTTTGTTGCCATTTCATAAGGACTGGGAGTAGATCAAGGCTGTAGATCCATGCCCATTAAATTTGAACCAATAACTGTAATGCCCGATTTGAGAGGAGCAAGGTCAAGTATAAAGAGTTTGGAGGAGAAAGAAAATTGAAAGTTGGCTCTGCTCAGATCTGTGACCTTGAGATTCCCAAGGAACTGAAAGAAAGCACACAGCTGTATTGAAAGGTAAGAGTTTAAGTGGATTCTATTTAAAAAGTTATAATTGCATTAGCAGGTTTTTATAACCTGTGCAAGCCATTCTCTTCTGATTCTTTGTTATAAAATCAGAAAGAGCATGACTTAGCAGAAAGAACAGAGAACTGGGAGTCAGACTTTAGTGCTAGCCCTCCTATATATAATTTGTGTGTATATGTATATGTGAGTATGTATATATACATATGAATATATATATATATATATACACATATGTATGTATGTATATATGTATATCCTTCCAAGGTTGTTTTAGTGGTTGCAGAATACATTAGGGTATCTTTTAGGAGCATTTGGAAATGTATATTTCATCTGACAGTATTTGCAAAAAAAAATTCCTTTTTCTTAGTAAAATCTGCAGAGCAGAAATACTTCTAGATATTAGTATTTGGTCCCATTTTACTGAAGGGAAAAACAAAGAGAAGTACAGTTTAGTTTGCATATAAATACTAATCTTGGACAAATTTAGCCATAATGCTCCTTCCTTGGGGATAGTTGCAAATAACTTTTCAAACCAGGAGACCTCAACCTGCCAGATTAATTGCTTAGGTATGTATATATGAAACTATGTGGCGTAATGAATAAAGTACTGGACCTGGAGTCCTGAGTTCAAATCCCACCTCAGATAGTATATCTGTCAGACCTTAGGCAAATCACTTAAGCTCTATCTGACCCTATAAAATGGAGACAATTGAAGTTTGAGAAGAAGGCTAGGCTACTTTATGGGTATGATCTTGGGAAAGTAACTTAATTATTCTGGGCCTCACTTTCCTCATTTGAAAAAATAAAGACGACCTCTTTAAAATAAAGGTTCCTTTCAGCTCTGTCTGTATAATACTGTGCTTATACCATTTAAAAATCATACTTCTGGGTGACACAAAGGGCAATGGGGGAAAATATTTATTTTAACTTATAAATGAGGTACTTGGAATCAGGAAGACTCATCTCAACTTCAGATCTGACTTTAGAATATATTAGTTGAATGACTCTGGGCAAATCATTTAACCCTATTTACCTCAGTTTTGTCATCTGTAAAATAAATTGAGGAAGGAAATGGTAAATTACTCCAATATCTTTGCCAAGAAAACCACAAATAGGGTCATGGAGTTAGAAATGACTGAAAATGGCTAAACAATAATAAAAACTTATAAATAGTCTGGAACATGTTATCAACTATGATAAATATATAGGAAGAAGAGTAAAAGATTTACTGAGGAACACTAAAGGCACCTAAGAGGTGGGCTAGACAGATCACAAGAATACGAAACAAAAGGTAGATGGTTTAGTTGCTACATTAACAAGAATGAATGATTCTGGATGCTAAAATGCTGAATGTGAAAAAGGTTTTTAGCTATTCCACATTGGGTATTTCAGCTATGAAGGATTTGTTGAAAATCAAGGATGATAGTTGGACACATTGAAGGGATTGTGATCTGTATTAATGAAGGGAATCTTTTAAGTAATCTAAGGCAAGGGACTCTTCATCTGTTTGTGCATCTGCCCCTTGGGAAGTATGATGAAGCCTATAGATCCATTCTAAGAATAATATTTTTAAACGAATAAAAGAAAACATAGAGGGTTATCAAGGACACCAAGAGTTCATAAAAATCAAGATGTCATTTTCCTTCAAATGAGTTTATAGACCCCTGAAATAGAAATAAAATCCTCAACTCCTTTGCTCCACAGCCATTTCATGAGTAGCCTGTTTGAGAAGCAGATTGAATGAGTGATAGTATTTGTGCAAGGAAGAATCAATTATTGGCATATACCATCCTGTACAGCTTAGCATAGTCCCTTAGATAAACACAACACTTCACAAATACTTGTTGACTGACTGGCTGACTGCACAACTTTGGAAGAAATCAGAAATTGTATGATAACAATTTAGCAAGTTTTTAGTGGAAATATTGATTCAGAACAAGAATAGGCTTGTTTTTGAAGATGTTTTCTACTGAAAAATATATGAAGACCTACAGAAGATAGGGTGCAATACAACATTTGCTTTGCTGAATAAAAATGTAAGATATATGTGTGCTGGGTTTGAAGTCAGAGAGTTTGTTTGCCTTTTTGTATCCCTTGTGCTATGCATGGTAAACATTTAATGAATGCTTGTTGATTGACTTACTTCCCTGTGCCTCAGTTTCCTCCATGTTAAAAATGGGGTGAATGAATGGACCAGAAGTCCTACAAAGTACATTTCAGCTTTAGAGCTATGGTCCTATGAAAGCAGCATGGGAAAGGAAAGGCAATGGATGCCCACATGTACTTGCATGTGCATCTCACCATTCAAACTTGTTTCTTGACGTCAAAAAGGCTGGATCCTCTCCAAAAGATAATAGTTGAGTAGAAGAAATTCTAAAACAAGCAGAGTGACTCCCATTATCCTTGCTGTCTTCAAAAATAAATTAATGCAGTGACTTTGAACTTCTGGAGGAAAGCTTGATAGGCTGGAGAGGGGAGGTCCTTGGAGAGTTTCCTAAGAAACAAAGATACTTTTAGAGAAACAGTAATTGTTAATGTTCTTGAAATACCCAGTAGTGTAAGGAAGACTGTGTTTAGTGAGACTGCCATTGGAGTAATGCTTCAGAATTCCCCGAAGATTCTAAAGTCGCCACTTTTTAAATCATTATTTTTTTCTTTCTTTCCAACTCTGGGCATTTTCGCTGATTGTCTTCCAAGTGTGGTACATTCTGCTCCCTCATCTCTCCACCTCCTGACTTTCTTCAAGTTTCAGCTTTCCTCACCTTCTGCAAGAAACTGTTTCCTATCATCCTTCCCTCTTCTCAATATCTCCAATTTTTCCTATATTTAGCTTGCTCATTTATAATTGTTTGCATGTTGTCTCCCTCATTAGACTGTGAACTCTTTGAGGACAGGAACTGTCTTTTGTCTTTCTTTGTATCCCCAACTCTTACTTAACATAAGGGCTTGATATTTAGTAGATACTTTATAAATATTTATTGAGCTGATTTTCCACATCTACATTCTTCTCCTGCCTCATTTTCCTCTTCTGTAAAATGAGGCAGTGCTTCCTGTGGTTCCATCCAGCTCTGGCATTCTGTGATTCTATACTTCCCCTTCTTAAGGTTCTGCCTGCTTCTCATAAACTGGTAACAATTTAGAGCTGACATAGCTCATGGTTCATCTTGCAAGGAAAAAAAACATTCAAAAGTACATTTGTAATCATTGTCTGAAAAAGCTATCCTTTAAAATTTAATATGCTGAACATGATAGTTTAATGAGTAAACTAAATGATACAAAATACATACTTATGTTTCTAAAACTAGCAAGATGACTTTAGATCTTTATAGGGAATTTTAAAAAATTAGAATGTGTTACATCTATTTGAATTACCCCCCAAATTTCTAATTTTTCTTTCCCCACCCACCATGACTTCAAAATTTCCAGATATTTGACATTGATAGAATCCCCTCACTAAGGGGCTGTTTGTTTTTATAATTTAAAGAAAATACTAGAAAGCTTTGAGAAAAGATATTGCCTGGGGTGGGGGGATAGGAGGGTGGGACAAGGGCTGTTTAACAGAATATCAATTTTGAACACTGATCTTGAGCTGAGATGAGAAGAGGGCAGACTTCCAAGTTTATTGCACATAGAAGTTGAGAAGTTTTCCAACTGGCCTTTGAAATAGGTGGAAACAAGAACAACTAGCTTTTCACATGCTAGAGCACCCTCTCCAGAGCAGGTCATTGGATAGTGTCCAAATGCTCAGAGAACTGTTGACCTTCTTTCTGCTACAGATAGAATGAATCAGATATGATCATCTCTACCCACAGAATTAAAAAAGGGGCTCCCCTTCCCCCTTTTAAAGCTTGTAACAAGCTTAAAAAAAAGAACCTGGGCCTGGGAGAAACAAAACATATTTTCTTTTTGGAGACAAATTCAGTTTTGGGTATAGATGTAGACCCAGGACCCCAACCAGGCATGTGCAAATTAGCTCAAACCAATTCCTGATAGGTAAAATTGCAGTGTAAATATGAAATTGATAAATTGACAGAAATTGCCAAATAATACAGATAAGGGTTTGATTTATTGTTTTACTGATTGTCTACATTTAAGGGACTGATGGAGAAAATGTTAATAATACAGATTAATAATACAGATTAAGGGCCATTCTACTCCATTCAAAGAGAATTTATGGAGAGGACTATATATATATATATATATATATATATATATATATATATATATATATTCCAACTCTGGTACAAAAAATATATTAGCTGAATGAAATACAAAATCACGACATTCCTTGCCCTCAGTAATTTATATTCTCCTAAGGGATTATAGGTTCATAGATCTAGAGTTCAGAAGGACCTCACAGTTCTAGTCCAAACTCCTAATTTTACAGATGTGGAAACTGAGGCAGAGGAGGTAAAGTGATTTGGGGTTTAACATAGAAATAAGTAAATATTAAAGAAAGGATAGTGGTAGGGGTTGGGGAAGAAAATGTTCACATGTAAATATTATATATATATATGTATATATACACACATATATAAAATTATATAAGTTTATAGGTATATACATAAACACATAAAATTTTATAGGTATATATATATATATATATATATATAAAATATGAAAGGCAATTTACTTATTTGAGACTATATTCCTATTTTTACTTCCTCAAGCCCCTCTCACCCCAGCTATGGACAGTATAAACAATTTGGGGATCAAGAACATCCTCACTTGGGAGGGGCACTTGAATTGAGCCATGGAGAGAACTAGGGACCTTCATTAAACAGAGTTCAAGAAGAAGTGCATTATGGGTAAGGGGATAGTCTGCAAAAGCAAGAATCAGGAAAATTTCATGAATAGTGAATAATACTTAGGCCAGTTGGGATGCATTGTAGAACGTATGAAGTTAGGCAATATATATTCAACATGGAAGGATAGACTGAGTCTGATCTTGAAGGGTTTGAAATGCCACATCCTAGAGATAATCATGAGTTACAGAAGTCTGGAACAGGAAAGGGACATGGTCAAAATTGAATTTTTGAAATATCAGTTTTACAGCTGTGGACAAGAAGGGAGAAGTCGGATCAGGAAAGATCATTTAGGAGACTACTGAAATAATCCAAGCAAGAGGTGATGATAGGTTGGAATTGGCAATGAGAAGAGAAAAGGCTAGCTAAGCTAGTGTAGCCATAGAATTGACAAGACTTAGCAACTGATTGTGAAGGGGTGAGGGAGAGTGAAGATGAGTCCTAAGTTGTGAACCTGGGTGACTAGAGGAACAATGGGTGACACAAATAGGGAAATTTGGAGGAGAGGCTGAGGTTGGGGGAAAAGATTATTTCTTTAGGGAGCACAGTGATTTTGAGCTGTCCATGGGATATCCAAATGGAGGTACTTGGAAATGCAGGCCTAGAATGAATGGATATGTAGATCTGAGTCATCTGCATGTAAAAATAAAATAAAGAGCTATGTGAAAGGTCTAAGGACAGAACCTCAGGCTAGATAATGAAAGGAAGATGGATGATCCAGAGGAAGAGAGAGTAACACACCTAGAATATGGCAGGGTAGCAAAGGAGAGGGTGTAGAAGTGTATACCATCTGATAGTTTTCTACTAAAAAATAGTTTTGCTAATTAGATACAAACTTTATTTGGTTTTACTCACTGGAGGACTATTAATGCTTTTAGGACCCTCTAAATCTCAGACAAAGTCTTAGTTACCCCACCCTAATAATGATTCTGTCTACCCATACAATCATTGTTCTTTAGAGAACTCCCATGTGAAAGAAGAAAGGCAGGAATGGGAGGAATGGTCAATTAGTTTAGCCAGAGCAGCTTGTCCACTAAGCTGTGGATCCTATGGGGTTTACTTGCTACACATTGATGATTATGAATCTGAAAAGCATTTCTATTTCCCAATTATGTGGCAACCAAGGGATAGAAAACAGAGAAGAGGGGTTGGATGGGGAGTCTGATAGCAGCTCAAAATCAATATGTTCACTGCAGATCAATCAATCCATGCCATTGATTAATGTATTTCTCTTGCCAGGAGGCATCAGGATAAAAATTCTAACTGAAAAGAAGGCCTTGTGCTTTCTCCCAAGAAAGCATACCTGCTGACCTGTTAAGGCATCCTTGGGGTTCCTGCTCACCTATTGGCAGATTTGTCTCTACAGAAGAAAGATGTGCCCATTTAAAAAAAAGGGGACCAGGATCTAGATTGCTGAGACTAAAGATAAGGTCATGGACTGTGACTACATAAACCCTCTGAGAAGTTGCATGAGATAGGGTAAGAAACTGGAAAAAGATTAGTTTCTTCCTCCACATATCAACAGGGCATGTGTCAGGTAATAATTAGGGGAGAATGGGGGAGTGAACTGGGCTTCATTTCCTTCTTTTGTACAGTGATGTTGGATAAGATACTCTCTACAGTTCTTTCCAGCTTTCACAATCTATGAATAAGGGATTTGGGCATTTTATCATTGAAATAGGCATGCAAATTATAAATACTATAACATATAGATTAGCATATACCTAATTTGATTCTCCATAATACTTATACCTAGAAGGTGCTTTATAAATGTTTTTTGAACAAAGCTGGAGCCTATTAACTAGTAAATTCATAGCCTCCTCTGCACCAAGTAGGTTGGGAATTTGACCTTTAAGAGTTTATGACCCTTAAAGAGTGCCTTCCAGTCTAAGCTATTTTGAAGAATCTGCAATTTTGTATTATGAAGATGTACCACTATCTGTTCATCTATATAGTAGCTCTGAAAAGTTAAAAGTGTAAAATCGTGGAGTGTGGTTATTATTATTATTATTATCATTATTATTAGGTTATTATGTGCATTCAAGAAGAGGACGTTTCAATTCAGGCTGTCCATTCATTTCATCCCTCCCAGAGGGTCAGAGAGAAGCACTGGAGTGTGGTTGTCATAAGAAATTGTTATTATCTTGAGTTTAGGGATTTGGAGATGGGGAGATTCTAAGAAGAGATGGTTTTAACAAGGCACAGGGACTGAACTTGATATAGGTATAGGAAACTCTGGGATAAGAAAAGTCCTTTTCTATTATGTCAGTTCCTTCTCTATAATCTTTAATCATAAAGAACAGCCTAGATCGCTGAGAGGTTAAGCAATATGCCCAGGGCTTTTGGGCTCAAGAGCATTTAGTCATTGTTTATCAGAGACAAGTCAGGAACACAGGTCTTTCTCCTTTAATGCTGCATTCTCTCCCAGGCTTCACCTATACTAGAGATATACAGAAGAAGTTCAGAGGGTTCCTGTTGAAATAAGGGTGCTCTATCTGGGGAGAAATCAGAGGAAGTCTTGAAGAGTTCTAGATAGAAGAAAAAATAAGAGAAGAAAACCTAATACATTCTTATAATGGAGTATACATACACACACACACACACACACACACACACACACACACACACACACCAGGGCAGCTAGATGGTGCAGTGGATAGAGCACTGGCATTGGAGTCAGGAGGACCTGAGTTCAAATTTGACCTCAGATACTTAATAATTACCTCATTGTGTGACCTTGGGCAAGTCATTTAACCTCCTTGCCTTGCAAAAATGGATTATACATACATACACACACACAGGAAACTTTATGTCTAGTCTGAACTCTGTCACTAACTCAGTATATGATCTTGGGGAAGTCATTGCTTGCTGGCTTTAGTTTTTCTTATCTATAAAAGAAATAGTTAAGATAAATAAATATTCAAGATACCTCCCAGTATTAATATGGTACATTCTATGATTACTAAATTTAGAGTTACAAGTGATGTTTAAAGTCAGTCTCTATCACAATCATTGACATTCTCATTATCATCATTGTCATCATCATCACCATTGCTACCAAGACTTTACTTGAAATGACTACCTAATGGTTCTGGGATTGGTATATTTAGTGATACAAACACAGGTTATCTCCTTAGGGAGATAGAGTTAGAGGGAGTTACATAACATCACTTAGGTGAATCACCATAATTCAACTACTCCAGGTTTCCTGGAAAAAGATGGTTTCTCAAGAGCAATGGGAGAAAATAAAAGGAAAAGAGCTTGGTCTGCTAGAGCAGGAAAGCCATTTAAGCTCAAGAGATGGACTCAGGAGCATGAAATCAGCAGCTTTCTTATTCAACTTTTGTCTCAAGTCAGCAAGGTCTTTCTATAGGAAGAAAGGGCTTAGAGATGGAAAGAATTTAGAAATCATCTTCTAATCCAACTTTACACAAGAGGAAAGGTTTTATAGATACAGGTGAAGTTGGAAGAGGTAGTATTGGATACCAGTTCTTGCCCCTTTGGCATACAACTTCTCAGAGTTTATTCAACAAGCTCATGGTCCTAGCTTTAGTCTTAGCACTTTTTTTTAATGGCATACCTTTTAATGAACTAAAACCAACTAGTAGAGCAGCAACTCCAAGGGTATTTTTTTTTAACACATCAGCAGGTATGCTTGCTTTGGGGAAAAGTATGAGGCCCTCTCTCCTGCTCTAATATCTCCCTGGTGCCTCCTGGCAAGAGAAATGAAACACTGATCAATGCCACTGATTGATCTGAGGAGATGTTATTGTTTCCTTTTTCAAGGTAGAAAGTGGGGGGAAGGGAAGGAATAGTAGGCCATCCTGTTTCATAAATGGGACAGATTTAGTGAGAGAGGCTCTGCTTGTCTAGATATTGAGGTAGATTGTTGATTCAGACATGATATGCTGCATGTGGGAAAAACTGGGTATGAAAAACATTTTTTTTTTTTTGTTGAAAGGGCATAGAAATAACCTGGGGCATTTGAAATGTCCCATGCAGAAATAGGAGAAAACCTTATAGAGAGAGAAGCTTCCAAGCATTGGAAACTAACATCTAGTATACAGTGTGTGAGTTGGTCTGGTGGGGGCTCAACTTCAAGAATTTCAGGAGTTTCTCAGAATTGGTTGACCTTTTAAACGTATTGGCTAAAATTGTCTAATTGCTGTGGTGCTGTCCATGGTTCTTAACTTCATGGACCTTGTCTGGGGCTCAGTTTTCATATCTGATAAATGAGCAGGTAGGACTAGAACATCTCAATGCCTCTCCCAGTCCTTTAGTTGACTTTTCTGCACTTCATTTCTGCATTCTTGAAGCTTATAGCCCAAATCAGACTCTTTTGTTTTTCCATCCTGCATCAACTTCCATATTCCATATTTCTTTGCTAAGTCCTGACCATTTAAAAGAGGATATTGGTTTGTCATTTCCTCTTCTTACAAGTATGATGTAAGCTATCAAGTCAACAGGCAGTTAAACTGGGTCAGAGACAGCTACTACTGCTGATACTGAAGAGGAATAGTAGGAATTTGCTCTCAGTCCCTCAAAGTGCTTTTCATTCATTATCTTTTCCCACAAATTGAGCCTTCATTCTTATTGCTGTTGAAGGATCCACTAACTATCCAGCATCTAAGGTTTATAACCTTGGTGTTATCATTGACTCACTTCACATAAATGAATGAATGAAAAATCATTGATTAAGACTTTCATGAATTAAAATAAGAAGAACCCAGAGACCATTGTATACAGTAACATTTTAAGAATGACTGAACAAATGTCACTTTGACTATTATAAATACCCAAATTAACTAAAAAGAACATATGAAGATAGATATTGCCATATTCAGAGAAAGAACTGAAATAGAAGTGTATATATAGAATAATTTTATTATATATATTTAAAATATGTATTTGTTTCTAATGGTAGCCTTCTCTGAGGAGTAGAAAAAAGAAATTTATTATATATTAAATTTTATGATATATATTATATATAAGTGGAATAACTAATTTTATATAATAGATTTTTAGTTTCATATGCATTTTTATTATATTATATAATGGAAATTACTATTTTATTCTATAAATTAAAAATAAAATATGCTTTTTAAAAAAAAGACTTATTTTGTATCAGACACTATTCTAAGTGTTGAGTATACAAAATAAAATTAAAAGAATTCCACTGGGAAAAAACAATAGAAAGAAGGTTGAGTAGTAAATTTGTATGGCAGCCTGATTTGGAAATGCTCAGGAAAAGCATGTTGTTCTGTACAAGGTAAAGGAGTCTTATTGATCTTAGCCCAGGGTCCCATGGGCAGAATCCAATCTCTGGGAAATTGACAGATCTCTCTTTCTCTCTCTCTCTCTCTCTCTCTCTCTCTCTCTCTCTCTCTCTCTCTCTCTCTCTCTTCTTATTCTACCCTTTCCATTCCCATAGACATCAAGTTCCTCCAGACTTTCATTAATTCTTGCCTAAACCATTCTTGTAGTCTCCTAATTGATCTCTTTACCTCAATTTTCTCCCCCACTCTAAATCCATCCTTCACAGAGCTGTCAACATGATTTTCCCAAAATGCAGACCAGACCATGCCTCTTCTCTACTCAACAAATTTTAAGGATTTTCTGTTACTCTTAGGATCAGATATAAATTCCTCTCTTCAGCTTTTAAAGCCCTTAACAACGTGATTCCAAGATACCTCTCCCATATTACCATATATCACTGCTCTTCCTGCCCTCTGGAGGACTAGCTAGACTGGCCTTTTTGATGATCATTACAGAATATTCCATTTTCTTTGCCTCTGCTTTGGTTGCTCCCCTGACCACCATGTACTCCTGTCTTCCCTCTGTCTCTTAGATTCTGCCAAAATGCCAACTTTCTCAGAAAGTCTCTCCAGATGTGTGATCTTGCATATATTGTATGTGTTCGTGTGTGTGTATGTGTGTTTCATTCCTCCTCCTAGAGTACAGGCTCCTTGAGGTCAGGAATTGTTTCATTCATGTCTTTATATTCCAAGTGTATGGCATAGTACCTACCACATAGATGATTGACAAAGGATTCTTGATTTATTGGTTATTAAAATCATCAGTATTGATTAAGATCTTCTTGGATGAAGATCTCACTCCTTTTCACCTAAGAATCCTGTCTTTCATTGTACCAGTTATCTTAGCCATCTTGTAAGTGACTGCTAGGATGGAAGGTACAGTTTTCTTGTACAAGCATTTCCTTGATTCCAATCATATTCCTGAAGGCAAATCTTTTTCTTCCTTTCCCACTTCAGATCCTACAGAAACTCTACAGGATCCAAAAGTCAGGGAGCTCTAGTAGAGGGGGAAATGAGGGACTTGGGAACAGAGAAAAGGCAGTGACATAAAAGATGCCATGAAGATGCCTTATCTCTTCTTTGGATAGAAGCTTATTCTTTAGAATTTTAAAACATTAATTTTTGATTTTGTGGTGCAACATTTACATTGCTGTGGTCATTTTTGTATGTTTTCTCCATTCTGCTTTGAAGGTACTAATAATCTTTCATTTCTCTCTACTTTGCATTATGTTTATGTGCATGACTATCTTCTAGAAGGGGAAGATATTCATTCTCTCTCTCTCTCTCTCTCTCTCTCTCTCTCTCTCTCTCTCTCTCTCCCTTCCTTCTTTCTTTCCTTTTTCTTTCTTCCTTCCCTCCCTCCCTCCCTCCCTCCCTCCCTCCTTCCTTCCTTCCTTCCTTCCTTCCTTCCTTCCTTCCTTCCTTCCTTCCTTCCTTCCTTCCTTCCTCCCTTCCTCCCTTCCTTTCTTCCTGGCAAACAGGTTAAATAGCACCTAGTAAGTGTCTGAGATAGGATTTGAATTCAGATCTTCTTAACTCAGGGAAATTTTTTTTTTAGGTTTTTGCAAGGCAAATGGGATTAAGTGGCTTGCTCAAGGCCACACACCTAAGTAATTAAGTTTCTGAGGTCGGATTTGAACTCAAGTACTCCTGACTCCAGGGCCAGTGCTCTATCCACTGCACCACCTAGCGGCCCCTTAGGGAAATATTTTGTTAAAAAAAAACTCAAAATATTTTATATCCTCAATCCTTAGCAGAGTGTTTTTCACATAGTACACTTATTAAAGGGTTTTGAATTGACAAGTTTATAAATCTTAAAAAGCTTCCCCAAGGTAAGCTATATATGAAGTTTAATATCAGAGAATAGTTCCCAGATCCTTTTTCAGGTGAGAGGTCCTGGACTGAAATGCTTGAAGATCCCCAGATCTTTTCTTCTATTTAAAATAGCATTGGGTAGTGGAAATAGCTCTTTAATTGGAGTCAAAATATCTAGGTTTGAATCTGGACTATGTTACTTGCCAACCATGTCACTGTAGGCTAGTTATTTCATTCCCTAATCTTATTTTTCCTCACCTGTCGAATAGGGACAATAATAATTAGACTATATTCATAGATTTGTGATGAGGAAAGCCCCCTTTTTAACTTGTAAAAATATTTTACAAAAAGTGAGCTATTATTGTACTGTGTCCTATTTTCTTAGGACCCTGTTAGGAAATTAGCAGGTAATTTGTACTGAAGTGTTAATGGTAGATAACACTTTAGCTGTAAAGAGATCATTTTGGCAAGAGAGCCATTTCCTAGGAAGTCAGCTTGGTAGAGCAGAATGAATGGAAGCTAGGCATCTGTAGAATATGTTAAGGACTGGATATTCATCCTGGTTTTGTCCTGGCTTCCCAGTCTTGGATCAAATCCCCTCTCATCCAAGAGATCTTTCCCAATTCCCTTCCCAACTTGTTCTTTACCCTGACTTTCCCATGCCCCTAAGCCCTCTAAAATTGTCCTCCATTTTATATCTATATCTATATCTATATCTACATAGATTAGTGCATGTATATTTATATACATATACATACATACATACATTGATTGATGATTGATTGATCAATGTTTGACCTTCATTCTTTATTTTTGTTTGTTTTTGCAAGGCAGTGGGATTAAGTGACTTGCTCAAGGTCACACAGGTGATTACTAAGTGTTTGAGGCCAAATTTGAACTCAGGTCCTCCTGATTCCAGGGCCAGTGCTCTATCCACTGTACAACCTAGCTGTCCCTTGTCCTTCATTCTTGAAGAAGACCATGATATCAGGGAGGAGACACCATGATATGCACATTAATTGGATATGAATGATAGTGGTGCTGGGCTAAGACACCAATTTTACTTTTCAGCTCCAGAGCCATCTGAGTCCAGTAGCCAGATAGGAATTAAGACAACTGGAAATTGTCTCAGATGCAAGGCAATTAGGATTAAGTGACTAGCCTAAGATCACTCAATAAGTGTCAATTATCTTAGGTCAAGTTTGAACTCAGGTTACTGCACCACTTAGCTACCCCTATGTAAGTATAAACACACATGAATTTATTGATGTACTGTAAGATATACATACATACACAGACAGACACACACACACATAAATGTATAGATTTAGTCCAAGTAAATATATACACATACAAATGTATAGATATAATCTATTTGTGTGTCTCTATAGAGATATACAAAAACATATGCATAATATGTATCTTATTTTTAAATAGTTGTTTGCACATTGTCTCTCCCATTAGACTGTGAGTTCCTGGATGGCAAGGACTTTGTTTTTGTATCCTAGCTTACCACAGTGTTGCACATATAGAATATGCTTTAAAATGCTTGTGGATTGACAACTGACTTTGACTCTAGGTCAGTTCTACAGTTATTCTTTTTTTGATGCAATATGAGGAAGGTTTAACAAGAGAACTCAAAGATAAAAGGATTCTAGGATCATAGACTTAGAATTAGAAGGGACCATTGAGTCTTCTAATCCAATCTTCTCATTTTATGTATAAGAAAAAGGGGGCTGAGAGAGCTGAATGACAAATCAGAGGTCACATAGATAATGTGGGATAGAGGCAAGTTTTGCCCTGTAGCAGGGCATATGTCCTCTTTTCCAGCTTAGATATATTATATTCTTTGGTTCCCAGACCTGCTGAAACCATAACACGGTGGTGCTTTCCTTCTCAGCTTATAAATAAAGCTAGCCATGTCATTGTCAGATTTGGCTAGGGCTGGATTTTCCTAGTCAATTTAAAATAGTGGCTGGATTTCAAGGGGTTTTTCATCTTGAAAAAGAAAAAAAAATACCTCTATTTCACTAAGATCTAACTGAAATTTAGCATTTTATCAATTATAATTATAGACAACAACTACTTTTAAGAAGGAGTCTATAGTTTTCCCCAAATTGTCAGATTTAGTACTTCTGGGAGAATAAACAAAATTCTATGAGTTTTTTCCAAGTATGGTATGATGTAGCAAACTCTAGATAAGAATGAAAAGATTTGAACTTTCTTACCAGTTCTTACTAGCTGTGTGCTTTGGTAAAGAAATTTTTTTTTTTTTACTTCTGAGCCTTAATTACCTTATTTGCAAAATGTGGATAGTCATGCCCTTCCTAGCTACCTCCCAAGATTATTGTGAGAATCAGGTGGGAAAAAATGGATGTAAAAGTGTTCTGTAAAAATTCAAATGCTATTCAATGGTAAGAGATTGTTGTTGACTTGGTTTATTTTATGGTTAATGAAGAGAAGTTTTGTTAACAAAATATTTTTTGCCTGAGGGGTTCCAGATTTAAGCTTACATATACCTCTGACAGATTTGCTGCTGCTTCTGCATCATGTTGCTTCATTTAAGCTATTTTGGCAACATGGAAGAGACAACTCTGGTGAGCAAGTGTTATGGTTTCTCATGAAACTAAAAAAATGCTTTGTGATTTCCCCAGGCTAATGTATCCATCCAATGGCAGAGCCAGTTCCCACATACCCATGCTTAATTATGTGGTTTGAATTTATTTGGTAACTTCTAGGTTCCTCACTGTTTCCCATTAACTCTCCTTTCCTCCCCTTTTTGCCCACCCTTCCTTCTCATTCCCCACAATCTCAACAGTCTATGGGGAAAAAAATGTCAGATGAAGACAAAGAATGGTTTTGTCCTATGCTAGTGTTTCCTTCCATCAATGTCAGGGGAGATGAGCAGAGCTACTAGAACCCATGGTCTATCCACACCATTCCTGTTCCATCACTGAAGCAAGATGATCTTTTCTCGGGAAGACAGTTCACTGTTGGGCTGATGGTAGATCTGCAAAAGGGCAGAAGGTTGAACCTAATAACCTTTAGAACATTTTTCTGACTGCAAATTTCTTTTCTGGTCCTCTGCAAGGAGTCAAGTTTTGGTAAGGACATTATCTGGAATGCAAGTGTTTATTCTTATGTCATTTAAAGATAGTAAATCACTTTCTCACCCATTATCTCATAACAATAGGAGAGTGAAGGGTCATTATTTTCATTTGTTGACTGAGCCCTTAGTTTATGGAAGCAGATGCTAAATTGCCTCATGCTGATGGGACAATAGCTGGGTACTGTGTGTCTGTAGTCCTTGGAAGTTAATCTACAGTATTTTGGAGGAAGAGAGAATGGCAATGACTTAAAGTAATGAGGGTCACTTAGGCTCAAGGACATGGACCTCAATCATTGTGCCTCCTTCTGGAAGGATGCAGGCACTGTTAGATTTTGAAGAATTCAATTTTTTTATTTCCTTTTTTTTTTATTTTCTTGAAATAGATCCCCTGCCTCCTTCTTCCCAGGATTCATTCTCCATCTGCTGGAATCTGAAGTCTCCCTTTCCTTTAAGTAAAGTCTAATTCATGTATCTTGTCTTCCATGAAGCTTTTCTTAACCCCACTAGGTGAAAATGATTAATCCATTTATATTTCTTAGTATCTGGTCTGACCCTCCTTTGTCTTCTTCACTTTTCCCCCTACATCATAGGACATTCTGGCAAATATCACACTCCCTACTATTAGATTCTAAGTTCCCCGATGGCAGGGGCTGTTGTTTTCATCCAGCACCTAGCACAGTTTGTTGAATTTGAATTTGTCAAAGGTGACAAAAAAGCTGATTTAATGCCTTTTATGTTATTGTTCTTGTTGTTTTCAACAGACCATTAGCTGTGGTGTAATCTTTTCCTCTAATCTGCTTTTTTTTGGTCTGGTTGGACTGCTGGTTTGGTGAGAGTGGGCTTCATGTGTTCCTATCTCTCCAAAATAGCATCAACTGGAATGATCCTAGACAAGATTCCAAACTTCACTTCAAGAGTTATAATCACAGCAACTCATCTCTAAAGAACTTTTGGGTCATAATAGCTTAAATGGGGGAGGGGAAGATTACAAAAATGTTATAATACCCAAGGTACAGATGGTCAAAGGAAGGCTCAGAGACATTAAGTCCATGCTAGAGTGGTTTGAACTGAACTTAAGTTAGGACTCCTGATTCCAGTCTAGTGATCTTCTCCAAGAGTAAATAAATGCAAACCATACTACTCTTATTTTCAGAGGCATACTGCTTACCATTATTTATTGTGATAAACTTTGTGGCATTTGTGGCCAGTTTAATAACAACTTATATTCATATAGGGCTTCATGATTCACAAAGCTCTTCTACATCCATCATCTCATTTAATCCTCACCATAACCTTGTGAGGAAAGGAGGAGAAGCATCATCATTCCTCTTTCATCAGTAAGCTCAGAAAAGAGGGTGACTTATCCAAAGTCACCCAACCTAACTAGGACTATCTAGGACTCAAATCTTCTGACTCTGTATCCAATAATCTTTCCACTGTTTTATGGTGTCTCTGCCATAAAAAGGGGAGAGTAATAGAAAATGAGTGCATTGATCTAGGGGATAGGGAGATATGACTTCAATTAACTTGGTTGTATTTCCTTGAACAAGTCATCTTTCCTTTTTTGGCCTCAGTTTCCTCTACTATGAAATGGGGGGGGGCTGGATGAAAACTAAGGTCATATATAGCATTATCATGTAATCAGTCAGCATTTATAAGTGGCTATTATGCTAAACACTGGAGATAAAAAATGAGGCAAAAGAGAATTCCTGCCATCAAAGGTATTATACTCTAATAGATAAGACAACCTGCTTTGGAAAAACACATACAAAGCAAATGAAATATAAGGATAAATAGGAGATAATTAGCATAATGGACAACTAGTAGTGCAGTGGATAAAGCGCCAGCTCTGGAATCAGGAAGATTCATCTTTCAAAGTTCATATCTGGCCTCAGCTACATAGTATTTATATGACCTTGGGCAAGTCACTGAACTCTGTCTCAGTTTCCTCATCTGTAAAATGAATTGGAAAAGGAAATAGCAAACCACTCCAGTATCTTTGACAAAGAAATTCCAAATGGAGTCACAGAATGTTGGAAATTACTGAAAAATGACCTAAATGACAAAGTAGGGGGTTGAGGAAGTCTTCTATAAAAATTGGGATTTTAGTTAGTAAATGAGGTCAGGAAAGTCAGTAGTCAGAGTGGAGAAGCAAGAGAATTACAGGCACAAAGACCATGCTCATAGACAGAAATGGAGCATCTTATTGGTGAAATAACCAAAAGGCCAGTGTTACCAGATAGAAGAATACATGTTAGAGAGTGTGGTGTTCTAAACAAAAAAAAAAAGAGAGAGTATGGTGTAAAAAAGTGGGAAGGTAAGAGGGGGCTAGGTAATGAGAAGCTTTGTTATTATGGCATGAATATGAATTATAAAAAAATGAAATCCATTGTTTCAGACATTTCATTTCAAGACCCATTTCCATATCAGGACTGGATCCATTCAAAGCTCATTGAAGCTAGAGGCCATTATTCTTGTTCCTTCTACCAGAAACTCCAGATAAACTCAACATACCTTCCTAGAGCAAACTAGGTCAGAGATCCAGAATCATAGGCCATTGGCAACATGTGTCAGGTCAGAGTTCTATATCTTTCTTGGGAAAAGGGCAAACCTTGCAGGGTAGCCTTTTGGTATATGCCCTCACCACCAAGTCCTTGCTTGTTCCTCTGAATCCTTGCTCAGCTTAACCTGACCTGGGTGGTGGGGAGGAGAACAACCCCAGACACCTAGTGGAGGACAAAGCTGGCTGTTTGGGCAGCATGCAGAGGTTGGGAGGGTTTCCAAAGCATGTTTGGAAACTAGCCAGATGCCTTAGGGCCAGAGGCACAGGTGGGACTTTAGATGCTTTTATTATGTGAATTTGGATGCAGACACAGAGGGCTTGCTTTCTGGGTTTCGCTTCTATCACAAAATGTTGCCTCCCTGCCTCAGAATGAGTTATATGAGCAACCCACTTCAAAGTCAGAAAGTGCTTTCTCCTGAATTATGATTATGATTAATATTAATATTATTTTATTATTATTAACTTTGAAACCCACAATACCTCTGAGAAGTAGGAAATATAGTTACCACCATCTCCATTTTATTGGGAGGAGGGCAGGGCAGGGAAGGAAACTCTGCTTTGGCAAATTTAGAACATTTGCCAAAGGTCAGGCAGCTGGAAGTATCCAGAATGAGTTGGCCACTCAAGGTTGCTTGAATAAAAATAACAATAACTTATAGAGTGCTTTTACATTTGATCCCCACAACAATTCTATGGAGTAGATGTTATTATCCTCATTTTTAAGATGAGATCTAGGTTCAGGCCCTAGCTTTCTCACTCTTGGGGTAAAGTTGAGCAATTCATTCAACTCTTCTGAAACATGGTTTCTCCATTTGTAAAAAGGGGATTATATACATTTTTGGTGGAGCTGTGAACTCATCCAACCTTTCTGGAGAGCAGTTTGGGATTATGCCCAAAGGGCAACAAAAATGTGTATACTTTGATCCAGCAATACCACTACTGGGTCTATACCCTGAAGAAATGATTTTAAAAAAAGGGTAAAAACATCACTTGTACAAAAATATTTATAGCAGCCCTGTTTGTGGTGGCAAAAAATTGGAAATTAAGTGAATGTCTTTCAGTTGGGGAATGGCTTAACAAACTGTGGCATATATATGTCATGGAACACTATTGTTCTATTAGAAACCAGGAGGGATGGGAATTCAGGGAAACCTGGAAAGGTTTGCATGAACTGATGCTGAATGAGATAAGCAGTACCAGAAAAACATTGTACACCCTAACAGCAACATGGGGGTGATGATCAACCTTGATGGACTTGCTCATCTCTTCAGTGTAACAACCAGCGACAATTTTGAGCAATCTGCAATGGAGAATACCATCTGTCCAGAGAAAGGAGTATGGACTTTGAACAAAGACCAAAGACTATTATCATCAAATGGGGGGGGGGGAGCATTATATTATTATGTAATTTTACTATCTCATACTTTATTTTTCTTCCTTAAGGATATGATTTCTCTGTCATCACATTCAACTGAGATCAATGTATAACACAGAACCAATGTAAACAGTAATAGAATGCCTTCTGTGGTGGGGGTGGGGGGAGGAAGCAAGAATGGGGGGGGGATTGTAAAACTCAAAATAAATAAAATCTTTCTTTTAAAAAAGGGGGTGATTATACCATGTACCTCTCAAGGCTTTTGGAAGAATGGAATTACACAATGTGCTATATTAAATCAAAGCTGCTATTCATATTAAATAAAGGGATTGAACAAGACGGTCTCCAAGACTCTATGATCCTGTGATCTGAACAGTCCCACAAGTTCATCAATTCCAGGTCCAAGCTAGCAATGCCCGTTAGTATAGGCATAATGATTCAAAGACATCAGACAGTAGTCCCCAGGGAAATCAGGCAGAAGATCTAAATAAAATCTAATTGTCTCTGCCTCTCATCTCCCTCCTTGTGTGACAATTCTATCAGATTCAGTACATGTTATAAATTGGGGGTGTTTGCTGCAATCAGGTGGGTGTGAGGACTCAGAACCTGGTGAGTTGAGGAGAAGGGACTTAGGGAGAGAAACACTTTCATCATCCATCTGAGGAGAATACACATGAACCAGAGAATCTCTCCAGCAGCTCAGAAGTACAACTCATTCCTGACTCCAATCCTCTTTTGTTATTTTTTTTTTCAGTTCAGCTCAATAAACATAGAGCACCCCCTTCAGTAAAGGTTCATGACTGAGGTTCAAAGTGCTGTGTTCAGGATGGAAAAGTTTTTTCTGAGTGAGGCTGGGGAGAGGAACAGGGAAACTTTCCTAGAGAAGATGGTATTTAAGCTTTCTTATAATGGATTCTTTGATTCCAGAAATAGGCAACAGTATAAACAAAAGCATATAGATTGTGTTAGTGGATGGTGAATGGAGCAGTTTAGCTAGAGCAGAGGATATAAGAAGGGGTAGGGATAGTATGAGAAAAATCTGGAAAGATAGGAAAACTGGCACTAGATTTTAGAGGGCTTTTGAATGGCAGGAAGTATTTCGGTCTAAGGTCAGATAAATTGCAGGTGAAGGGTTTGCCCAGGGTGTAGAGGGAGGTGGAAATAATTATACAATAATAGCCAACATTTATATAGGCAGATGCATATAGTGCATTTATTATCATATCTCTTTTTTGGAAAGAGCAAAGTTATGAGTGTTATATAAAAACGTAAATACAAAAAACTTCCATTTAGAGTTTCCAGAAGGTACCTGGTAGAATAATGGGGTGACAGATACTTTGGGACCAAAAAAGATAGCTCTAGGACAAGAAATTAAAATCAAGACAAGGTGACTAGAAGGTAAGAATGAAAGCAAAGATGAGAAAAAGGGGGAAAACTCTGTAGGATATTGATTCATTTAAAATTAGACAGTAGGAATAGAAGAATTAGTAAAATTTAGCTCAAGTAAGGAGTTTAAAATTTTTTGAGTATGGGATACAGAGAAATCAGCAATAAGTATAGGGGTCTGGAGGATGTAAAAAAATAAGTTACAATTTGAACTCAAGGATTGCCTGATGAATGTCATCAGTGGAGGTGTGGCATGATAGATTGGTCACTAGACTTAAAAATGGGAAAGACCAGGGTGCAAATCTTACCTCTATAAACTAACTGGATTACTCTGGTCAAGTCATTTAAATTTTTATACCTCCACTTCCATCTGAAAAACGAAGGGGACAAATTGGATTCGGTAGCCTCTGGGGTCCCTTTCAGCTCTCAATCAGTGATACCGACTTTACTTCATAAAAATGATACTCTTTATTAGAATTGAGAATAAAACATATGGAACTAAAAACCTTAGAGATTAAACTGTATATACTAGGCTGGGTCCTCTAACTACCATGTGCCTACAAGTTACCTGCTTACTTTTATACTTGTAAGTTACTGCATAGAGTCTCTACCCAAATATTCTTTGTATTATAATTTAAATATCTTTTGAACTCTAAATGACTTGTTGAACATGTGATATTCTGATGACATTCTTTAACTAATGAACAGGGCAAGGCTATTGGCTGACTTGAGCTATTCAAAGTAGAAAATTCCTCTTGATGTTCTGAATATTGCTGTGAAATCAAGAAATAACCAAATCAGAGAATTTTTTTATTCGAGGGTGCCCTTAATGGCTTCCTCCTCCTCCCTTACTCTGTTCTTCTCTTCTTCCATCTCTAAGTTACCTCCTTTATTCCTTCTTATTCTATTTCTGTTTCCTCATTTGTAAAATGAGGTTGTAAAATGTAAAATTCATAAAATGATGGATTGAATGAATGAGTGAATGAATGAATGAAGTTTTTATGAAGTGCTAATTATATACAAAACAGTGCTGGAGATACAAGCAGAAGTAAAGCAATCCCTGTCAAGGATCTCTCATTTTAAAGGAGATAAAACATGCAAGGTTCAGCTGCAAATCAGATGGGAAAGACCCGTAGTCCTTGGGCACAGAAGCAGAGCAAATGGATAGTGCCTTTTCTTTATTGTTACTTCATTTCCTGATATTGAAATGTTTGATGGTGCCTGGGACTCTAGTGACAAGATTTTTTTCTACCTGAATCTTCAGGAGTTGTACTTTATTTAGCACCTGGAGAAACAGCTGCCAGGTTGCTTCCAAGGTGATGACTGAGAGCACCAGTCTGGAAGCATGACCGTTCCTATGGGATCCATTAGGATCCAAGTGGACAAAACAATCTCAATCTCTCTCTCTCTCTCTCTCTCTCTCTCTCTCTCTCTCTCTCTCTCTCCATACATACACACATATGCATGTATATATACACATGCGTGCATACACATATATTTGTGCACCTGTATATTTACACATGACACACACATACACACATGTTGTTACAGTGTGTGAATATATCTGCATATGTACATGCATACACATTCTACAAAAAACATGCAAAATAAATACACAACCATTGGTTGGGATAAGCATTGGCAGTTCAGCAAGGGCAAGAAAAGTCTCCTTGTGCAAGGTTCAGTTATTGCCACCAGCCATTTTGTTTTTTCTACCTGTAGGGCTTTCCTGATCTCCTAAAGAAAAGAATTCATCCTTGGAAGAACAAATGGAAAGAGCCCTAGACTCAAAATTAAGATACCTGAATATGAATCTAGTTTATTCACATTTAATCAATTGTTTGGTCCTTCTCACCATTCATTCTCTTGGGGCCTCAGTTTCCTCATCTGTGACATGTGTTCAACAGACCTTGCTTTAGACAATCTTGGAGGGTTCTTGTAAGGAAAGCATATTGCTGCAATGCTTTATTTATTTGGTTTTTTTTGCTGCAGTTATTTAAGTGTGGAAATTAGAGGACCTAGGTTGGAATCTTAGCTGTGTTACTTTTTAGTTAAAAGATCTTGAGAAAAGCACTTGCCTTAGTTTTCTTATGTATAAGATGAGAGATTTGGAGCTGAACATATCTGAGGTCCTTGGTAATACTAAATATGTCCACCAATAGAATGACTGGAAAACACTGCTGTCATTCCCCATGTTGCTTGGTTTCTTATCCTGCCATTTTATTCAACAGTTTTTCTTTCTAGGATGTACTGCTTGAATTCTTTTGAGAAGCAGGTGAAATTGAAATCATAAATAAATAAATAAATAAATAAACAAACAAACAAATAAATAACTATGTATTCTCAATATTTATAATAGGAGGTTAAATTTCAGACCTGCTCAAAGATATAGATTACTGAAATTCAATAGAATTTGTTATTCTTTTAGCTTGTGTGATAAAATGACTGAGGCAGTGTGGGAGAGTGTGGAGCACTAGCTTCAGACTCAGAGCTAATTTGAAACATGACTGTATCTCTGATACTGTGTGATCTTGAGCAAATCATGTGTGTGTGTATGTGTGTGTATGTTGTATGTTCTTGCCTTTTACCCCCTCTAAGTTATAGGTAAGTGCTCTGGGAGCAGATATTTTTTCCTTTTCTTTCTAAAATGGATAAAAAACTTAAGTTAATTTGCAAAATTTAGCCTAACTGCTATAGCAGGAGAGGGGACACAGAAAGACAAAAAAGGAGTAGCTTCAAAAGATTTGATAATATTTGAAGAGTGGTCATACCTTTTGAACACTGAGGGCAAAAGAGATCGATGAATCTGCAGTAAGTTTGAGGCAGAAACCCAGGAGAGTGGTTTTCTACAGTCACTTAGAGGGAAGCTTTGTATTAAGATGAGGCCATGGGACCCAGGTTGAAACAACAGAAAATTAAAATAATTCAGTTGGTCCTGTACTGGAGCTGTTCCATTGTTAGCTGCACTTCCAGAGTGATCCCCCCCATGCTTCAGCAGTTCCAAAGCTGTTGTTGTCTCTCATAGAAGAGATCAAAACAGCAAGACAGCAGGAACTGTCAAAAAACAGGCACTTGCTGGAAGAGAACAATGAGCTTGGTGAGAAGGATCCATGATGTCCTAGGGGAATAGAGGGGATTAGCATCAGAGCAATGGAATGTTGACAGAAAAGAAGCTGGTGAAATAGCAACAAGGAGAAGAGCAACATTGACCTTTCTCACCTCCCAAAGCAGTCCCCAACCCTTGTTGTCCTCACCCAAGTGAGCACTAGCAACTTAAGTATCTGGCATGCTATCAGCTGTGAACACAAGCTCCATTTATAAGACTCCAACTTCAAAACCTAGAATTATATTTTCATAATATGGACTTGTACCAAAGCCCATAGGGAGTCAAGAGACCTTCTTCTTCCCCATTTCACAGGATCTGATACAGTCCCTGTAACTTGGGATCAGAGATTTAGACCAGGAAGGGACCTCAGAGTATGTCTCTCATTTTACACATGAAAAAATTGAAGCTCAGAGAGGTAAGTAACCTCCCCAATATCATAGAGTTAATTAATAGCAGATTGAGGATTCTAACCTAGACTGTCTATTCCAAATACCATATTACTTGTCATTAAATAAAATTCTAAAGTACTTTTGGATTGTGGTCCTTTGCTATGAATCAAAATTAAGTCCATTTGGATGGTTGTCCTTTGCTTAATTTCATAAAACATCCCATTATACAATAATAAGATGGCTAGGAATACAAAGTCCATTCATGTTGAGGATGACAAGATTATTTGGAGATAACTACTGGTCACCAAATGAATTTGGTCTTGTGTTTCCTTTCATTTAGGTTTTTCATCAATGGTTTATAAAGGAAACCTATTAATAGTACTTAAAAATAGCTAATAGTACTGCCTTGGGTGGGGTCCCAGGAATAGGGGATACTGGTACTGTTCCTCCCCTGCAGCTTTCTCTTTTAACAACTTTCCAAAACAGTAAAGTGTGTTATGAAATGTGATTTGTTGTTATGATGAGAGGAAGGTGGTGCTTTCAGACCCAAACTGCTGAATTTAGTATCTAAATGAGACTGGCAGAAGGCCACAGCCATACGTGCTACAGACAGCAGGCCAGACTCTAATGATATTTAGGGGATAGAAAAATCCACTATCTTTCAACACTCGGACGAGCTCCATTTCAGAGGCAAAAGAGCTATATAGTCTCTGCCATGTGACACTGTGTAAATCCTGCTCTGGCAGAACAAAGAGGGGCCTTCATGAAGCCTTTTTTTCCCTAAAGGAGACTTTTGAAGGTTGCATGATGGGTCCTTGGAGGTGCTGTCAGTTTGGGGGATATTCTAGTTGGGGGGTGACCATAAGTGGCCGAGCAATTAGCTGGGACAAACCCAGTTTGTTTCTGAAGATTTCTTCAGGCATGCTATATGTGTGATGGATGGATGAACTATAAATGGATTAATTGAACTACCAAGGTAGCAGTAAAAAAAAAGAAAGGAACGGGGCTAATTAAACCTGATTCATACCACAGATTTCTGTTGTTCCTGATCATTGCAGAAACACAAAATGGGGGGTATTTATAAAGGTTTTGTTCCCCTCCACAAGTAAATGACTCTTACTAAAAGTAATTAGGGCAGTTGGAGCAAATGAGTATTGAGAAAACCAGGAATATTTCCACCTGATCCCTGTACCCAGCAGGGGCAGAAGAAAGGATGAGATATTGGGATATGTGTGCTTGACTTGGCCAGTAACGGTCCTAGTAGGGGGTCCCAGCATGATCTATGCCTCCTTTTGTTTTGAATGGGGGTAGAGGAAGATAGCTTTGAAAGTAAAAAGGATGTTTTCTAATCAATTTTTCTTCAATGCAGACCCTCACAGAGGCAATGCTGTCTAACTCCTGAATGAGTCTGATAATTACAGCCTCTCTCTGCATCCTTGGTCCATGGAGACCCAGACAGTGGGATCTGTGGTTGCAAATATATAACAGAAGGGAAGTCCATCCAGATAAGAAGAATGTGAAGATAATGAACAGCATCCCCCAACAGATGCTTGGGGGAGGGGACTAGTGAGAGAGAATGGAGTCTCCTCTAGAAGGTTCAAGTAATAGAAAAGGTTCCTATCTGACTGAACTGGGTTAGGGGTGCTCCTATCTAGCAAAAAGGAAACTGATCTCATAGCCTCATGAGAATCTAGTAGAGTTATATAGTTTCATTGTGAAGAGTGTTTAGTCTTTGGTTTAAAAGCTAATGCCTTAATCTTTTATTTCTTCACTTTGCTGAGCCCTGAATAGAAGATAAAAGAGAATAGGGCAGAAGGAAAGTCAGTTGGAATTTTTCAGTGTTTTGAATCACTGTGTGCCCCCTTACCCTCATGAGAAGGCACCCCATTCCCCCCTCCTTTTCCCCTTTCTGGGAAGATTTAGATTCCAGAGCATAAGTGCTGGCATTACCCTTCTTCTCTGATGGAAATGCTAATCTGTCTGGAGTCCCTTCTCAACTCATTTTTATTCCAAAATCAAATGACTCCCAGCCAATGTTTTGGCAGCTTCCGCCTTCCCAGGGCTTATTTAAACAACGTGCAATCTGAGAGTCATTTGACTTCCTTAGCTCAAAATTGCTTGAGGATATAAGGGAGTGTGTGGTTTTTTTGGAGGGTGAGGGGGTTCCTGTTTGTGACTCATTGCTGCTCAAAGATTTCTAAATTGGTTTCTTAACCAGAGCTGCTAGTGATTCTAAGTATAGTGACATGCCAGATTTGTGGCCTGGCCCTTCAGTGAACAGGTAGTCAATCAAGCAAAGGCATTCATTAGGCATGTATGAAAAACTGTATTAGGGACAGTCCAGTTAAAAACAGACTCAGAATCAGAAGACCTGGATTCAAATCTGGCCTCTAATATTTACTAGCTATATGACTTAACTTTCTGGTTCTTAGATTCCTCATCTATAAAGTGAGAGAATTGGAGTTTGTTTATCTTTAAGATCCCTTTCAATTCAGTCATCTAGGTCTTACAGTAGACAGAGTGCTAGGTCTGAAGTCAAGAAGACTCATCTTCCCAAGTTCAAATCTGGCCTCAGACACTTACTAGCTATGTAACCCCGGGCGAGTCATTTTACTCTGTTTGTCTCAGTTTCCTCATTTGTAAAATGAGCTGGAGCAAAAAAATGGCAAACCATTATAATATCTTTGTTAGGTAAAGTCCCAATGGGATGAGAAAGAGCTGGATAGGACTAAAAAAACTTACCAATGTCAACAAAAAAGTCCCTTTCAGCTCCAGATCTACAGTCCTGTGATGCTATATCACTAATGTGGGCATTGGACTAGGGATAATGAAGGAATTGGAAACATGCCCTATAAAGATGGATTGCAGTCACTGAGAATGTTTATCTTCTTTTCGTAGGATATGGTTTCCAATCCTTTCCTCATGGGACCATTGGACTATAAGCTACTTGAGTTCAGGGATTATCTTTTTGCATTTTTTTGCTTTCTCAGCACTTAGCATGATGCTTGGTCCATAATAAATAAGAGTTTATTGCTCAATAAAAGTTTATTGATTGATTGACTTGAAATTCAAGGGAGATATGATAGCCATCTTCAAATATTGGCAGGGCTGTCATATAGCAGTGGTGTTAGGCTTAAATGTGTTGAGTTTGAATTCATAGGCACAGAAAGGATCTTAGAGATCATTGGATTTAGCTCATTTCACAGATGAGGAAACTGAGACCTAGAAAGATTAAATGACTGGCCTAAGTGTCACATTGTAAGGGTTAGAACTTGGATTTGAACTCAGATCCTCTGACTCCCACTCAATTTCACATTTTTCCCATTGTACAAGGATACTTTTTTTTGATTCCAGAAACTAGAACTAGGAACAATGTATAAAAATTCCAGAAAGGCAAATGCAATCTCAAATATAGGCTGAGAATTATTATTAGGCAGGGGTGAGAGGGTAGTGGTCCTGAGAATGTAAGGAAAAATTCTCATCAATCATATGGATTAGTGACAGTGAAGACAAGTTGTCTGATAAGAGTTCAAGGTACTCATTCTTTGCAAAATAGGAGATGAAATTTTGGGCTCAGTCTGATCAATAATAGAGCTCTAGCTATCAATTTTTCTGCATTGAGCAAGTGATCAATGAGGAGGTTCACTTAATTATGAATCTCAGGTGATGGATGCCCATCTCAGAGCATCATGAGCTTTCTATTTTTCAGTCATTTCAGTCATGTCTGATTTTTCATGACCACATTTGGTGTTTTCTTGACAGATATTAGAGTGTTTTGCCATTTTCTTTTCTAGATCTTTTTTGCAGATGAGGAAACTGAGGCAAACAGGGTTAAGTGACTTACCTAGGATCTCACAGTTAGTAAAGTATCTGAGACCAGATTTGAATTTAGGTCCTCCTAATTCCAGGGCCATGTTATCCACTTTGCCACCTAACTGCCTATGAAGTTTCTATGTTTTGAGGGAAATTAGAACCAGGGAAAGAAGGAATGTGACACAAGACATTGGGAGGTTTCTACTGCTACCCCTGAAAGAGAGTGAGGAATGTGTTGGTTGGGTGGGGAAGGATGGGCCTGGATGGTATTAGTGAAATCCTCCAAGTTTCATTCTCCAGGGAAAAGTTTCAGTGGCTCACTCTCCATTTTGATCTGTTGAGTCAAGTCAACCTTCTAGACTGCTGGACATATACCCTACTATCCTTAGGGGAAGTTGAGATTGGGGGAGAGGGACAGGCTCGGCCAGTCTTACACAGATTTTAAAGATCTTAAATCAATTTCCTGCAAAGGGAACTTGCAGTTCAAAAAAAAATAAGTATAAAACCAGTTCTGTATGCACTGACCCAGATAGAGACATTTAGAGACTGAAGGATATAATTGTATGCCTGAAGCACAGGCCCTTCAGTGTCCCAAAGATCTTCCCAAGGGTTACACAGATACCATGTATAACACATGTCTTTGGAAATTGAGCTTCTTTCTTTGATGAAAATAAATCAGTCAGATTCTGACTCTCTTAAAATTCTTTCACATAAGACAGAGACTCTGAGGGAAGAAAAAGAGTAGGGAGCACAATAAAATAAATCTTTTTGTCTTTCTAGCTAGCAGTCAGACTCAGCTCCTCACAGAAGGTATTCTAGCTGGAAGACCATAGGAAAGCTCCTATAGCACTTGATCCTAAGGATCCATTCTTGGATTATCTTGTAGTGATTACTCAGGACAACATCTTGAATCTGGCTTGTCTTTCTCCTTCTAAAATAATTTTCTCCTACCTAAGATACTTCTGGGTCATTTCCCTACTAAATTCACTTCGATCAGCCTGAATCCCATGTAATTACAGAACAAAATTTGCAGTATTAAAAATCCCTAATATTAACTTGTTGAGTCCAAATAGAAATGGATTTTGGATTTTCTGTGATTTTGGCATTTTCTCCACTCCTTTAATACAGAAAGAGGAGAGACAGAATGATGATCAAGATGGTGTAACTGGGGTTTTATCTCAAGAGTCAGATATTTAGAGGGTGCCAATAGCATCAGAACAATTTTGGCAGTCTAGCATCAATGGAACTTAGTGCCCAGTTAGTAAGAATAACAAGCTCAACTAGGAAGCTAGGAGTTTTCTATCTTTTCCTACTAAGAGTAGAACCTTAGGTGTAATTACCTCTTTGGTTCCTTCAGGAACTGCTTCCCCTAACACTGGGTAGTGGCATCCTACTGTTTAGGTTCCTGCCTGCAAGGCTTTATGTCCTAAGGTCTTTCCTCACCTCCAACTTAATTTGTTTTGAAAAGTAGACTTGAAGTTATTTCTTGCTTCTTGCCAGGGGGCACTAATATTGCTAATTAAGGCTCTGATTGCAGAATAATTCTGAATTGAACCCTGAAAATTAGTACAGCTCGTGTGTTTTCAACCTAAATGAAATATGAATATAGACCTAAATGAACTGAAATCTTCACCTCCTCCCCATCTGTGAGCAGTTTCAATTGGAAAACATTGGATTTGGAGTTGAATGTGAGCTTGTACTCTATCCATATAGATAGTTACCTGCTATCTGTGTGTGCTTAGCAAATTATATAAACTCTGCAGGCCTCACTTTCTTCATCTGTAAAGTGTAGAACTCAATAACTTTTTCAACCTTAGAGTCTTAAGATCCTAAATTTAGTGGTAAACTCTTTTGCTGTAGAGTGGAATGATACATGGGGCACGAATTAGAGTATATTCCACATTGACAGATGTATGGAACCCTTAAGAAGAAAAATGTGGGAATAATGACAGACAGTAGTGAGGTAGGAGATTGAATAGTTGGCATCTTCATTTACCTTACACTTGTGTTTACAAAATGTTTTCCACACATTCCTGTACATGAGTCTTACATCCCAGTCAGATAAGTGCAAGAATTATTATCCACCCTTTATAGATGGGGGTTCTAGAGTCATCTCTAAGATGACTTGCTTATTGTCATTGTAATGGAAAGTGTTAGACCTTGGACTTGAACCCATGCCTTCTGATTTCTCTTGCCATGTCTTGCTCTCTTTACCAGGCTGGTTCTACACTAGGAATTAGGGAGGATACTGATAATGTATCAAGTATTACATGATGGTGGAAATATTTGTGGGCCTGTAGCTCTTTGGATCATGAGTAGAGCTGGTTTCCTATTACTGTTACTCCTTTAGCTCACTTGGCTCTTGGGTGGCGCAGAGTGCTGGAAGGTAGGTAGAATCAATAAGAACCTAGTTTAAAACCAGCTTTAGACATTAGTTGTGTGAGCCTGGGCAAGTCATTTTACCTCTGTCTGCCTCAGTTTCCTCCTCTGTAAGTTTGAGATAATAATAGAACCTACCTCTTAAAGTTATTGTGAAGATTATAAGTCACAATATTTGTAAAATACTTTGTAAATATTAAAGCATTATGTAAACACCTGTTATTGTTGCTATTAGTATCATTATTATTGAACTGGATTTGAAATGAGATAAGCACAGGTAACATTCCCATTCACAGACACAGAGGTTTAAAGATATTTGTTCTAGTGACTGGGTCTCATTCTGCCTCCCCCACAATCACATGTGTTACTTAGCCTTTTAGAGGCTGTTGTTCCTTCTTGGGATCTCGCCTGCTATGAACAGATAACCTTTCCAGTTTCTCCTGAACTTCCTTCTGCACACTCCTCTCCTTATAGAATTATTGAAGCATCCAATGGGTACAAAGTATATGTCAGTGCTTAAAATTCTCTCTCCAGGTAAGATAATGTTGCCATTATTATTGAGGAAACACCCATCTTTCTTCATCTGGTTTGATGAAGTTCAGATAGAAACAGACCTGAGGCTAGTTGCTAACTGCTTGTGTCATTTTACTTAGCAACATGGGATCATAGAGCTAGAGCTGGAAGGAAACCTAGAGGTATTTGGGTCTACCCCTCCCCACATTTTACAGATGAAGAAACTGAGATCCAATAATAAATCTCAGGGGTGGGTTTTGAAACCAGATGCTAGAATTCCAGAGCTAACCCTCTTTCCAATGTACCATGATGCTTAATGTTTTACAAGCTTATTGTACAAGCAGATAAAGTAAGTGCATTATAATTAAATAAAGATATTGGGATATAAACTCAACTTCTCTAGGCTCAGTTGAAAGTATCCTTGATACAAGTAGCAGATAGGAGAACAAGGATGATATATATCTCTTCTTTTCCCACATGATTTTTACTTTTTCTAGTAGGTCTCTGTATTTTGAAAGCCCTTTTTTCAATGTATTTTGGAGATTATGAATATTTGATATCTATTAAAATGTTTTTCTTAAGTTTTAATGGATTATTATATATAATTAGTATATGATTATAATTTATATAAATATATTATAAATACTATAACATGAATGGTATAAATAATTATTATAATTATACTATATTATACTATATATCATAATATTATTATTATATATTAATGAACATTATAATATCCATGGAAAAATTGTTGCTTGAACTGAGACCCATCCCCTTTCTTTCCCTGAAAACCACAGACTCTCTAGTCTAATGACTTTCCATGGACCTGAACTGGTGGTTCCTGGGTAACACATTGGTTCCACTAGAGCCCCATCTTTGCCTTGGCTCTCAGCTGCCTCCATTGTTCAGGGAACAATGAGAAGCTTTGCTCTGCCTCAGTGTTGGGGCGGGGGATTTGTATCTGCACCTCTTCACAAAAGGACAGCTGCCTGGTGACTGGGGGTGGTCTGTATGTCAGAAATCTCATTTAGGAGATTCATGAAAAACTCCCCTTCCCCCTCAGGTATCTTATAACAACCACAATAACTATAAACTTATTCATATTAAAATAATAACAGCAATAACAATTATTGTTGTCTCTCTCCAGTCAAAGGGGGGGAGGTAAAGATCTATGAAAGGGAAAGAAAAAC